>NC_053027.1:124793156-125129646 GCF_003073215.2 Triticum urartu
GAAACTCAGATACATGTGTGGATACATAGACAACACCATGTCCCTAGTATGCCTCTACTTGACTAGCTCATTAATCAAAGATGGTTATGTTTCCTAACCATAGACAAAGTAGTTGTTATTTGATTAATGGGATCACATCATTAGTTGAATGATCTGATTGACATGACCCATTCCATTAGCTTAGCACCTGATCGTTTAGTATGTTGCTATTGCTTTCTTCATGACTTATACATGTTCCTATGACTATGAGATTATGCAACTCCCGTTTGCCGGAGGAACACTTTGGATGCTACCAAACGTCACAACGTAACTGGGTGATTATAAAGGAGCATTACAGGTGTCTCCAAAGGTAGATGTTGGGTTGGCATATTTCGAGATTAGGATTTGTCACTCCGATTGTCGGAGAGGTATCTCTGGGCCCTCTCGGTAATGCACATCACATAAGCCTTGCAAGCATTGCAACTAATGAGTTAGTTGCGAGATGATGTATTATGAAATGATTAAAAAGACTTGCCGGTAATGAGATTGAACTAGGTATTGGATACCGACGATCGAATCTCGGGCAAGTAACATACCGATGACAAAGGGAACAACGTATGTTGTTATGCGGTCTAACCGATAAAGATCTTCGTTGAGTATGTAGGAGCCAATATGGGCATCCAGGTCCCGCTATTGGTTATTGACCGGAGATGTGTCTCGGTCATGTCTACATTATTCTCGGACCGTAGGGTCTGCACGCTTAACGTTACGATGACAGTTATTATGAGTTTATGTATTTTGATGTTCCGAAGTTAGTTCGGAGTCCCGGATGTGATCACGGACATAACGAGGAGTCTCGAAATGGTCGAGACATAAAGATTGATATATTGGAAGCCTATATTTGGACATCGGAAGTGTTCCGGGTGAAATCGGGATTTTACCGGAGTACCGGGAGGTTACCGGAACCCCCCGGGAGCCATATGGGCCTTAATGGGCTTTAGTGGAAAGGAGAAAGGGGCAGCTCAAGGTGGCCGCGCGCCTCCCCCCTCCCCTAGTCCTATTAGGACTAGGAGAGGTGGCCGGCCCCCCTCTCTCTCTCTTTCCCCTCGGGGAATCCTAGTCCAACTAGGATTGGGGGGGAGGAGTCCTACTCCCGGTAGGAGTAGGACTCCTCCTGCGCCCTCCTCCTGGCCGGCGGCCCCCTCCCCCTTGGCTCCTTTATATACGGAGGCAGGGGGCACCTCTAGACACACAAGTTGATCCACGTGATCGTTCCTTAGCCGTGTGCGGTGCCCCCTGCCACCATATTCCACCTCGGTCATATCGTTGTAGTGCTTAGGCGAAGCCCTGCGTCGGTAGAACATCAAGATCGTCACCACGCCGTCGTGCTGAGGGAACTCCTCCCCGACGCTTTGCTGGATCGGATCCCGGGGATCATCATCGAGCTATACGTGTGCTAAGAACTCGGAGGTGCCGGAGTAACGGTGCTTGGATCGGTCGGATCAGGAAGACGTACGACTACTTCCTCTACGTTGTCTCAACGCTTTCGCAGTCGGTCTGCGTGGGTACGTAGACAACACTCTCCCCTCTCGTTGATGTGCATCACCATGATCTTGCGTGTGCGTAGGAATTTTTTTGAAATTACTATGAAACCCAAAAGTGGCATCCGAGCCTAGGTTTTATATGTTGATGTTATATGCACGAGTAGAACACAAGTGAGTTGTGGGCGATATAAGTCATACTGCCTACCAGCATGTCATACTTTGGTTCGGCGGCATTGTTGGACGAGATGACCCGGACCAACATTAGGCGTACGCTTACGCGAGACCGGTTCCCCCGACGTGCTTTGCACATAGGTGGCTTGCAGGCGACTGTCTCTCCAACTTTAGTTGAACCAAGTATGGCTACGCCCGGTCCTTGCGAAGGTTAAAACGGAGTCTATTTGACAAACTATCGTTGTGGTTTTGATGGGTAGGTGAGATTGGTTCTTGCTTAAGCCCGTAGCAGCCACGTAAAACTTGCAACAACAAAGTAGAGGACGTCTAACTTGTTTTTGCAGGGCATGTTGTGATGTGATATGGTCAAGGCATGATGCTGAATTTTATTGTATGAGATGATCATGTTTTGTAACCGAGTTATCGGCAACCGGCAGGAGCCATATGGTTGTCGCTTTATTGTATGCAATGCAATCGCGATGTAATGCTTTACTTTATCACTAAACGGTAGCGATAGTCGTGGAAGCACAAGCTTGGCGAGACGACAACGATACTTCGATGGAGATCAAGGTGTCACGCCGATGACGATGGTGCTTCGGAGATGGAGATCACAAGCACAAGATGATGATGGCCATATCATATCACTTATATTGATTGCATGTGATGTTTATCTTTTTATGCATCTTATCTTGCTTTGATTGACGGTAGCATTATAAGATGATCTCTCACTAATTATCAAGAAGTGTTCTCCCTGAGTATGCACCGTTGCCAAAGTTCGTCGTGCCCAGACACCACGTGATGATTGGGTGTGATAAGCTCTACGTCCATCTACAACGGGTGCAAGCCAGTTTTGCACACGCAGAATACTTGGGTTATACTTGACGAGCCTAGCATATGCAGATATGGCCTCGGAACACGGAGATCGAAAGGTCGAGCGTGAATCATATAGTAGATATGATCAACATAATGATGTTCACCATTGAAGACTAATCCATTTCACGTGATGATCGGTTATGGTTTAGTTGATTTGGATCACGTGATCACCTAGAAGATTAGAGAGATGTCTATCTAAGTGGGAGTTCTTAAGTAATATGATTAATTGAACTTTAATTTATCATGAACTTAGTCCTGGTAGTATTAGCATATCTATGTTGTGGATCAATAGCTCGCATTGTTGCTTTCATATGTTTATTTTGATATGTTCCTAGAGAAAATTGTGTTGAAAGATGTTAGTAGCAATGATGCGGATTGGATCCGTGATCTGAGGTTTATCCTCATTGCTGCACAGAAGAATTATGTCCTTGATGCACCGCTAGGTGACGGGCCTATTGCAGGAGTAGATGCAGACGTTATGAACGTTTGGCTAGCTCAATATGATGACTACTTGATAGTTTAGTGCACCATGCTTAACAGCTTAGAATCGGGACTTCAAAGATGTTTTGAACGTCATGGACCATATGAGATGTTCCAGGAGTTGAAGTTAATATTTCAAGCAAATACCCGAGTTGAGAGATATGAAGTCTCCAACAAGGTCTATAGCTAAAAGATGGAGGAGAATCGCTCAACTAGTGAGCATGTGCTCAGATTATCTAGGTACTACAGTCGCTTGAATCAAGTGGGAGTTAATCTTCCAGATAAAATAGTGATTGACAGAATTCTCTAGTCACCATCACCAAGTTAGTAGAACTTCGTGATGAACTATAATATGCAAGGGATGACAAAAGTAATTCCCAAGATCTTCGTGATGCTAAAATCGACGAAGGTAGAGATCAAGAAAACATCAAGTGTTGATGGTTAACAAGACCACTAGTTTCAAGAAAAGGGCAAAGGGAACAAGGGGAACTTTAAGAATAACGGCAAGCAAGTTGCTGCTCAAGTGAAGAAGCCCAAGTCTGGTCCTAAGCCTGAGACTAAGTGCTTCTACTACAAAGGGACTGGTCACTAGAAGCGGAACTACCCCAAGTGATTGGCGGATGAGAAGGATGGCAAAGTGAACATAAGTATATTTGATATACATCTTATTGATGTGTACTTTACTAGTGTTTATAGCAACCCCTCAGTATTTGATACTAGTTCAGTTGCTAAGATTAGTAACTCGAAACGGGAGTTGCAGAATAAACAAAGACTAGTTAAGGGTGAAGTGACGATGTGTGTTGGAAGTGGTTCCAAGATTGATATGATCATCATCGCACACTCCCTATACTTTCGGGATTAGTGTTGAACCTGAATAAGTGTTATTTGGTGTTTGTGTTAAGCATGAATATGATTTGATCATGTTTATTGTAAAACGGTTATTCATTTAAGTAAGAGAATAAATTGTTGTTCTGTTTACATGAATAAAACCTTATATGGTTACACACCCAATGAAAATAGTTCGTTGGATCTCGATCGTAGTGATACACATAATCATAATATTGAAACCAAAAGATGCAAAGTTAATAATGATAGTGCAACTTATTTGTGGCACTACCGTTTAGGTCATATTGGTGTAAAGCGCATGAAGAAACTCCATGCTGATGGGCTTTTGGAATCACTTGATTATGAATCAGTTGATGCTTGCGAACCATGCCTCATGGGCAAGATGACTAAGACTCTGTTCTTCAGAACAATGGAGCGAGCAACAGATTTGTTGGAAATCATACATACTGATGTATGTGGTCCGATGAATATTGAGGCTCGCACAAGTATCATTATTTTCTGATCTTCACAGATGATTTGAGCAGATATGAGTATATCTACTTGATGAAACATAAGTCTGAAACATTTGAAAAGTTCAAGGAATTTCAGAGTGAAGTGAAAAATCATCGTAACAAGAAAATAAAGTTTCTACAATCTGATCGTAGAGAAGAGTATTTGAGTTACGAGTTTGGCCTTCAGTTAAAAACAATGTGAAATAGTTTCACTACTCACGCCACCTGGAACACCACAATGTAATGGTGTGTCCGAACGTCATAACCGTACTTTATTAGATATGGTGCGATCTATGATGTCTCTTACCGATCTACCACTATCATTTTGGGGTTATGCATTAGAGACAGCTGCATTCACGTTAAAAGGGCACCATCTAAATCTGTTGAGACGACACCGTATGAACTATGGTTTGGCAAGAAACCAAAGTTGTCGTTTCTTAAAGTTTGGGGTTGCGATGCTTATATGAAAAAGTTTCATCCTGATAAGCTCAAAACTCAAATCGGAGAAGTGCGTCTTCATAGGATACCCAAAAGAAAATGTTGGGTACACCTTCTATCATAGATTCGAAGGCAAGATATTCGTTGCTTAGAATGGATCCTTTCCAGAGAAGGAGTTTCTCTCGAAAGAAGTGAGTGGGAGGAAAGTAGAACTTGATAAGGTAATTGTACCTTCTCCCTTATTGGAAAGTAGTACATCACAGAAAACTGTTTCTGTGACACCTACACCAGTTAGTGAGGAAGCTAATGATGATGATCATGAAACTTCAGAACAAGATACTACTGAACCTAGTAGATCAACCAGAGTAAGATCCACGCCAGAGTGGTACGGTAATCCCGTTCTGGAAGTCATGCTACTAGATCATGATGAACCTACGAACTATGAAGAAGCAGTGGTGAGCCCAGATTCCGCAAAATGGCTTGAGGCCATGAAATCTGAGATGGGATCCATGTATGAGAACAAAGTATGGACTTTGGTTGACTTGCCCGAATATCGGCAAGCAATTGAGAATAAATGGATCTTCAAGAGGAAGACGGACGCTGATAGTAGTGTTACTATCTAAAAAGCTAGAATTATCGCAAAAGGTTTTCGACAAGTTCAAGGTGTTGACTACGATGAGAGTTTTCTCACTCGTATCTATGCTTAAGTCTGTCCGAATCATGTTAGCAATTGCCGCATTTTATGAAATCTGGCAAATGGATAAACAAAACTGCATTCCTTAATAGATTTATTAAAGAAGAGTTGTATATGATACAACCAGAAGGTTTTGTCAATCCTAAAGGTACTAACAAAATATGCAAGCTCCAGCGATCCATCTATGGACTGGTGCAAGCATCTCGGAGTTGGAATATACGATTTGATAAGTTGATCAAAGCATATAGTTTTATACAGACTTGCGGTGAAGCCTGTATTTACGAGAAAGTGAGTGGGAGCACTACAGCATTTCTGATAAGTATATGTGAATGACATATTGTTGATTGGAAATAATGTAGAATTATTCTGTAAAGCATAAAAGGAGTGTTTGAAAGGAGTTTTTCAAAGAAAGACTTCGGTGAAGCTGCTTACATATTGAGCTTCAAGATCTATAGAGATAGATCAAGACGCTTGATAAGTTTTTTCAATGAGTACATACCTTGACAAGATTTTGAAGTAGTTCAAAATGGAGCAGTCAAAGAAAGAGTTCTTGCCTGTATTATAAGGTGTGAAATTGAGTAAGACTCAAAGCCCGACCATGGCAGAAGATAGAAATAGAATGAAAGTCATTCCCTATGCCTCAGCCATAGGTTCTATAAAGTATGCCATGCTGTGTACCAGATCTATTGTATACCCTACATTGTGTTAAGCAAGGGAGTACAATAGTGATCTAAGAGTAGATCACTGGACAGCGGTCAAAATTATCCTTAGTGGAATAAGGAAATATTTCTCAATTATGGAGGTGACAAAAAGGTTCGTCGTAAAAGGTTACGTCGATGCAAGTTTTGACACAAATCTGGATGACTCTAAGTCTCGATCTAGATACATATTGAAAGTGGGAGCAATAAGCTAGAGTAGCTCCGTGCAGAGCATTGTAGACATAGAATTTTGCAAAATACATACGGATCTGAATTTGGCAGGCCCGTTGACTAAATTTCTCTCACAAGCAAAACATGATCACTCTTTGGGTGTTAATCACATAGCGATGTGAACTAGTTTATTGAACTAGTAAACCATTTGGGTGTTAGTCACATGAAGATGTGAACCAATCACATAAAGATGTGAACTATTGGTGTTAATTACATAGCGATGTGAACTAGATTATTGACTCTAGTGCAAGTGGGAGACTGAAGGAAATATGCCCTAGAGGCAATAATAAAGTTATTATTTATTTCCTTATATCATGATAAATGATTATTATTCATGCTAGAATTGTATTAACCGGAAACATAATACATGTGTAATACATAGACAAACAGAGTGTCACTAGTATGCCTCTACTTGACTAGCTCATTAATCAAAGATGGTTATGTTTCCTAACCATAGACAAAGTAGTTGTTATTTGATTAATGGGATCACATCATTAGTTGAATGATCTGATTGACATGACCCATTCCATTAGCTTAGCACCTGATCGTTTAGTATGTTGCTATTGCTTTCTTCATGACTTATACATGTTCCTATGACTGTGAGATTATGCAACTCCCGTTTGCCGGAGGAACACTTTGGGTGCTACCAAACGTCACAACGTAATTGGGTGATTATAAAGGAGCATTACAGGTGTCTCCAAAGGTAGATGTTGGGTTGGCGTATTTTGAGATTAGGATTTGTCACTCCGATTGTCGGAGAGGTATCTCTGGGCCCTCTCGGTAATGCACATCACATAAGCCTTGCAAGCATTGCAATTAATGAGTTAGTTGCGAGATGATGTACTACGAAATGAGTAAAGAGACTTGCCGGTAACGAGATTGAACTAGGTATTGGATACCGACGATCGAATCTCGGGAAAGTAACATACCGATGACAAAGGGAACAACGTATGTTGTTATGCGGTCTAACCGATAAAGATCTTCGTTGAGTATGTAGGAGCCAATATGGGCATCCAGGTCCCGCTATTGGTTATTGACCGGAGATGTGTCTCGGTCATGTCTACATTATTCTTGAACCGTAGGGTCCGCACGCTTAACGTTACGATGACAGTTATTATGAGTTTATGTATTTTGATGTACCGAAGTTAGTTCGGAGTCCCGGATGTGATCACGGACATGACGAGGAGTCTCGAAATGGTCGAGACATAAAGATTGATATATTGGAAGCCTATATTTGGACATCGGAAGTGTTCCGGGTGAAATCATGATTTTACCGGAGTACCGGGAGGTTACCGGAACCCCCCGGGAGCCATATGGGCCTTAATGGGCTTTAGTGGAAAGGAGAAAGGGGCAGCTCAAGGTGGCCGCGCGCCTCCCCCCTCCCCTAGTCCTATTAGGACTAGGAGAGGTGGCCGGCCCCCCTCTCTCTCTTTCCCCTCAGGGAATCCTAGTCCAACTAGGATTGGGGGGGAGGAGTCCTACTCCCGGTAGGAGTAGGACTCCTCCTGCGCCCTCCTCCTGGCCGGCGGCCCCCTCCCCCTTGGCTCCTTTATATACGGAGGCAGGGGGCACCTCTAGACACACAAGTTGATCCACGTGATCGTTCCTTAGCCGTGTGCGGTGCCCCCTGCCACCATATTCCACCTCGGTCATATCGTTGTAGTGCTTAGGCGAAGCCCTGCGTCGGTAGAACATCAAGATCGTCACCACGCCGTCGTGCTGACAGAACTCCTCCCCGACGCTTTGCTGGATCGGAGCCCGGGGATCGTCATCGAGCTATACGTGTGCTAAGAACTCGGAGGTGCCGGAGTAACGGTGCTTGGATCGGTCGGATCGGGAAGACGTACAACTACTTCCTCTACGTTGTGTCAACGCTTCCGCAGTCGGTCTGCGTGGGTACATAGACAACACTCTCCCCTCTCATTGCTGTGCATCATCATGATCTTGCGTGTGCGTAGGAATTTTTTTTAAATTACTACGAAACCCAACAGTCTCTATCGACTAGCCTGGCCTCGGTTTATATAATGCACCAGAGGCCTAGGATAACAAGAGTCCTAGCCGAATACGCCGGTGGGGTGGAGTCCTTGTCTTGATCGCCAAGTCTTGTGGAATCTTCCTTGTATGCGGCAGCTGTCCGAACTGGCCCATGAGTATACGGCCACGGGGGTCCTCGGCCTAATCTAACAGATCGGGAGATGACGTGTTGAGTACCCCCTAGTCCAGAACACCGTCAGCAGCTAAGCCCCCGAGTGAGAGGGTTGCTCACCACTCAGTAGGATTTTTTAAACTTAGGCGAGTACTAGAATACAGCTAAGCCCCCGAGTGGGAGGGTTGCTCACCACTCGGTAGGATTTTTTTAACTTAGTGAGTACTAGACTGCAGCTAAACCCCCGAGTGGGAGGGTTGCTCACTACTCGGTAGGATTTTTTAAAACTTAGGCGAGTACTGGACTGCAGCTAAGCCTCCGAGTGGGAGGGTTGCTCACCACTCGGTAGGATTTTAGTTTACTTAGGCGAGTACTGGACTGCAGCTAAGCCTCCGAGTGGGAGGGTTGCTCACCACTTGGTAGGATTCTTTAAACTTAGGCGAGTACTGGACTGCAGCTAAGCCTCCGAGTGGGAGGGCTGCTGGCCACTCGGTAGGATTTTAATTTACTTAGGTGAGTACTGGACTGCAGCTAAGCCCTCGAGTGGGAGGGTTGCTCACCACTCGGTAGGATTCTTTAAACTTAGGCGAGTACTGGACTGCAGCTAAGCCTCCGAGTGGGAGGGTTGCTCTCCATGTAGGATTTTAATTTACTTAGCCGAGTACTGGACTGCAGCTAAGCCCCCGAGTGGGAGGGTTTCTCACCACTCAGTAGGATTTTTTAAACTTAGGCGAATCAGGTTCGCAGCCAAACCCCCGAATGGGAGACATGCTCTCCACTCGGTGGGATTTTAATTTTTTGAACTTAGGTGAATCGGATTCGCGGCTAAGCCACCCACTGGGGGATTTTGGACACATGCATAAGAAATAACAATCATTTAGGAGACTGGAAAACCTTGTCTTTGATAAACAAACTGAAAGGTACTTCTTATTACATCTCGACAGTCCGAATGATTAAGTGTTAAAGTGGCGGAGAAGCTCCGCATTCCAGGCGCGTGGCTCGTCTTTCTTGCGTTCCACATCGTACAGGTGATATGCACCATTGTGGAGCACTTTGGTGATGATGAAGGGGCCTTCCTGGGTAGAGGCGAGCTTGTGTGGACGTTGCTGGTCCACTCGGAGAACTAGGTCTCCTTCCTGAAATGCTCGACCCCTGACGTTTCTGGCATGAAAATGTCGCAGATATTGTTGATAGATGGTCGACCGGATCAGCGCAATCTCTCTTTCTTCTTCTAGAAGGTCAACGGCATCTTGACGGGCTTGTTCTACTTCAGCTTCTGAGAAGATTTCCACTCGCGGGGCATTATGAAGCAAATCAGTCGGTAGCATGGCCTTGGCTCCATAAACCAGGAAGAAGGGAGTCCGACCAGTCGACCGATTCGGTGTTGTCCTCAGGCCCCACAGTACTGATGGTAACTCATCTACCCAGGCGCCAGCTGCATGCTTGAGATCTCGCATTAGCCTGGGCTTCAACCCTTGGAGGATCAAACCATTTGCTCTTTCTGCTTGTCCGTTCGACTGCGGGTGAGCGACTGAAGCATAATCGACCCGAGTGCCTTGGGAAGCATAGAAAGCTCTGAATTCATCAGAATCAAAGTTTGATCCATTGTCTGTGATGATGCTGTGCGGGACTCCAAACCTGAATGTTAGCCCCCTGACGAAGCTGACGGCAGTGCTCGAATCGAGGCTTTTGATGGGCTTGGCTTAAATCCATTTAGTGAACTTGTCGACTGCAACAAGTAAGTGAGTGAAACCACTTCTGCCAGTCCTCAAGGGTCCAACCATATCCAACCCCCAAACGGCAAATGGCTAGACGAGTGGAATGGTCTTCAGGGCTGAGGCGGGTTTGTGAGACATCTTGGAGTAGAACTGGCAACCATCACACTTGTCGACTATTTCCTTTGCCATTTCATTTGCTCGCGGCTAGTAAAAACCTGCTTGGTATGCTTTGGCCACGATTGTCCGTGAGGATGCATGGTGACCACAGGTCCCCGAGTGGATATCATTGAGGATCATTCGACCTTCTTCTGGGGTAATGCATCGTTGAGCAACTCCAGTCACACTTTCTCTGTACAGTCGACCGCTTATCACGGTGAAGGCTTTGGATCGACGGAAGATCTGTCGTGCTCCATCTTCGTCTTCTAGCAGCTCTTTCCTGAGAATATATGCGATGTACGGTACAATCCAATCAGGAATGATGACCAAAACTTCCATGACTAGGTCGACCACAGCTGGGACTTCAACTTCAGTCGGGTCAATGGAACTCTTAGGTTGCGGGGGCTCTTCCGTGAAGGGATCTTCCTGGACTGATGGTGTGTGAAGATGCTCTAAGAATACATTGCTGGGAATGGGCTCTCGCTTAGAACCTATCTTAGCCAACTCATCTGCTGCCTAGTTCTTCAGTCGGGGAATATGGTGGAGCTCTAAACCTTCAAACTTCTTTTCTAACTTTCTTACTGCATTGCAATAGCCAGTCATAGTCGGGCTTCTGACATCCCACTCTTTCATTACTTGATTAACCACCAAATCCGAGTCGCCGAAGACCATTAGGCGATGGATGCCGAGTGAAATGGACATTCGCAACCCATACAAAAGAGCTTCGTACTCAGCCTCATTGTTGGAGGAATCAAAGTGAATCTGAAGGACATAGATAAGTTTGTCGCCTCGCGGGGATACCAGAACAACTCCAGCACCATAACCGCTCAACATTTTGGACCCATCAAAGAACATGGTCCAATGTTCTGACTGGACCTGAATCGGTTGTTGCTGTTCAATCCACTCGACGAGGAAATCTGCTATTGCTTGGGATTTGATTGCTTTCTTTGCCTCAAACTTGATATCCAACGAAAGGAGTTCAATCGCCCACTTTGCCACTCGCCTAGTGGCATCTCTGTTGTTCAAAATTTCCAACAATGGAGCATCGCTGACGACTATGATGGAGTGATCTGAGAAATAATGTGCCACCTTCTTCGCAGTCAAGTAAATTCCATAGACCAACTTTTGCTAATGCGGATATCTCTGCTTGGATGGAGTTAAGACTTCAGAAATATAGTACACTGGGTGCTGAACTTTATGGGTTTTACCTTCTTCTTCCCGCTCGACAGTGAGTACTGTACTAAAAACTTGTCCAGTGGCTGCAATATAAAGCAGCAAAGGCCCCTTGCTAACTGGAGCAGCGAGCACTGGCTGGGTGGAAAGCAGGGTTTTGAGCTCTGCAAACGCTGTGTTAGCTTCAGGAGTCCACTCGAACTTATCAGATTTCTTCATCAATCGATAAAGAGGTAATGCCTTTTCACCAAGATGAGAGATGAACCGACTCAAGGCGGCCAAACAACCAATAAGCTTCTGAACGTCGTGTATGCGCATGGGGCGCTTCATTCAGAGTATTGCGCTGACTTTCTCTGGGTTCGTGTCACTTCCTCATTCGGAAACAAGGAAACCAAGTAACTTGCCACCTGGAACTCCAAATGTACACTTTGATGGGTTAAGCTTGATATCATATCTTCTCAGATTGGCAAAGGTTTCAGCGAGGTCAGTCAGTAGGTCGGAACCTCTACGTGACTTAACCATGATGTCATCCATGTACACCTCCACATTCCGACTGATTTGAGTGAGCAGGCACTTCTGTATCATGCGCATGAACGTGGCGCCAGCATTCTTGAGACCAAAGCGCATGGTAGCATAGCAAAAGCACCCGAATGGGGTGATAAAGGCTATCTTTATTTCATCGGGCCCATACAGTCGGATCTGATGATTACCGGAATATGCGTCCAGAAAGGACAGTCACTCACACCCCGCAGTTGAGTCGACTATTTGATCGATGCGGGGTAGAGGAAAATGATCCTTCGAGCAGGACCGATTGATATGCTTGAAATCAATACACATATGGAGTGAATCGTCCTTCTTGGGAACCATGAAGACATTGGCGAGCCACTCGAAGTGGTAAATCTCTCAGATGAACTCGGCCGCCAGAAGCCGAGCCACTTCTTCGCCAATCGCCTTTCGCTTCTCCACGGCAGACCGTCGAAGATACTCTTTCATAGGTTTAACTTTTGGGTCGACTCACAAATGGTGCTAAAAAAGCTCTCTGGGTACACCTGGCATGTCAGAAGGTTTCCATGCAAAGATGTCCCAGTTCTCACGGAGGAACTGGATGAGTGCTTCTTCCTATTTGCTGTCGAGTGTTCTTGATATATGAGTCGAAGCAGCATTGGGATCAGTCGGGTGAATATGAACTGACTTTGTTTCACCAGTCGACTTAAATGCAGACTCTGAAGCAGGCTTCTTAGCTCTGAACAAATCACTCGGATCTGTTGTATTCCTCCATTTCAATTGCTGCCATCTGTTCATCGACAATCTTTGAGCCCTTCTGGAAGAACTCTTCTGCTCGCTGCCGATTACCAGTGACTGTAATCATGCCTCTAGGGCCAGGCATCTTGAGCCTGAGATACAAATAACATGGCCGAGCCATGAAACGGGCATATGCAGTTCTGCCCAAGATAGCATGATAGGCACTGTGAAAATCCACGACTTCAAATGTCAACTTTTCCTTCCGGTAATTATTTGAATCGCCGAAAGCCACGTCAAGGGTGATCTGGCCGAGTGAATCTGCCTTCTTCCCTGGTATAACTCCGTGAAACCGCATGTTACTCTCACTGAGCTTGGACATCGGAATGCCCATCCCATGGAGGGTCTCAGCATAAAAGATGTTCAATCCGCTGCCACCATCCATCAAAACTTTGGTCAATCGGGTGCCTCTAATGACCGGGTCGACCACCAATGCTTGCCTCCCAGGGGTGGCAACATGCGGCAGGTGATCTGACTGGTCGAATGTAATGGGGGTCTTTGACCACTTCAGATACATCGGTGTTGCCGGAGCAACCATGTTCACTTCCCTGTTGATGACTTTCAGTCGACTTTTGCTTTCAACATCAGCAAAAATCACCAAAGTGAAATTGATAATGGGAAAACCATCATCATCCTCTTCCTTGTCCTCATCTTTATCGGACTCTTTTTCCTTCTTACTGGGTTGCTTTTCTCTGAACTATTGTATAAGGACTTGGCACTGCCGAGTGGTATTCTTAGGATAGATGAGATTTCCCTCTTCATCCTTCTTGATGTGAATGTGACATGGTAAATCCAACACATCGTTACCGGCTGCATCTTTCACCTTCTTAGGGGTCCATGGCCCTTTAGGCTTTCCTTTAGCCTTTCCTTGGGTTGCGACTGCAACCTCTCCAGGTGCTACACGCTCTGCTTTGCGCTTCTGCTTCCGATTGGAATTTACTCCTCCGGTGTCTTGGCCGACCGGTTTACTCTTGCCACTACGGAGTCAGTATTCTTCTTCGTTGTTGGCGTACCGAGTGGCTATCTCCATCATTCGAGTCAGAGACATGTTTGATGTCCGACCGAATTCAGGTTGATCTCTCGGTACCGAACGCCCTCATTGAAGGCGCACACTGCTTGATGATGAGACACATTCTCTATAGTGTGGTGCAAAGTGGTCCATCTCTAGATGTAATCCATCAAAGTTTCATTCAGCTTTTGCACGCAGTGCTGTAATTCAGTCAATCCCGCTGGCCGTTTGCACGTGCCCTCAAAAGTTCTGACAAACACTCGGGCCAACTCTTCCCAGCTGAAAATACTGCCTGGAGCCAACTGATTCAACCAAGCTCTAGCTGACCCTTCAAGCATCAGGGGAAGATGCTTCATGGCAACTTCATCATTTCCTTCGCCGATCTGCACATCCACTCGGTAATCTTCAAGCCATGTGTCAGGCTTTAATTCTCCAGTGAACTTACTAACCCCAGTCACCAACCTAAAGTAGGGAGGGATCTCACCAGCTTTGATGGCTCTGCTAAAACACTCAGGACCAGAAACATGAACCCTGTTTACAGTCGGGCGATCTTTGTCTTGCCCTTCCCTCTGTGCTCGATTCCTGTCCACTAGACCTTGCACCAAAATTGACCTTGCGTCAAACCCTGGCTCTCTTGGGTCGGCCGGCCTTCTCCGCCCTTTGATGTACGGGCGCCTATCATCATAATGCTGGGGCATGTATGATTCGCCCCTCGAAGGGGGTGTAGGCACTCGACGGCGGTCATCGCGGTCGAGCTGACGATCTTGTTGCTCATGATTCCGACCCAAATACTGCCCTTGACGATGCCCGCATCCCTCACGCTGCGGTGGCGATCTTGGGCTGTGGGCTGACTGGACGGTATCAGCCACCACAGATTTGCTATAGATCATGTTACGCGACTGAGAAACTACCGTGTTCTGCTGTCCTGCTGCTCGGAGCAGCGCTCTGATCTGCATTAAACCTCTTCCAGCTTCCGACTAGGACGACTGAATGGATTTTGCTATACGGGCCGCAGCAGTAAGATTCTGAATCGGAGTGCGGTATACCTGTGGTTCTGGTGGAAATAATTGTCGCTATCGTCGACTGGACTCAGGGATTTGCCGCTGAGCACGCTCGTCGAGTGAACGCTGAAGATTCTCCAGTCGAGTGCGCTCAGCCAAAGTGGCTAAATGCACTGCCTCCAAGGCCCGAGCCTCAGAGGTCTCTCCAACAATGGGCGTGTGTAGGGCCTCCATATTGTGGTGGTGAAGTTCCTCCCTCTGCTGAGAAGAGAGAGTTTCAGGATGATACTCTTCATGAATACGCGACGGCTCGCCGCCACCCTAATTGCTGCTATTGCGACGCATGCCAGGCGGGCTGCGGGGCGTGTCAACCATCAGGACTTCTGCCGCGGGGTCGTTGTTGTAGCACTCGGACAAGGTATCGACGGAGCCAGTCGAATAGGCCATAGAGAGATTCGTCGGGCTCAATTGCCGCGACTTGAGGGGTGGCCGACTGACGTGCCACCGTGTGCTTCACCCACCACTGAAGTCGCGACCGACCGGATCGCTTGCAACGGCGAGCAGCGGGGAGCGAAGGTACTGCGGGAGCCGACTGATACTGGGTCAACGGCTGCCGCAGCAGGACACCGTGAACGCATGCATGAAAGTGCGTCGCTCCACAGACGGGGAGCACCTGGACGTCGAGAGGAGCTTCCTGAAGCAAAGCGGAGTCGTCGACAATGAAGACGAGCGCGCCGAGATGGATCTCACGGCCCTCAGCCAAACCTCCGCCGGAAACCATGATGAAAAGAGTCAGAGAAAATTGTAACCTCACCGGAAAGTCGCTAAGACACCTGCCCCACGGTGGGCGCCAACTATCGTGGTTCTAAGTCTGACAGTAAAGTAGGAGGGTAAGTATGTAGAGGCAAGATCCTAGCTACGGTGAGATTGTGCATGCAGGATGTACGAGTTCAGGCCCTTCGCAGAGGAAGTAATAGCCCTACGTCTCGGTGCTTGGAGGCTCGGTCGATTGGAATATGCGTGAAGTTACAGGGGGTGTGAACCCTTGTCCCAGAGGAGGGGGTGGCTTATATAGAGTGCGCCAGGACCGCAGCCATCCCCCGTTACATAGGGTTTAAGGTACATAAAGATGGGCGTTACTGATAATGCCAACAATAAAGATACATTAATGACTATTATGTCTATACGATAACGCCTGACCGTTGCCATACAGAGTGACTTTAGGTCTTCTATCTGTCGAGTGATTCTTGTGTCGGTCGAGTGAGTACTCCTTGGTCAAGTGAACTTGAATCTTCCGAGTGGAATGTTTATGGTCGAGTGAATGATGGTATCCCCTAAATGCTTCTGACTTTAGGTCAATGTCCTTGAGAGGGTGTCTAGGTCAGGCCTATGACCCTACCATAGGTACATGTCGTCGTCACCTTTCACTTTGCCATCCTTCTTCTCCGCCAAATACTTGGGGCAGTTCCGCTTCCAGTGATCGGTTCCTTTGCAGTAGAAGCACTCAGTCTCAGGCTTAGGTCCAGACTTGGGTTTCTTCACTTGAGCAGCAACTGGCCTGCTGTTCTTCTTGAAGTTCCCCTTCTTCCCTTTACCCTTTTTCTTGAAACTGGTGGTCTTTTTGACCATCAACACTTGATGCTCCTTCTTGATTTCTACCTCCGCAACCATTAGCATTGCGAAGAGCTCAGGAATCGTCTTATCCATCCCTTGCATATTATAGTTCATCATGAAGCTCTTGTAGCTTGGTGGCAGTGATTGAATAACTCTATCAATGACACTATGATCAGGAAGATTAACTCCCAGTTGAGTCAAGTGGTTGTGGTACCCTGACATTCTGAGTATATGTTCACTGCCAAAACTATTCTCCTCCATCTTGCAGTTGTAGAACTTATTGGAGACTTCATATCTCTCAATCCGGGCATTTTCTTGAAATATTAACTTCAACTCCTGGAACATCTCATATGCTCCATGACGTTCAAAACGTCGTTGAAGTCCCGGTTCTAAGCCGTAAAGCATGGTGCACTGAACTATCGAGTAGTCATCAGCTTTGCTCTGCCAGGTGTTCACGACATCTGGCGTTTCTCCTGCAGTGGGTTTGTCACCTAGCGGTGCTTCCAGGACGTAATTCTTCTGTGCAGCAATGAGGATAATCCTCAAGTTACGGACCCAGTCCGTATAGTTCCTACCATCATCTTTCAACTTAACTTTCTCTCGGAACGCATTAAAATTCAATGGAACAACAACATGGCCATCTATCTACAACAACATAGACATGCAAAATACTATCAGGTACTAAGTTCATGATAAATTAAAGTTCAATTAATCAAATTACTTAAGAACTCCCACTTAGACAAACATCTCTCTAATCATCTAAGTGATCACATGATCCATATCAACTAAACCATGTCCGATCATCACGTGAGATGGAGTAGTTTTCAATGGTGAACATCACTACGTTGATCATATCTACTATATGATTCACGCTCGACCTTTCGGTCTCAGTGTTCTGAGGCCATAACTACATATGCTAGGCTCGTCAAGTTTAACCCGAATATTCTGCGTGTGCAAAATTGGCTTGCACCCGTTGTATGTGAACGTAGAGCTTATCACACCCGATCATCACGTGGTGTCTCGACACGACGAACTGTAGCAACGGTGCATACTCAGGGAGAACACTTATACCTTGAAATTTAGTGAGAGATCATCTTATAATGCTACCGTCGAACTAAGCAAAATAAGATGCATAAAGGATCAACATCACATGCAATCAATATAAGTGATATGATATGGCCATCATCATCTTGTGCCTTTGATCTCCATCTCCAAAGCACCGTCATGATCACCATCGTCACCGGCTTGACCCCTTGATCTCTATCGAAGCATCATTGTCGTCTAGCCAACTATTGCTTCTACGACTATCGCTACCGCTTAGTGATAAAGTAAAGCAATTACATGGCGATTGCATTTCATACAATAAAGCGACAACCATATGGCTCCTGCCAGTTGCCGATAACTGTGTTACAAAACATGATCATCTCATACAATAAAATTTAGCATCATGTCTTGACCATATCACATCACAAAATTCCCTGCAAAAACAAGTTAGATGTCCTCTACTTTGTTGTTGCAAGTTTTACGTGGCTGCTACGGGCTGAGAAAGAACCGTTCTTACCTATGCATCAAAAACCACAACGCGGTATAGTGATTGCTTTTTGATCTTCAGAAAGAACCCTGTTCATTGAATTCGATTCAACTAAAGTTGGAGAAACTAACACCCACCAGCCACCTGTGTGCGAAGCACGTCGGTAGAACCAGTCTCGTGTAAGCTTACGCATAATGTCGGTCTGGGCCGCTTCATCCAAAAATACCGCCGAATCAAGAAAAAACTAGTGACAGCAAGCAATATGTATATACCCACACCCACAACTCATTTGTGTTCTACTCGTGCATATAACATCTACGCATAAACCTGGCTCGGATGCCACTGTTGGGGAATGCAATAATTTCAAAATTTTCCTACGCACACGCAAGATCATGGTGATGCATAGCAACGAGAGGGGAAGAGTGTTGTCCACGTACCCTCGTAGACCGTAAGCGGAAGCGTTATGACAACACGGTTGATGTAGTCATACGTCTTCACGATCGACCGATCCTAGTATCAAAAGTATGGCACCTCCGTGATCTGCACATGTTCGGTTCGGTGACGTCCCACGAACTCACGATCCAGTACTGTCGAGGGAGAGCTTCGTCAGCACGACGGTGTGATGTCGGTGATGATGATGCTACCGGAACATGGCTTCACCTAAGCACCGCTACGATATGACCGAGGTGGATTATGGTGGAGGGGGGCACCACACACGGCTGGAAACAATCAAATTGTGTGTTCTAGGGTGCCCCCTGCCCCCGTATATAAAGGAGCAAGGGGGGAGGCCGGCGGGCCCTTGGGGCGCGCCAGGAGAGGAGGAGTCCTCCTCCTAATAGGAGTAGGACTCCCCTTTCCTACTCCTACTAGGAGGGGGAAAGGAAGGAGGAGAGGGAGAAGGAAAGGGGGCGCCGCCCCCCTTCCCTTGTCCAATTCGGACTAGAGGGGGAGGGGGCGCGCGGCCTACCCTGGCCGGCCCTCTCTCTCTCTCCACTAAGGCCCATGTGGCCCATTAGTTCTCCGGGGGGGGGGGGTCCGGTAACCCTTCGGTACTCCAGTTTTCTCCGAAATCACCTGGAACACTTCAGGTGTCCGAATATAGCCATCCAATATATCAATCTTTATGTCTCGACCATTTCAAGACTCCTCGTTATGTCCGTGATCACATCCGGGACTCTGAACTACCTTCGGTACATCAAAACACATAAACTCATAATACCGATCATCATCGAACGTTAAGCGTGCGGACCCTACGGGTTCGAGAACTATGTAGACATGACCGAGACGTCTCCGGTAAATAACCAATAGCGGAACCTGGATGTTCATATTGGCTCCCACAT
Organism: Triticum urartu; assembly: GCF_003073215.2. Classification (NCBI taxonomy): domain Eukaryota; kingdom Viridiplantae; phylum Streptophyta; class Magnoliopsida; order Poales; family Poaceae; genus Triticum; species Triticum urartu. Next base: position 124,812,589 of record NC_053027.1, read on the forward strand.
ATTCTTCGAAGATCTTTATCGGTCAAACCGCATAACGATATACGTTGTTCCCTTTGTCGTCGGTATGTTACTTGCCTGAGATTCGATCATCGGTATCTCAATACCTAGTTCAATCTCATTACCGGCAAGTCTCTTTACTCATTCTGCAATGATACATCCCGTAACTAACTCATTAGCTACATTGCTTGCAAGGCTTATAGTGATGTACATTACCGAGAGGGCTCGGAGATACCTCCCTGACAATCAGAGTGACAAATTCTAATCTCGATCTATGCCAACTCAACAAACACCACCGGAGACACCTGTAGAGCACCTTTGTAATCACCCAGTTATGTTGTGACATTTGGTAGCACACAAAGTGTTCCTCCGGTATTCGGGAGTTGCATGATCTCATAGTCATACGAACATGTATAAGTTATGGAGAAAGCAATAGCAACAAACTAAACGATCATCGTGCTAAGCTAAGGGATGGGTCAAGTCAATCACATCATTCTCTAATGATGTGATCCCGTTAATCAAATGACAACTCATGTCTATGGTTAGGAAACATAACCATCTTTGATTAATGAGCTAGTCAAGTAGAGGCATACTAGTGACACTCTGTTTGTCTATGTATTCACACATGTATTATGTTTCCGGTTAATACAATTCTAGCATGAATAATAAACATTTATCATGATATAAGGAAATAAATAATAACTTTATTATTGCCTCTAGGGTATATTTCCTTCAGAGACAACATACACAACAACAATCGTACCATAGGCTAGCTTCTAGGGTTTAGCCTCTCCGATCTCGTGGTAGATCTACTCTTGTACTACCCATATCATCAATATTAATCAAGCAGGACGTAGGGTTTTACCTCCATCGAGAGGGCCCGAACCTGGTTAAACTTCGTGTCCCTTGCCCCCTGTTACCATTCGGCCTAGACGCACAGTTCGGGACCCCCTACCTGAGATCCGCCGGTTTTTACACCGACATTGGTGCTTTCATTGAGAGTTCCGCTGTGTGATCGACAAAAGGATCGATAGCTCGCCTGCAGATCAACTGCGACTTCGGCATCTTCGTCACCAGCTGGACTGGTCACCTTGATTCGACCAAGAATTGCGCCCCGTGTTCGGATCACCATGTTCAGACGAGGGTCTTCATCAAACATCAACTCCAATCTCTATCAAGGTCACGAAGGAATCATCTATGGAGCTCGGGGGCTCAACGTCAACATTGCCCTCAAGCGACTGTGCTGTTTTTCCAAACAGCGAACTTGTATCCGCTGCCACCACCTCTTGGAGCATTGCTTTGACGATCCCTTTGGTGGAATTGTGCGGAATTGAGTCTTCAAAGACCATGCAAAATTTCGTCGAGTTCCGACAGAGGAATCTCTGGCAATCTATAATATACCAGAGCCCTGTCAAATCTGGACGGGAATCTGGACGAGTTTAGGGCGTGATGTCCAGCTTCTAGCTCGGACGTCCTTTGGAACATCCAACCGTTGATCGGCTGCGGAATTACTATATCTACCACCGCTCAAAATTTCAGCTCGATCCGACCGTCCAAACTCCGGAACCTTCCGATTAATGCATCACTTTTCGGATCTGTTTTCTGCGCGAGAATGAATCCGACCCGAATTCATCTTTTTTATGAATGGGATTTCGGACATACTTTTTGAAGGAAGTTTTGTATGGGGTATTGTGTTTTGTTACCAAACGTGTCCCGCTAATTTTGAAGTCTTTTTCAATATGATCTTCACCATCACGCTGGTGTCAAACCAGCCTGATAATGTTGCTCTACGGCTGCCGACCTGCGCTAGACACGCTGTCACTTTATTGAGCTGAGCTCAATTTCTTCGGATCATCATCTCGGCAAACCGAACAAGAGTTCGGCATCGCGAAGGATAAATCATCACCAACATCGCCGCCCCACGGATTACACGGAGCGGGCATACCGGCATCGCCGCACGGTCACTTCATCAAGCCGGCATCGACCACGTCATGACCTGCATCGGCAGGACTGCACTATTGCTTCTTCAAGCTGGTGTCCGTCACGCCGACCTACTTCGACTCATCGGCTGACAATGAGGCTTCGACATCTCGGCTGGACCGGGGGCTTCGCCATCTCTTCATCAACCTACTCCGGAGACTTCGGCGTCACTAGACGACCAGCTCCGTCATGTTAGCTGGACCAAGGGCTTTGCCCCGGCGAGCCAACCTTTGCCAGCATCGCCATACCGTCGCTTTATCGCCATTCAGGCAATGGGTGTGCGGATCGAGTCCCAATTTTGGGAATCACCTTTCTTCGGATTGCTACAACAAATAAACCAGGTACTATCAATCCTAGTATTTTTTGCTTGTTTGGGTTTATTTTTTCCAAGGAATAACTACTCTGGTTTGTCCATCATCTGTACACAGGTCTATCAAATGATGGCCGCATTAACGACGGTTGCCTGGTGGTTCGGTCAGTTTCCGTACATAGTCCGGCGAACACCGCATCCGGAACTCGGACCGACCTGTGAATTCAGGCTTTGTCACGCCTTTACCGCATCACGCCGATGCCCTGCATCGACATTGACTTCGACGCCAGGCCATATTTATTTTGTTACTCACTTTGCATAAATTATTTATTATGCAACGATTTTTTTAATTATTATTATTACTATTATCTCCGGTTTGCACTACTTTTTGTGCACAGGAAAATGATCCGGGGACTTCGGCATCACTCTGCCGGTATGCATTGACCGTGCTATGTCACCACTTCGGCGTGTCGAGCTCTCCGCTCCGCCACCTCGTGACCCGCTTGGGGGATGGAACCTTGCCCCGCATCAAGCTCAGACCGCGTCATCAATACCGAACACATTAACCAACTAAGTCGCTTTCATGCTTAATTCTTTAATTTCTAACTTGTGTTCGGTTCGACCAAGCATTATACTTTTTTTGGGAAAAAGTTGCTTGTAAAAAATCTCCTTGTCCAAACTTTGTTTGTGATGCATAAATTCAAATACCCCGTTTACTTAGGGGCTTCCTTTATAAAGCTTTTCCTGTTGCATATGATTATACTTGTACGGCTTTGTTCCTTGTTCGTGTATTACGCCACAATATGCACCATGTTGACTTAAGCGATTTGCAAGCTGGGTTGCCTCGCTCCTGTGTTTACCCCTACGTTCCCGATTGTTCGACTAGGGACTAAAGGGAGCACCTCTGCGATTGTCACGATCGGGTCACCCGAGCCGGACCTCAGACTGGGTGAAGCCGAAAGCTAGCACTCTTATAGTTTTCAATGATGGTCGGCACACAACGGAACTCATGAGTACAAAAAATCTATTGCACAAGTCTCATAATAACAATGAGCACCGAAGAAAGGTATCGGTGGGGGTACTATTTTTTTCGAAGATGCTTCTTACACTTCGCAGTAATATAGCATAAGTTCCCTGAGCGCGCTTTGTCTGTTACAATCTTATGGCCTGATTGCCTGGTTATTGGAAACACCGTCGATATTCTCGACCAATGGAGTACATAACACTTTTCGGTCCTTGACCGAAGAGGGAGAAGCCGACGGTCGGTTAAGACGCGTCTAAAGTTTGGTTTAACATAGATATGATATAAGTACTTCGGTACATGCAATCATTCTTCTACCCAAGTCACTTGGGGGCTCTTAAGTTTATTTGAGCCGTTTTATAATAAGTGTTCTTCTTCTTAGTCGTTGCAAAGTTTTATTATTGTTATTTATCACTCCTTTTTTCAACACGAGTGTGCGGTCACTAGTCGGGGAGCCTAATTTCTCTCTCAAAGCCGCTAGAGTTTAGTTTGCTAAACTGGCCTAATGAGAAGTACTCCGCCCTCGGGATAGGAGGTTGAAGCCGTAGGTTGACCCGCTCGAAGTCTTGAGATAGGATGTATCATGTTAAAGCACGACAGAAGCACTTCTTTTTTCTAAGACCAATTTTCGGATTGGCACCGAACACTTGATCTTGTTCGGACGTCAAGTTTTTACTGACGTTTTTTTGGCTTTTCGAGCCTATGGCACTTTTAAACTATTTGTGCTTTTCCAGCATTAGTCTCGCAGTGCAACGCTGGACACCTTTAGGGATTCGGCAAAAACATTCTCAGATATTGCTATATATGCATCGGTTTCGAATTGTGTCTTCGGTCAATAGTTGGGTTGCCCGGCTCCTGCACTTGCTTCCTACGCTCCGTTTTGTTCAGCTAGGCGTGCAAAGGGAGAACCACTGCGATTGTGCTTCCAGCTCACATGGTTAAGCACCTCAGTGGAGAAAGCCAAAAACTGACTTTCACAAAAAGCGTAAACTGGTCAGCGATCCGATGAATATGTTAAATGATGGGCCGTTCATAACATTGGCCGAAGTGTTTACGGCTTGACCCCGACTGTCGCCGAACACTACCGGGGGCTATTAACTGGCCTCCCAAACTAAATCCTCAATATTTTGCTCTTACATTAGAGCTGAGGTTTAATGATCATGCTTAGCATGACAACCCAAAGAAAGGAACCGATAGCGGGACTATTTTCTTTTGAAGACATTTCTTCTGTTAAACAGTAATATAACTCTCTGCGTACCTTTGTTTATAAAACCGTATGGCCAGATTTCCTTGTTTGTTGTAAATCTTTGCCCTCATGAAGGCTTTATAAAGTAGGACAAACACTCCTCGGCTACTGGCCGAGGAGGTGGAAGCCGATGGTCGGTCAACAAAGTTTTGTACAATGCGGATCCGAACATTAATGACGTAAAGTACTTGGATACATAGAGTCATTACACATAATTTGTGATTTTACTATGGATATTGATCCTAATTAGGCCACCTGTGCCCGCATTAAGGCTCGGGGGCTACTGGGCTTCGGGCTTATTATTTAAAAATATTAAAGGGGGCATATTGATCCCCTGATCTGGTGTTACCACCCGACCAGTGTCTCGGGGGCTACTGCATTTCTTGTCCAATGCAGAAAATTTTATGTGCAATATAGTTTCCAAGGAGATTTTGATCCTCAGGTTGGTCGGCCGCACCCAACCTAAGTCTCGAGGACTGAGGACGCCGCTTTTAGTGTCCCGAAGTATTCTGCCGAGCTTGGACTTGATCCTCAGGCCAATTTTGCAAATCAACCTGAGTCTCAGTGGCTACTGGGATCAGCGGTCTTACGTCATCCTTCAGGTGCATCTCGGGTTTTAGACCGATACACACCTTGAGGGCTACTCGCTATATATCTCGGCAGAGACTAAATTGCACCAATAAAAAATATGCACAAAAATCGGCCCACATTCGGGGTGGTGCACCACCTCGGAAGAAGTCTGGCATAAAGCTCGGGCGCTAGTGGCTGGCTCCATAGAGGGCATTTCCGGCATTAAGCTCGGCTAAACTCCTTCAACTTTTTGGAACCAAGGTGATATGACACCTCGGATATAGTCCGGCGTTGGAGCTGGGACACTGTCCAGCGTTGGAGCTCGGATATAGTCTGGCGTTGGAGCTCGGATACAGTCTGGCATTGGAGCTTGGACATAGTCCGGCGTTGGAGCTCGGATACATTCCGGCGTTGAAGCTCGGAAGTGGTCCGGCATTGGTGCTCGCCGCAAAAGATACCTCGAATGCAGTCCGGTCTTAGAGCTTGGACGCAAGAGGACACTGCCTCCCGGGAACAACTTCAAACCCGAGGTGTGGCATAAAAATAAACAAGGCATTGATAAAGGCCGAAAACTTAAAGGGGCTCCTCGGATACCCGACGTGTAAACCCGTCGAATGCATTTCGGCGATCCTCAAGATCGAAGAAGATTTTTTGAACCAGTTTTCAAGACCGACGACCGAAGATGAAGAATAGTTCGGAAGAATCGAGGAGCATCCCTAACTTGAAGACCGGTTCAGGGGGCTACTGACGGTGTCCTGGACTAGGGGGTACTCAACATGTCATCTCCCGATCTGTTAGATTGGGCCGAGGACCCCCATGGCCGTATACTCATGGGCCAGTTCGGACAGCTGCCGCATACAAGGAAGATTCCACAAGACTTGGTGATCAAGACAAGGACTCCACCCCACCGGCGTATTCGGCTAGGACTCTTGTTATCCTAGGCCTCTCGTGCATTATATAAACCGAGGCTAGGCTAGTCGATAGAGACAACATACACAACAACAATCATACCATAGGCTAGCTTCTAGGGTTTAGCCTCTCCGATCTCGTGGTAGATCTACTCTTGTACTACCCATATCATCAATATTAATCAAGCAGGACGTAGGGTTTTACCTCCATCGAGAGGGCCCGAACCTGGGTAAAACTTCGTGTCCCTTGCCTCATGTTACCATCCGGCCTAGACGCACAGTTCGGGACCCCCTACCCGAGATCCGCCGGTTTTGACACCGACAGCTGCAGTCAAGTACTCGCCTAAGTTTTAAAACACGCTCCATCCTTATCCGCAAGGACGGCGAGGTGCAGGTCGACCATGATCTGTCCTCGGAGCTTCAACACAAATACAACATTCGCTCCATCCTTATCTGCAACGATGGCGAGGCGCAGGTCGACTACGATCTGTCCTCGGAGCTTCGACACAAATACAACGTTCGCTCCATCCTTATCCGCAAGGACGACGAGGCGCAGGTCAACCACGACCTCATCCTCGGAGCTACGAGACAAATACAACGTCCGCTCCATCCCGATCCGCAAGGACGACGAGGTGCAGGCCATGGGCAACACTAAGTACCTTTGTCCATGGTACACTCGACTGAGCTGCGTCACAAAGTCAATAGCAACTCAAACTGAAGAAACAAGTTCTACTCAAAGAGTCAAAAGATCCAAAAGCAACCAAGTTCGGATACATCCTACGAGGTTCCAGATCGCAGTTTAAGGCACTCGGGCATCAGGCTCGAAGAAGTTTAAACAGTTACAAAAACCACTCGGCATACCGAGGCAAATTTAATCGGATCATAAAAAGTTTGTTCACTCTATGGTAGGACTGGCAGGCTCGACGAATTCTTCCAAGTTGATCCCATCTGCAAGTCGAGTGGCGACGGCAATAAAAGTTTCCATGAAGGACTAGAAGTCATGTTTTCTGGTATTGGCAATCTTGATCGCTACTAGCTTTTCCTCCTTGGCTTCCTTGCCGTGGACTCGAACTAGCGACAGAGCTACGTCAGCACCGCCGCGAGCAGATGACTTCTTCCACTCCTACACTCGGCCAGGGATCTCGTTGAGTCGAGTCATCAAAGACTTGAGGTCATTCTGGGGCATTTCCCGTGGCCAAAGCGTTGAGTCAATCCGCGACACCGCAAACTTCAGGCGAGTAAGGTAGGCAGTAACACTGGCAACACGGGATTCCAGTCGGAGCGCGTTCATGGTAGCCTCATCACCAACAGGGGAAAGGTCGGGGTCCAGGCATGTCTCGATCCGTCTGGTTTCTTCCTCAAAGTTTTGGCAGAATTCTACAAATGCAAAGAAATGATGAGTCGACGGTTGCATGGTGAATCGGCGATAGCTAAACAGTCGGACAAGGAAGAATACCCTCGAGCATAAGGAATAGCTTCTTGGCGAGTGCCCCTAGATAAGCTTCCAGATCATTTCTCTTACGAGAAATGCCTTCAATCTTCTCGTTGAAAGCCACTTTGTCTTTCTTCAAACGAGTCACTTATGGGTTGGATTCGTTAAGGGATGTCTTCAACTTGGTGTTTTCTTCCTCCAGCGCGCCGACTGAGGCCAACTTCTTGTCAGCAAGCGCAGTCTTCTCCCGAGCCTCCTTTTGCGCAGCAGCAAGATCGAGGTCCTTTTTCGCCAGAGCCTGCTTCATTTTCTCTGAAAGATATGCACTTGGGTCAGACAGAAGAACGAGGAGATGACTTGTGAGTCGGCCAAGATAAACAATCGACCAGTTGTTACCTTCCATACCGGCTGTCTCATCTTTGGCCTTCTGCAAGTTCTGCTTAGTCGGCTCCAAGCCAAGATTGAGTTGTATCTGCTTCTCCTCGAATTTGGAAAATTTGGAGATGAGCTCACAGGATTTCTGAAGTCAACAAATGTTACATCAGTGGACAGAGTCGAAAGATATTCACTCCCGAGTGAAAAGAATTCTTAGACTCTTGCCGAATCAAACATTCAACAGTAGTCTCGGGGACTACACCCAGTGGGTGCACTTAGCATGCCCCACTGGTTCAAGTTACACTCGACATGATCCGTTTAGACCGAGTGAGAAAGTTATGATTCTCAGACCATAGCCGACTGCCCTCAGTCAACTACGGTCTCGCGGACTACACCCAGTGGGTGCACTCAGCGTGCCCCCACTGATTCAAAGACTCAATCGACACAATCTAGTCGACTCAAGAAGCAAAAGTATTCAGCAGTACTAATCAGTAATAAATTAAACATCCAGTGGGTGTACAAATGCAAAATGCAGACTGACGAAAAGATGCAAAAGGAAAATTTTCGGGTAGCATATCCTAACAGAACAAGCGACAAGCTAAGGGATCAGTTGGTAATCAACCAACCTGGACGTTGCTTCGGAGAGCTGAGCTGGCGTCATAAGCAGCTTGACTGGCCCCCCGAACCACCTTCATCTGCTCCATCATGATACCTGCCTGGCATATAGCTTCCTTGGCAGCACCCATTTGGTCCTCCGGGACGGGATGCACAGTGAAGAGTGAAGACGGTGTATCAGCTAGAATCTGTATAGTCGACGCCGAAGGCTGAGCACTCGACAATGGTACGGCAAAAGTCACAGAAGCCCGGTTGGCATCGCCGGTCTCCTGGATCACCGGCTCCGTCACTAGCGTCGACTGGGGCACCTTGCCAGTTGATGTCTTCTTACTCCTCCCCCATGGGCCTCAGTAGCACATCCTCGTCGTTGTCTGGAAGATCAATGACATGGGGAGGAGCTGCAAAAAGAGTTAACCGCTAGAATCCAGTCGACCAACAGAATGGCTGAGAAAGCAAAGACAAGTTTGCAAAAGTCGTACCTGGGTTAGAAGTGACCGCATCTTCCACATCCTTGTCATCATTCCTGTAAGCAGAAGTCCTAGAAGTAGCAGCTCTGCAAATTTCAAGATTCACTCGGACGAATGAGAAAGAGAGTCGACAACACAAGTCCTTGATAGAAAGGTATGGACAAGACACTTACGCAGAAGCGACAGGAACATCGATCTTGATCTTGGGCAGGGTCTTCTGAGACTTCGGTTCAGCAACTTTGGGCTGCTTTGGAGCCTTCTCAGTCGGCACAGGGGAGGAGGTTCGAGTGCGCTTGGAAGTCTGTTCGGTCGGCTTAGCTACTTTGCCACGGATACTTGCTTGGTCGTGCTTATGCTTGGAACACTTTTCATTGCGAGACAACGACTCGACTTCTTCACCACTGCTCGAGTCCTCGCTTTCCTCCTCCTCTTCTCCTCCATCAGATTGCCAATCCATGCTTTCACCTCTGCTTTCTTCTCCTTCCTGGTAATGCTCTTACTCCCCGTTCGGCATTGAGTACGTCTTCGTATAAATCTGCGAAGCAAAAGAGGTGACCAAAGGATGGCTGACTCGGTAAACAACTACAAGTCAGAATGAAGAACACTTGGAGATAAAGAATATAACTGCTCTAGTTGGTTGTTGGTGTCGAATGGTAAAACCCTTCGGGACCCCCTGGGGTTATCCTTGTTCCCTGTGATGCTTTGCACCCACTGCGCCACCGTCTTCTCATCAACGTCCTCCGGGTGGATCCGAGTGGAATCCTCAATCCCCGAGTACATCCACATGGAGTGATCACGAGCCTAGAGGGGTTGGATTCGTCGACTGAGGAGTACCTCGAGCAGATCCACACCAGTCACACCCTCATGGATCAGCTGAACTACTCGCTCCATCAACATGGTCACTTCCTCCTTCTCTGTTGAAGTCACTCTCAAGGAAGTAGGTTTCTGGACTCGCTCTAAGGAAAAGGGAGGGAGACCAGTCGAATGACTAGTGGTCGACTTGTCTTTGCAATAAAACCAAGTCGACTGCCACCCTCTAACCGAGTCAGTGAGTGTCATCGCGGGAAAGGCGCTCTTCCCCATCATATGGATACCTAAGCCCCCACACATATGGATCACCTAGGTTTTCTCGTCACTCGGGCTAGGTTTTTTAACAGTCGGCGAGCGGCATGTAAAGATGTGCTTAAACATACCCCAGTGCGGTCGGCAGCCCAGGAAATTCTCACACAAGGAGACATAGGCAGCAAGGTACGTGATAGTGTTGGGAGAGAAATGGTGGAGTTGGGCGCCGAAGAAGTTCAAGAATGCTCAGAAAAAGGGATGTGGGGGTAAAGAAAAACCGCGGTCGACGTGAGTGGCGAGTGAGACACACTCGCCCCCTTGAGGCTGTGGCTCAGTTTCATCTCCCGGGAGCCTCCAGGAACCATGCTCAATCAGCCCGCTCTCGGCTAGGTCTTGCAAGTCATCCATCACGATTGCGGGATGGATCCAGTCGCCCTAAACCCAGCCGCGTGGCAAGCCGGATCTCGATGACGACCCGCTCCTGCCGGTCTTCTTGCCCTTCCCCTTCACCGCTCCCTTCTTTGTGCGCTCCAGCGCCGCCGTCTTGTCCTTCGCCATCACAGCAAGAGGCGCACGGGTGCGGGGGGGGGGCAGCATCGAGAGCGGAAGCAATAGCGGTGGAGAAGCAGAGGAGGAAGAAGGACAAATTGGGGCGCACTTTGCAAAATTCCCCAACTCAACGCCTTATATGGAGTCATTTCTGAGTGATTGGCGACTGGGCCCGGGCAATCATGTCAAATCCTGCAACTGTCGCTCGCTCGGTACGTGGCGAAAAAGGTGGCGCGGTGATCGAGGCGCTCCTTCCTAATCCATCCCGATTACTGCGGCCTCCTCCGTCCCGCACCCTTCCCAAAATTTCGAATCCCGCAAGATCCGGGAACATCAAAGCAACCTGTCAGACTAAAGATTTCTTCCATATCAACACTCAAGCTTATCAGCAAAAGTTCACTCGACTACTTTAGAATGGATCAAGGAGACTGAAAATGAAGTCAAAGTTGTCGCATAACTCATCAGTCTAAGGAAAATGCTTCCGCAGCGTGTAACGGAGTTGGGACCAACTTCCACTCCTTTTCCCACTCAAACCTTGAACCATTCGGGGGCTAATGATGATGACATGTACCTAGGGTAGGGTCATAGGCCTGACCTAGACACCCTCCCCAAGGACATTGACCTAAAGTCAGAAGCATTCAAGGGATACCATCATTCACTCAACCATAAACATTCCACTCGGAAGATTCAAGTTCACTCGACCAAGGAGTACTCACTCGACCGAAACAAGAATCACTCGACAGATAGAAGACCTAAAGTCACTCTGTATGGCAACGGTCAGGCGTTACCTTATAGACTTAATAGTCATTCATGTATCTTTATTGTTGGTGTTATCTGTAACGCCCATCTTTATGTACCTTAGACCCTATGTAACGGGGGATGGCTGGGGTCCTGGCGCACTCTATATAAGCCACCCCCTCCTCTGGGACAAGGGTTCACACCCCCTGTAACTTCACGCATATTCCAATCGACCGAGCCTCCGGGCATCGAGACATAGGGCTATTACTTCCTCTGCGAAGAGCCTGAACTCGTACATCCTACGTGCACAATCTCACCGTAGCTAGGATCTTGCCTCTTATCCCCCTACTTTACTATCAGACTTAGAACCACGACAAAAGGTATATTTGATATACATGTTATTGATGTGTACCTTACTAATGCTCGCAGTAGTGCCTAGGTATTTGATACTGGTTCAGTTGCTAACATTTGCAACTCGAAACAGGGGCTACAGATTAAGCGAAGATTGGCTAAGGACGATATGACAATGCGCGTGGGAAATGGTTCCAAAGTCGATGTGATCGCCGCCAGCACGCTACCTCTACATCTACCTTCGGGATTAGTTTTAGACCTAAATAATTGTTATTTGGTGCCAGCGTTGAGCATGAACATTATATCTAGATCTTGTTTGATGTGAGACGATTATTCATTTAAATCAAAGAATAATGGTTGTTCTATTTATATGAGTAATATCTTTTATGGTCATACAACCTTGATGAGTGGTCTATTTTTACTAAATCTTGATAGTAGTGATACACATGTTCATAGTATTGAAGCCAAAAGATGCAGAGTTGATAATGATAATGCAAGTTATTTGTGGCAATGCTGTTTAGGTCATATTGGTGTAAAGCGCATGAAGAAACTCCATTCTAATGGATTACTAGAATCACTTGATTATGAATCACTTGGTACTTGCGAACCATGCCTCATGGGCAAGATGACTAAAACTCCGTTCTCTGGAAAAATGGAGCGAGCAACAAAGTTATTGGAAATCATACATACTGATGTATGTGGTCCAATGAACATTGAAGCTCGCGGCGGATATCATTATTTTCTCACCTTCACAGATGATTTAAGTAGATATGGGTATATCTACTTAATGAAACATAAGTCCGAAACATTTGAAAAGTTCAAAGAATTTCAGAGTGAAGTGTAAAACCATCGTAACAAGAAAATCAAGTTTCTACGATCTGATTGTGGAGGTGAATATTTGAGTTATGAGTTTGCACTTCACTTGAAACAATGCGGAGTAGTTTCGCAACTCACGCCACCTAGAACACTACAAACATAATGGTGTCTCCGAATGTCGTAACCGCACTTTATTAGATATGGTGCAATCTATTATGACTCTCACTGATTCAACGCTATCGTTTTGGGGTTATGCTTTAGAGACGGCTGCATTCACGTTAAATAGGGCACCATCTAAATCTGTTGAGACGACGCCTTATGAACTGTGGTTTAGCAAGAAACCCAAGTTGTCGTTTCTTAAAGTCGGGGGCTGTGACGCTTATGTGAAAAGGCTTCAACTTGATAAGCTCGAACCCAAATTGGAGAAATGTGTCTTCATAGGATACCCAAAGGAGACTGTTGGGTACACCTTCTATCATAGATCCGAAGGCAAGATATTTGTTGCTAAGAATGGATCCTTTCTAGAGAAGGAGTTTCTCTCAAAAGAAGTGAGTGGGAGGAAAGTAGAACTTGACGAGGTAATTGTACCTTCTCCCTTGTTGGAAAGTAATTCATCACTGAAATCAGTTCCAGTGATTCCTACACCAGTAAGTGAGGAAGATAATGATGATGATCATGAAACTTCTGATCAAGTTACTACCGAACCTCGTAGGTCAACCAGAATAAGATCCGCACCAGAGTGGTACGGTAATCCTGTTCTGGAAGTCATGTTACTTGACCATGACGAACCTATGAACTATGAGGAAGCGATGATGAGCCCAGATTCCGCAAAATGGCTTGAGGCCATGAAATCTGAGATGGGATCCATGTAAGAGAACAAAGTATGGACTTTGGTTGACTTGCCCGATGATCAGCAGGCCATAGAGAATAAATGGATCTTCAAGAAGAAGATTGGCGCTGACGGAAATGTTACTGTCTACAAAGCTCGACTTGTTACGAAAGGTTTTCGACAAGTTCAAGGAGTTGACTATGATGAGACCTTCTCACCCGTAGCGATGCTTAAGTCCGTCCAAATCTTGTTAGCAATTGCCACATTTTATGATTATGGAATTTGGCAAATGGATGTCAAAACTGCATTCCTTAATGGATATCTTAAAGAAGAGTTTTATAAGATGCAACCAAAAGGTTTTGTCGATCCAAAAGGTGCTAACAAAGTGTGCAAGCTCTAGCGATCCATTTATGGACTGCTGCAAGCCTCTCGAAGTTGGAATATATGCTTTGATAGTGTGAACAAAGCATATGGTTTTATACAGACTTTTGGAGAAGCCTGTATTGACAAGAAAGTGAGTGGGAGCTCCGTAGCATTTCTGATATTATATGTAGATGACATATTGTTGATCGGAAATGATACTGAATTTATGAATAGCATAAAAGGATACTTGAATAAGAATTTTTCAATGAAAGACCTCGGTGAAGCTGCTTATATATTGGGCATCAAGATCTATAGAGATGGATCAAGACGCTTAATTAGACTTTCACAAAGCACATACCTTGATAAAGTTTTGAAGAAGTTCAAAATGGATCAGGCAAAGAAAGGGTTCTTGCCTATATTACAAGGTGTGAAGTTGAGTGAGACTCAATGCCCGACCACTACAGAAGATAAAGAGAAAATGAAAGGTGTTCCCTATGCTTCAGCCATAGGCTCTATCATGTATGCAATGCTATGTACCAGACCTAATGTGTGCCTTGCTATCAGTTTAGCAGGGAGGTACCAAAGTAATCCAGGAGTGGATCACTGGACAGCGGTCAAGAATATCCTCAGATACCTGAAAAGGACTAAGGATATGTTACGTCGATGCAAGCTTTGACACTAATCCGGATGACTCTAAGTCACAAACCGGATACATGTTTTTATTAAATGGTGGAGCTGTCAGTTGGTGCCATTCCAAGCAGAGCGTCGTGGGGGGATCTACGTGTGAAGCGGAATACATAGCTCCTTCGGAAGTAGCAAATGAAGGAGTCTGGATGAAGGAGTTCATATCCGATCCAGGTGTCATACCTAGTGCATCAGGTCCAATGAAAATCATTTGTGACAATACTGGTGCAATTGCCTTGGCAAAGGAATCCAGATTTCACAAGAGAACCAAGTACATCAAGAGGCCTTCAATTCCATACGTGATCAAGTCAAGGAGGGAGACATAGAGATTTGCAAGATACATATGGATCTGAATGTTGCAGACCCGTTGAAAAAGCCTCTCTCACGAGCAAAACATGATCAGCACCAAGACTCCATGGGTGTTAGAATCATTACGATGTAATCTAGATTATTGACTCTAGTGCAAGTGGGAGACTGAAGGAAATATGCCCTAGAGGCAATAATAAAGTTGTTATTTATATTTCCTTATGTCATGATAAATGTTTATTATTCATGCTACAATTGTATTAACCGAAAACTTAGTACATGTGTGAATACATAGACAAACAGAGTGTCACTAGTTTGCCTCTACATGACTAGCTCGTTGAATCAATGATGGTTATGTTTCCTAACCATAGACATGAGTTGTCATTTGATTAACGGGATCACATCAATAGAGAATGATGTGATTGACTTGACCCATCCGTTAGCTTAGCATGATGATCGTTTAGTTTGTTGCTATTGCTTTCTCCATAACTTATACATGTTCCTATGACTATGAGATCATCCAACTCCCGAATACCGGAGGAACACTTTATGTGCTACCAAACGTCACAACGTAACTGGGTGATTATAAAGGTGCTCTACAGGTGTCTCTGATTGTGTTTGTTGAGTTGGCATAGATCGAGATTAGAATTTGTCACTCCGATTATTGGAGAGGTATCTCTGGGCCCTCTCGGTAATGTACATCACTATAAGCCTTGCAAGCAATGTAGCTAATGATTTTGTTACAGGATTTAGCATTACGGAACGAGTAAAGAGACTTGCCGATAACGAGATTGAACTAGGTATTGAGATACCGACGATCGAATATCAGGCAAGTAACATACCGATGACAAAGGGAACAACATATATCGTTACGCGGTTTGACTGATAAAGATCTTCAAAGAATATGTGGGAGTCAATACGAACATCCAGGTTTTGCTATTGGTTATTGACCGAAGACGTGTATTGGCCATGTCTACATAGTTCTCGAACCCGCAGGGTCCGCACGCTTAACATTCGGTGAAGATCGGTATTATGAGTTTATGTGTTTTGATGTACCGAAGGTAGTTCGGAGTCCCGGATGTGATCACAGACATAACGAGGAGTCTCAAAATGGTTGAGACATAAAGATTGATATAATGGGCGGCTATATTCGGACACGAGAAGTGTTCCGGGTGATTTCGGAGAAAACCGGAGTACCGGAACCCGCCGGGAGAACTAATGGGCCACATGGGCCTTAGTGGAGAGAGAGAGGGCCGGCCAGGGCAGGCCGCGCGCCCCTCCCCCTCTAGTCCGAATTGTACTAGGGAAGGGGGGGTGCCCCCCTTTCCTTCTCCCTCTCCTCCTTCCTTTCCCCTCCTAGTAGGAGTAGGAAAGGGGAGTCCTACTCCTACTAGGAGGAGGACTCCTCCTCTCCTGGCGCGCCCCAAGGGCCGGCCGGCCGGCCTCCCCCTTGCTCCTTTATATACAGGGACAGGGGGCACCCTAAAACACACAACACTACAAAAAAGACACATCTATGAAATTTTGGGCCGAACGAATTTTTTCTGTCATACTTATGACACTTCTATGACAATAATTGTGACAAAACACGGTATCATCATAGATGTGGTGCGGTCCTACTTCTATGACAAAAAATCATGACAGAAAATGGGCTTTTCGTCCTGGGCGGGCCGGAGACGCACCTGCATGACATTCTTTGGGTCATCCATGACGGAAAAACCCGTGGTAGAAGCGAGGGCGAGGAAAATATTAGGGTGTTCCTGGTTACGGTGGGTGGTCGGGGCCGAGCGATGCGCGTTTCTCTCGTACACGCACGCGCGTGGGTGTGAGGCGTTGGGCTCTAACTAAACCTGAGCGAGGCGTTGGGCTCTAACTGAACCGGAGCGATTGCCCTGCAGGCTACGCGTTACTGAACCCGAGCGATCGATCGATGGCTATTCACTGAACCCGATCGAGCGATTTCTTCACTACTGCTGCTAACTGAAGCCGATCGATGCTGCCTCTGGATGAACAGTGAGCGTTGCTGGGGGGTTTGGATGAACAGTTCCCGGTGGGGGTGGATGAACAGGACCCCGTGGTGTTGCCTCTCGATGAACAGTGAGTGTTGCTGGGGGGCAGATGAACAGTTCCGGTGGGGGTGGATGAACAGGACCCCGATCGATCGAGCCGGTTGGGGGCTGGATGAACAGGACCCCATGGAGGGCTGGATGAACAGGACCACCCCATGGAGGGCAAGATGAAAAGTAGACGGTGGAGGGCTGGATGAACAGTAGCCTGTGGAGGGGTGGTTGAACAGGAGCCCGTGGAGAGGGCTGGTTGAACAGTAGCCGGTGGAGTAGCGCGCGGTGGATGCTGGATGAACAGGAGCCCGTGAATGAATAGTCACAGGTGGAGGCTGGAGGAGGTCGACGGTGGATGAACAATAGCCCGTGGAGGCTGGAGGGGGTCGACGGTGGAGACGAACAGTATCCCGTGGAGTACCGTTTTGTAGTACGCCACACCCCTCCTATTGGGGATATGATTACTGGAGGTAAACCGGCTAGGAGTAGCCGGGTTAGCTCCATGAGGATAGAAGCCCATGAAGATGTGAAGGTGGTGGCGCTTTACGAAGGCCCAAGGCCCAAAGGCGGGTTAAAGCATGTAGATGTAAACTGACTCTGTCATATAACTTGTATTGTAAGTTAGAGGAATAGAGACCGAGCCAGACACATCTATGATCCGGCCTCGGGACTCTGTAAACCGGCGGGTGTCAACCTATGTATATAAAGGGATGACCTGGCCGCGGTTTGAGAACAATGAACAACAACTCGAGAGCCAGGCAAAGCGGATTCGCTCCCTAGTCATCGGAACCCTAGCAATACCAATCACAACTAGACGTAGGCTTTACCTTCATCGAAGGGGCCGAACTAGTATAAAACCTCTCATGTCCCCTTGTCCGGTTTAACCCCTTTAAGCTAACCCGTAGCGATGGCTCCACGACTAAGTCCTTTCACGAGGACATCTGTCATGACAAACCCACGACAGTTGGCACCCACCGTGGGGCTATCGCATGGTGGTTTCGAGTTCTTGAAGGGCAGCTTTGTTGGACTCAAGGGATACGCTGTGGGCCGGATGAAGAAGAGTCGTCGCGGCAAGCTCTACATCGACGATGCAGGATGGGGTCCCGAAGCCGGTTCAATCGAATACGGGTACCGGGTCCCCTTTGGTGGGATTCACGTTTTCATCGGCAAGATCGACGAACCGGGCCCTGAGCCGGACACCTGGACCGACATCATCGAGATGGCTCAGCGTGCAAGCCCTTCCCCGTTTCATCCCGCATCAAGGCATGTTTTCGTAGGTGTCATCCAAGCGGAATACAAGGATGGACCGGCATCTGATGGAGAAACCGTTGTCTGCTCCGACGACGAGTCTTCAACTGGAGAGACCGAATCGCTGTATTAGTTGCAGGACGGCTAGATTAGCGGAGGGTCCGATGGCAGCAGTATTCCGGACCCCCTTGATCTGCCAAACCGGGTTGCTATCTTCATGGCCGGTACACAATCAGCACACCACTCATTAACCGCCGCGGCAATGCTCTTCGGTTCAGCGACAGCAACGCCGGCGGGGGCATGGGGCTCTGCGCCGCCTCCGGCTCAAGTTCTGTCTGATTTGATTGACGCTTTGGCAACATTGATGGCCGCGGAGGTGGACGCAACAGCCCGGGACCAGCACAATGCGGAGATTGCGAAGGTGAAAGATTAGATAACTCAGGCTAAAGCGGACCTAGCAGCAGAGAACGCTAGGATGGCTACGGAATGGGCCGAGTTGGAAGCTCGGGCCTACCGGCTTAGGCTGGATCAGAATGCCTCAGAGGAAGTTATGAGAAGAAGATACCGGTAACATCTCCTGCCGGGTTATGAGCCAAGAAATCTCTTCAATACGCCAGGAGCAGGAACTAGTAACCAGCCAGTGTTAAACCGGACAGAGGCGTCGGGAACAGGAGCGCCGGTTCAGCCACGCACGACAGACCCGTCTCGCCAAAACAACATTGTGCCGCAGTATGTCCCAACGCCCCTGGGGCATTACTCCAACACGTTGGATAACATTGTGGCTGCCGCTTCACGATTGGCAGCCCTCCCAACCGACGGCGAGTCACCGGTTGCGATTGAGGCACGACGGGCCAGAGAGCTCCTTCAAACAGCTTTAAACCAGCAGCAGGCTTATTCGCATAGTCGTGAGAGGATTCATTCCACCCCCCGCCTGAGCCGGAGCTACAACAGGCACGTTGAGGATGAACCGGCCATGTCAAGCAGTGCACGTCGCCGTAACTCGCCGCGAGGGAACAACCCGGCTGGTGGAGGTGTCAATGCGTAGGATGTGGTGGATCATGGTCGTGCACGTCGAGAGGCCGAGTTAGTAGATCTACATGGAGTTTGTCAACCTACTCCGGTTCACCCTACCACTTCAGTGGAGCCAGGTGTGGTCTTCAGTTCCTTAGGGGTGCTGTGTCTCACCCCCACTCTGCGTAATGTACGACTACCCAAGGATTTCAAGGGACCTCGTAAAGTACCCAATTACACTGCTGATTTGCAACCAGAGGCATGGGTTGAAAGCTACGAGATGGCGATGGAGATGTTAGATGTGGATGAAGCGGTGTGTGCTAAATACTTCACCATGATGTTGGAGGGGACAACTCGTACTTGGTTAAAGAGCTTGCCACCTAACTCTGTTGGATCATGGGCCGAATTAAAGCACCGGTTTATCCAGAATTTTAAGGATAGTTGCAAGCAGCCTATGTCAATTGTGGATCTAGCAGCTTGTGTTCAAGAGCATGGGGAGTCTACAACCCATTGGGTGAAGCATTGGGTGAAGCAGGTCTCAGCTATTCTGCATTCATCGGATCGCATCAATGCAGATACCGCAGTGTTAACGTTGGAGGGCAATTGTAGGTTCCTGACGCTCAAACAGAAGTTAGGAAGGCTCAAACGTCACTGCAATGATATGTCGACGCTTATGGCCGGTTTGGTTAAATATGTCGATTCAGATAATACCAAAGACCCTGATTCAGAGGAGGACAAACTGGGTAAAGGAAAGAAAAACGGCAACAAGGGACAACAGCATAACCCGGCAGGACATGGGAATAACGGCAAGCGCAAGGCCGACAATAGTTTGGACTTTGTTTCTAACACCAATGCTCAGGATAACGGTCAGCGTCGTAAGGGCAAGCAACCCTAGAGGGGCGGAGGTTCAGGCCCCAATCTGGAGCGCCTGTTAAATCAACCTTGTCCAAAGCATGGATCAAAGGAGAAGCCAACGTCACATCTTTGGAAGGACTGTTATATAATGCGAGAGTTCAAGAACTCCAATATGTTTCAATACAACAATGGCCCGCCCAGTGGTTTAGGAGGTGGTTTTCATGGGCCGTGTTATGGAGGTGGTAGCTCCGGTTCAGATTTCAAGGCAATCAAACCAGCCATAACAATCAAGGGAACCAGGGCAACCAGGGAGGTTATAACCATCAGGGGAATCAGCAGCAGCAGCAGTCGGGTTATCAGAGCAATCTGAAGCAGTTAAATAGTGGGCAGTATCATGTCTTCACCACTAGCTTGTGCAAGCGTGATCAGAAGCTTCACAAGAGGGCCGTAAACTCTGTTGAACCGGCTGTGCCGCAGTATTGGCGCTGGTCTGAGCAACCCATTTTATGGAGTAGAGAGGATCACCCGCCCTGGGTTGACAATCTGGGTCATCTGGCCTTAGTGGTGGCACCTCAAGTTGGGGGGTATAAGTTCACCAAGGTTGTCGGTGTCAAAACCGGTGGATCTCAGGTAGGGAGTCCTAAACTGTGCGTCTAAGGCGGATGGTAACAGGAGGCAGGGGACACGATGTTTACCCAGGTTCGGGCCCTCTTGATGGAGGTAATACCCTACGTCCTGCTTGATTGTTCTTGATGATATGAGTATTACAAGAGTTGATCTACCACGAGATCAGAGAGACCAAACCCTAGAAGCTAGACTATGGTATGATTGTATGTTGTCCTACGGACTAAACCCTCCGGTTTATATAACACCGGAGGGGGCTAGGGTTACACAAGGTTGGTTACAAAGGAGGAGATATACATATCCGTATTGCCTAGCTTGCCTTCCACGCCAAGTAGAGTCCCATCCGGACACGGGACGAAGTCTTCAATCTCGTATCTTCATAGTCCAACAGTCCAGCCAAAGGATATAGTCCGACTGTCTGGAGACCCCCTAATCCAGGACTCCCTCAGTAGCCCATGAACCAGGATTCAATGACGATGAGTCCGACACGCGGTATTGTCTTCGACATTGCAAGGCGGGTTCCTCCTCCGAACACTCCATAGAAGATTTTGAACACCAGAATAGTGTCCGGCTCTGCAAAACAAGTTCCACATACTACCGCAGAGAGAATAATATTTGCACAAATCTAATCTGTTGACGCGTTCTGACAACACGATGTTATGTCATGGCTCGGTTATTATTCGAACCATTTTTCTCAACCAGCACCGCACATAACATGGGGCGGTTTTCTCGACACGTCTTGTCAAAGCAGAGATCGTGTCCCCCTTATTACGGGATTCTCATAAATATGGACGTGGGTAACCCAACCGCGCCATCAATTACAGCGCCTAGGGAATAAGCGGTTTTACCAGGCAAGTGGGGAGACACATCGCCTCTTCCGCCCTTATAAAGGGACAAGGATTCACTCTTTTCACCCACGCCTTCTTCCTCCTTGCTTACCCATTCCCGCTCACTCAAGCTCTAGCGCCCAAGCTCGCGTTCCTCTTCTCAAACCACTCCAGGCATGTCTGGAGCAGGAGGCAAGTGGGTGGTCTCCTTCGTCACGGAGGAGAACATCAAAAAGTTACGGGAAGCCGGATATCTGGCCGCGGATATCGCGCACCGGCTGCCAAATGCGGGGCAGATCGTCCCAATGCCTGAACCCCATGAGAGGGTAGTTTTTCTTACTCATTTTTCCGCGGACTGGGATTTCCCCTCCACCCGTTTGTCCGCGGGCTCATGTTCTATTATGGGCTGGTTTTTCATGATCTGGCCCCCAATTTTATCCTCAACATCTCGGCGTTTATCGTCGTGTGCGAGGCCTTCCTCCGCATCAGGCCCCACTTTGGCCTATGGCTAAAAACCTTCAATGTTAAACCGAAGGTGGTGGGTGGCCAGCAAGTAGAGTGTGGAGGCGCCATGGTGGGAAAGATGCCTAATGTCACCTGGCTCGAGGGCACCTATGTGGATACCATAAAGAGGTGGAAATCAGGGTGGTTCTACATCATCGAGCCGCGCGACTCCAACTGGGTGGCGGCCCCCAAATTTCGATCCGGAATCCCCACGCGGCTCACCTCCTGGAAAGAGAAGGGCCAGTCCCGGGGCTCTTTGGTAGAGTTGATCGGACTCCAGACCTGTATCTGGAACATGACGAGCAAGAAAATCAAGCTCGTCAATGTGGTCCAGGTCATGCTCTTCTGCCGGATCCTCCCGTGTCAACGACGGGCATTCGATTTGTGGGAGTTTGACTCGGCCAAGAACCAGACGCTGCGAAAGCTCTATGACACGACGCACGAGGATGTCTGGAGGGTGCTGTTCAAGGGCCCCGGGATTCCTCCTTCCCTCATCGAGGACCGCGGACTCTGCGCAAAACGTCGCGCCAATCCGGTAAGTTTTTATATCTCTCAGGGTATTTATTTTCCCCGGTTTAGTCATATGCAGGATCTAAGCTTCTATGCCATTAACAGGACTGGATAAAGACAGCGGAGCAGCTTGATTGCCCAGTTCCCCTGCCCGAAGATCCTGCAGGTGTTCTCCTAACAGAGATGCTAACACCGGCACCTTACAAGGTGCCGGTGAAGAATACCAAGAAGAAGGCCGCGGGGACCCGAAAGGGTCTCCGGCGCAAGGTTGTATCGGACTCATCGTCCGATGACTCCGACGCGCACTCCTCCCATGAAGACGAGGAGGAGGAAGAGGAAAGTTCTCCCCCCCAGCCGGGGGAGACAAGAAAAGGAAGGACGACCCAACCGGGGAGGCCGAAGGTTCCAAGAAGGGAAGGACCCTCCCTCCGGACTGCGCCGACGAGTGGCTACGCAGGGTCAAGCCCCTGGCGAAACCGTAAGTGTCCGGGCGCCATAGTACTTCATGGTATGCGTTATTACACTGCCTCTCCTCATGCCGAACATGATTATGCAGTCCGTCCCGAGCTCGTCTCGACGTATCCTCGTCTAGAGGCTCTCTGGACTCGTCGGATATGAACAAAGGTTCTCTCCCGAGCGCTGCCACCCCTCGCCCTATGGACAACGTCGAGGTGTTGTCTCAAAAGGCACCGAGCCAAGGGGAGGTGGTCCTGGGGGCTCCTACGGGCTTCGAGTTTGGCCCTCAGCCGAACACTACGCCGGAACCTTCGATGGTTCCGGACTCCGGCAGGCGGTCCCCCATTAAGGGGGCCAACCATCCCTGCCGGTTTCCTTTGTCCAACCAGAGGCACCGGACAACTTGCTGGAAGCGCTTCGCAGCGCTTCCATCGATGGAGAGCACCACACTATCATGAGTGCGGTGGTCGAGAAGGTTCGGTCCGCCAAAAACAGACTGACCGGCTTTGAGGTAAGCAATCAAAATATAAGAAAATATTACCGCATAGATAGTAGCCCCTGATGCTTTGTTCGGCGTTCGCGAAGAAAAGCCGAATAGAGGATCAAATGATAACTCGGGAGTCTAATTAGAGTATGTCTATGTGTATGTGTAGGCTTCACTACTGGTTGCTGCCACACGTACTGCGGAGGTCTCTGCGCTGAAGCAGGACCTGAAGCGGTCCGAGGACAAGCTCGGCCTTACCAAGAGGCAGCTTGAAGAGAGCAAAGGTAAGAAATACCCCTGTCTATATAGTTAAAAAGAAATTCAGTTGCAAAGTAATAGGATCATCATGGGTTTGCCAGGGGCCACGTCCGAAGTGGCGACCCTGAGGGAGGCGTTGTCCGAGGCCGAAGACAAAGCGGCCAAGGAGCGCATTGAACGGGAAAAGCAAGAAGCCCGAGTAGGCGAGGTGCAGCAAGAGCTCGAGGCTCTCGCTAAAAAGCACGAGTCCTTGGAGCTTGAATCTAAGATGTGAGAGTCTGAGCTCGCGTAGGTGCTTGAAAGCGTCCGGAGCGCCGAGGCCGAAGCCCACAAGGCCCTCCAGGAGATTGGTGCGGTGAAGAAGATAGCAGCGGGTAAGGCATTCATTATGCAAAGCAAGCACGTGAAGGAGACTTCCATTTTTCTTACCCGAGTTTGGAGCTCTCCAGGAGCGTTTGCAGATCTTCCCCGCAGTATACTGTTTGCGGCGGAGTTTTACTGGGCTGACGAGGGGAGCCCGACAGAGAAGTTGTTCTGGTCTCAGTATACTGGGACTGAACACCCCGTGCCCTTGAGCGACCAGCTGACGCAGTTGGTCGAGCTTCACAAGGCGGCCGAACAGGCCATGAGGGGCCTTGAGGGAGTCCTGGATTAGGGGGTGTCCGGACAGCCGGACTATATCCTTTGGCCGGACTGTTGGACTATGAAGATACAAGATTGAAGACTTCGTCTCGTGTCTGGATAGAACTCTACTTGGCATGGATGGCAAGCTAGGCAATACGGATATGTATATCTCCTCCTTTGTAACCGACCTTGTGTAACCCTAGCCCTTTCCGGTGTCTATATAAACCGGAGGGTTTTAGTCCGTAGGACAACATACAATCATACCATAGGCTAGCTTCTAGGGTTTAGCCTCTCCGATCTCGTGGTAGATCAACTCTTGTAATACCCATATCATCAAGAATAAATCAAGTAGGACGTAGGGTTTTACCTCCATCAAGAGGGCCCGAACCTGGGTCAAACATCGTGTCTCCTGCCTCCTGTTACCATCTGCCTTAGACGCACAGTTCGGGACCCCCTACCCGAGATCCGCCGGTTTTGACACCGACATTGGTGCTTTCATTGAGAGTTCCTCTATGACGTCGCCGTAAGGAAGGATGCCTCATCTCATTGTTAAAAACAACATTACCGCTGGGGGAGCTCTGGCTGTCGGCCAAACTCTCCGGCTAGGCAGTTTCATGATGACTGCCTGTTCGGCCGCTGCACCAACGATAACTTCTCGGGTCATCGAAAACAGCCTCCACATCGGCTCGGAATTCACCGAGCAGATGGATCCAATGGAGCTCTCTTCCCTAAACGAACTCTTGGATCGCATCGCCGCCTTGGGAGTCACTATGGACTATGATCAGATTGGGCTTAAACCCGATCAAAGGGAGATTAACTCTCCATCAGTCACCCATCACATTGCGGTGGTGGAGGAACAATGCGGCAACTCTTCCTCTATTGTGGGGACTAACTATGTCCGGATTCCTGAGCTCTCCGAGCCAGATACCCGCTTACGGGAGGACATCACCGAAGCCCTGAACCTAGAATCAGGCAGCGGGCCAGACTTATCGGGCAACACTCCTGAACCCGAACTTCCAAGATTGGAAACTCCTCGGCTCCTGGGTCTCATATCGGATAGGGGTTCGGACTCAAATCCACCCACCCACCCAGACATAAATGATCTTTCCCACATCAGGCAAGAGCCCATGAAACAGTACATCATTATTGGGCCAGATTCCTCCTTATGATGAACAAGGTTAAGGACTGTCGCGAGGAAGATGCAGTCTAACTTTTCTGCAATAATTGCATGGACAAGGGAATCCTTAACGCCTTAAGTCGCCGTGACATATCACGCTTCGCTGACTTGGCGTCCATAGTACGAAAGTACTATGCGATGGAAAGCACCTGGAAAACCGAAACGAAATTTTGGGATAATCCGGCTCCGAATATACAACCAGTCCGAAGTAAAAGGGTGCACTATCATAAGACACCCGAGCTAGTTGTAAAGAAACAAAACCCTCTATAGGGCATGGAACCGTACTGGAGGGATGACTTAATGGACCCTGCAAAATTCATAGTACAACGGATACAATACCAACGCACAGCCTTAGAGCATGTTGGATACTCTGGCAGGTGGCCAAAAGTGGTGAGGATCTTCTTATCCCAAATGCCACAGAGCACCATCCCGTGGATAACAATACGGTGTTAACAGTCTTTGAGACCTTCGCGTCAAATAATCGGCGCAAGCGAACACTCCGCAGCATGGCCGAATCTGCCACGTAGCAGCAATAAATCCATGGAGTGATACGGCTATTACCTTCAATGCCAGTGACGAACCTAAATTCCGAACAGCCCGAGCACCAGCCGCACTGGTCCTCAGTCCAATTGTGGACGGCTTTCGACTCACCAAAGTACTCATGGACGGCGGCAACGGATTAAACCTCATCTATGAGGAAACTCTTCAAAAAATGGAAATAGACTGGAACTGCATTGAGCAAAGTAGCACAACCTTCAAAAAATGCGTTTTCGGCGTACCAGCCGGAAAGCTCCTGGGTTTCATTGTCTCCAGTAGAGGTATTGAAGCTAATCCGGCCAAAATCCGAGTTTTGTCACAGTTGGCTACCCCAAAAGACCTCAAACAAATACAGAAGTTAACTGGATGCATGGCGGCTCTAAGCCGCTTTATCTCCCACTTAGGAGAAAAGGCTTTACCCCTTTATCGTGTCCTTCGGCGCACCGAACACTTCGAGTGGACGGACGCTGCCATAGCCGGATTGGAAGAAATAAAAGGCATTTTGGCAACCAACCCAATCCTGGCCGCGCCAAACATCGGCGAACCAATGCTGTTGTACATTGCGGAAACTCATCAAGTTGTAAGCGCAGTGCTCGTCATCGAATGAGAAGCTGACAGACATAAATTTCCTCTTCAAAAGCCAGAATACTATGTATCCACTGTCCTCACTC
Source organism: Triticum urartu (assembly GCF_003073215.2). Taxonomy (NCBI): domain Eukaryota; kingdom Viridiplantae; phylum Streptophyta; class Magnoliopsida; order Poales; family Poaceae; genus Triticum; species Triticum urartu. Next base: position 124,839,054 of record NC_053027.1, read on the forward strand.
CATGCAACTCAAGGTACCCACATTATCAAAAGATAGCCTATGCGGTATTCATGGCATCCCGGAAGCTGCGACACTACTTTCAAGAGTGTTCGATTATAGTAGCCTTGGAAGTGCCACTTAATGATATTATAAACAACCGCGACGCTACGGCCCGGATTGCGAAATGGGCCATTGAGCTCCTCCCGTTCGACATAACATACAAACCTCGACGAGCCATTAAGTCGCAAGTATTGGCCGACTTTGTCGCCGAATGGACAGAGGCCGAACTCCCTAAAGAGTACGGCGCATACTCCAATTGGATCATGCACTTCGACGGTTCTAAAATGCTGGCTGGTCTAGGGGCCGGCGTTGTCCCGACGTCCCCAACCGGAGATACCATTCAGTACGTATTGCAAATATTGTATACAGACTCCAACAACGCAGCCGAATACGAAGCTCTGTTGCATGGTCTTCGGATGGCAGTCTCCATGGGCATTCAATGCCTGGAGGTGCGTGGGGATTCAAACCTTGCAATATCCCAAATAAATGGAGACTTTGACGCCAATGATCCCAAAATGGCGGCCTACCGAAACGTCGTCCTAAAAATGTCAGCTCGGTTCGAGGGGCTCGAATTTCACCATGTGGCTCGGGAAAACAATCAGGCGGCGGATATCCTCGCCCGCATCGGCGCAAAACACGATGCCTCCCCCAACATATTTTTGGTCAGGCTGTTCAAGACATCCATAGTATGGGAAGGGGACACCGGTAACAATAGTCCGGACCCGGCCAAAATACCCGATACCGAACACTCTGACACAATCGGAGGCTCTGCCACCGAAATAACACCTTCAGCCCACGTAATAATGGCCATCATAGCCCCATGGACAGAACCATTCCTGGCCTACCTAAATAGGCAGGAACTTCTGGAGGACCAAAATGAGGCACGCTGCATAGTGCGGCGATCTAAGGCCTACAGGGTCCATGAGGGAGAATTGTATAAAAAAAGCACTACCGGAGTCCTTCAAAGGTGCATCTCCGAAGAGGAAGGGCAGAACCTTTTGGCACAAATTCACACCAGACTCAACGGTCACCACGCCGCAGCCCGGGCTCTTGTAAGCAAGGCCTTACGTACATGATTCTATTGGCCAACGGCCTAGGCAGATGCACAGGACTTGGTCCAACGTTGCACCGGTTGCCAGCTCTTTGCAAATCAAAGCCACATGCCACCCACCGCCCTCCAAACAATCCCCATTACATGGCCCTTCGCGGTCTGGGGGCTTGACATGGTTGGACCCCTTAAAGGGGGAACCCACAAGAAAAAATACTTACTGGTCATGGTGGATAAATTCACCAAATGGATAGAGGCCAAACCTGTTAAAACAGCCGAATCCGGACCAGTGATAGACTTCATATCTGGGGTCGTACACCGTTATGGCGTCCCCCACAGCACCATCACTGACAACGGGATGAACTTCACTGCCGATGAGGTAAAACTCTGGTGCAGCAAAATAGGCATCAAGTTGATTATGCTTCGGTCTATCACCCACAAACCAATGGCCAAGTTGAGCGAGCAAATGGTCTTATGATGAGCCGCATTAAACCCAGATTAGTGCGTTCCTTAATGGAGTCTAACATGCACTGGGTAGAGGAGCTCGACTTCGTACTCTGGGGGCTGCGGACCACGCCGAACCGTAGTACCAGATATACACCTTCTTTATGGTGTATGGCGCAGAGGCAGTCCTGCCATGCGACATAATTAATGACTCACCTCGGGTGCGCATGTACGAAGAAAGAGAAGCCGAGCTCGATCGGCAGGACAGTCTGGACACCTTGGAGGAGGAGCGCGACGTAGCAAAAGCTCGTTCTGCATTTTAGCAGCAACAAGCTCGCAGATACCAAAGCAGAGAAGTACGGGCCAAAACTTATAACGTTGGCGAACTAGTTCTACGCCTGCCGGATAAGAAAAAGAACAAGCTCGAGCCCAAATGGGAAGGTCCCTTCATTATTGAACAAGTTCTGACCGGTGGAGCATGCCGACTGCGGGATGCATCGACTAATCGACTCGAGCCGAACCCATGGAACACGGCCAGGCTCCGAAGATTCTACGCCTAGCGCCGGACTCTATGTTCGTCCCCTTCCTCTGTCCATTTTTTGCATATACATTATCTGTCTTATTTTTCTTTCTTTTATTCTTTCTCTAGGCCTTCAAGGGCCAACTTGTGCCTCGCTTGCACATTATAGATGCGCTAGCCGCGCTCATCATACCTGGGGGCTTCCTTCACAAAAGCTTAATTATTTATCTGGACCTCATGCCCCGCACATGTTTTATGCTTCCGCATGTACCTTTTTTCGCCATTATATGCATCGATATGACTTAAGTTTTGGCCAAGATGGGTTGCCTGGCTCTTGTATTTATGCCCAACGTTCCCGTTAATTCGGCTAGGGCATAAGGGGAGCACCTTTTCGATTGTTACTGCCGGGTCAGCCGGATGTGTACCTCAGACTGGGTGAAGCCGAAAGCTAGCGTTCTTAAGGGAATATTCGGTCGATGAACAAAAGATGATTTTTTATTTTCCATATCTGCCCCCAGATGTTTTTTCCTGCGTTTCCTATCGCAGTCCGGACATGCACTTTAGGGCATGCTTGCCCAGGGAAAGGAACCCTTAACGGAACTATTCTTCCTGGAAGATGTTTCTTACTACCCATGTAATATAACATAACTAGTTGGGCACTTGTCTGGTCAAGCACTAATGACCCCTACGCCTGATCTCCACGCATACCCCGGTTCTTATATAACTGAGCGGGTATTCGGATACACTCTGGACTATAGGGTCCCGAGGTTGAAGCAAAAAGGTCCGCCAAGACAAATGATCTACAATCTGGCTAGAAGGCATTATACATGTCACTTTAATTACATAGTCATGCAGACTGACTAAATTCCTCTTCTATACCATCCAACAGGCAGTCTAGCCTACAATCCTGTTGGGAATACTTTGCGGCTAATTCTACTTGCCCATAAACTAAGCTAACGGGGATTGCTTTTCTGTTGGGCCCCACAGGTCCGACCTCGGCCATGTGATTGGGGTCTGCCTTGGTATACCGCGTCTTCACCATGGCCCAGGCTTCTCTGGCACCTTGTCGGCAGGACGATATCTTCCATAATCGGAAGCGCCGCCGTGCTCCCTTAAGCTTCTCCGTAAGCTCTGCAACGCCCTTTGGCAGGGAGACGGATGGCCACAAGGCCTGAGCAACACCTTGCATCACCTGCCGAACTTGTTCATGCAGATGTGAGAGCTCAGATAGAAGATCACCTGCAGACCCGAGCATTTCCTCCGCGGGACGACCCGTCAGCATACCTACAGACATAATGTTGTCAGTCGGCTTCTTCGCCGAACTCCTTCAAAAGGATTCGTTCAAGCACTTACTGAAAATGCCGCGCCGAAGCCGCTTATTCTCCTTCTTGGAGTCTGCAAGCTGGGCTCGAACGTCTTTTAGTTCCACGCTCAACTTGATATTGGCGTCTTGGAGATTGTTTTTCTCCCGCCTAACCTCAGTCAGCACGCGTTTGCCAGCCTCTAGCTATCGCACGACATGCTGGTCCTATGGATTTTCTCTAGATTCACCTGCAACATCTATTGGTAGATCTGCAGCCACGCCGCACACTATATGGCAACCATCATTCTTTAAAGTAAATGTTACCAGCGGGAGACTTTTTCGGTTCCTGCAATGCGGCAACAGCGGCCCGCAATTGGTTCTTGCATTCCTCCAACTCCTGTGACAGCCTAGTATTATTGTCTGTAAGAACCTGCACTATAAAGATGATCGTTAAATCAGTTTTGCTAACTATTTCAAGTCTTAGGGGCTACTGATACATATAAATCGTCAGATTTACTTACCCGTGCATCCTTTACATACTGATCCGTGGCTCTGGCTAGACCATCTTGAGCAGCACGGAGGTACGCCTCTCCAGAATTGAAGGCATCAAATGCCTCTGGTGAGAAACAAGCGTCACGGAGTACGGCCCGACGGCGCCTATGATTCATGGCGCTTTCCACTTCTGAGTTTGTAGCGGATAATCTATCTGCATCCTCTGTAGGGGGATTATCCGGCGCCCGCCCCATATCGGCTTCCGCCTTTGTGTCCGGTCCTGGCGCCCGACTGGTGGAATCGTGATTAACAACATCACTGGACATATTCCGGCGAGCGTTTTTCTGATAAAGAAATACGGGTGTCATTACATTTCAAGAAAGACGACAACCACGGAGTGGGGTCTTTGTTATACCTTTGCGCCGGCGTCTCCGTCCTGACCGCCTTCCTTTTAGGCCTACTCGGCCTCAGTGCCTCTTGTTGGGGAGTTGCCGCGGGTTCGGCAGGGCGTCCCGAATGCCTTCCCTGTAAAAATGCCATATGTATATGGTGGGTGAAATGTCTAAAAGAGGATCCTAGTTTTTGGTGTTGGGATTTTTTGGTTTTTCTTACATGCGATGCAGGGAGCAGTCCGGGATAGTCGGCCGTAATGGCCACCATGGCATCATCGCAGCTTAACTGATAGAACTGCCGGTCTATCAGCTCCACGAATATAACCGGATCTTCTTCCAGTCCGGAGTCGAGGGCCCGGTCAGGGTCCTCTGGTTGTGGAGAAGGGCTAATGACCTCCTTTATGGCTTTTCGCAATTCTTGCCGCAAAGTGGCAAGGTGAATACTTACGAAAAAGAATGCGGGAAAAATGGGAGTAAGGAGATATAACTTACCCAGCTTGGAGGATTGTACATGGAGAATCCATCCTGTGGCCTGATGCGGGTGAACTCCTCTTCCTCTCCCTTGAACAATTCGGACACATTTTTTGCTAAAGCGGCAGCATTGTCCGGACCCTTACGCCCGCAGCAGGTGGCATCATCCGCCCCGTTAAAACACCACAAGGGGTGCCCACGATATTGAAGTGGTTGCACTCCCCGCATTATGCAAATCGACATCACTTCGATTACTGTCAATCCTGATTGAGCCCAAGGTTGTTAGAATCGCGATTCTATTATACGATTCTACGACTTTACGACCCAAACTAACCCCTCTGATTCTATGATTTTACTTCATGGAATCTATGCTTCTACGATTCTGATAGTGAAGATTCTATGATTTGCGATCCTACCATCGGGGTTCCGATCCGAATCAAAATCGCGATTCTGACAACCTTGATTGAGCCAGTGCTTTAATCCGGTTCAACAGATAGAGAACTTCTCCATTGTCTTCCACCTGGGGGCTCCATGGGCGCCAACTTCGGCGTTTCTTCAGAGGAGCATTGCTGAACTCAGGAACACCCCGCCAAACAGGGTCCGGAAGGGGAACGTCCTCCATATAAAAATATTCTGAAGGCCAGTCTTCGGACGACTTCTTCGGGGTACCGGACAGGTATCCGGTACCGGCGATGCACCATTTTTCGGCTCCGCCCACTTGATAAAGTGACCCCCTCTATGTGCGAGGGACGAGGCAAAATAGCCTTTTCCACAGCTCGAAGTGAGCCTCGCAGCCAGGAACAACTCACAGAGAGCAACATAGCCGGCGATATGTAGAATGGAGGCAGGAGTGAAATTGTGTAATTGGAGGCCGTAGAACTCTAGGAGCCCGCAGAGGAACGGATGAATTGGAAATCCGAGTCCCCTTAATAGATAAGGAACAAGGTAGACCCGCTCCCCCATAGAGGGACAGGGAAAGCTCTCCGCTTGCTCCCCGCCACTATAGGTGGCAAGCCCGGCTCGAACGGGCACCATATATGCCGGAGGGAGAAATCCCTTAGTCTGCAGTTCGACTAATCGACTGTGTGGGACTGAACACCTCTCCCAATCACCGAGCTTAGGGCTACGGGGGCAGGAGGTGGAGCTGCGGAGGTCGGCCATGCTGGAATGGATCTTTCCGAAATGCGCTCTGATGGATTCTCGCTGGGGGAGGATGGTATGGATCGGATCTAAGAATACCCATCCCTTTAATAGACAATTTATTTATCTGGCTAGGGGGGCGCATGTAAAAACTCCCTGGCGCCTCGTATTCATTCGATGCGTGGGAGATAGCCCTTATTGGGCACAGAAGCCAAGAGGTCCGAACATTTATGGGGCCGGGCGTTGCTTTACAAATGTTCGAAATATGGAGAAGAACCCGCCTTGCAATGCCGAAGACAACACTGCGTGCCGGACTCATCGTCATTGAATCCTGGTTCGAGAGCTACTGAGGGAGTCCTGGATTAGGGGGTGTCCGGACAGCCGGACTATATCCTTTGGCCGAACTGTTGGACTATGAAGATACAAGATTGAAGACTTCGTCTCGTGTCCCGATAGGACTCTACTTGGCGTGGAAGGCAAGCTAGGCAATACAGATATGTATATCTCCTCCTTTGTAACCGACCTTGTGTAACCCTAGCCCCTTCCGGTGTCTATATAAACGGGAGGGTTTTAGTCCGTAGGACAACATACAATCATACCATAGGCTAGCTTCTAGGGTTTAGCCTCTCCGATCTCGTGGTAGATCAACTCTTGTAATACCCATATCATCAAGAATAAATCAAGTAGGACGTAGGGTTTTACCTGCATCAAGAGGGCCTGAACCTGGGTAAAACATCATGTCCCCTGCCTCCTGTTACCATCCGCCTTAGACGCACAGTTCGGGACCCCCTACCCGAGATCCGCCGGTTTTGACACCGACAGGCCTTATAGTCTAGATGTGGCCTGGCGAGCCCCTGTCCGGCAGCTACTTCGGTCTGGTGAGGTGGCTTGTGGAAGCCTGCCCACGGCTTGAAGTCATCAAGCGGTCCGTCTGCATCGAGGGTGCACGCAGGGCTTTTGCCCGGGCGAAGGTGCACTGGGCGAAGCTGGACGACGTGAAGCTGGTGAAGGAGGGGCCGCCGGAGGGCAAGGAGGATCGCTGCCCTGAGAATTATTATGAGAGTGTCCTGAAGGGTTCCCGCCTAGTGGCAGATGAGTGTGCCAAGGATGTAATTTTTGAATGAACATGCTCATGTGATCCTATAATATGAAACAAGTTCATTTGCGCCATGCGACGCTTTCTTAATTTAAAATATTACCTTCTGTGCGGCCATTTATAAAATCTGAGAGTTGGCCAGTCGTCGGCTTCTATTCCCATGTAACTAGTACTCGGGTGTTCGGGATAAACATGAACACTCTTTACCCCAATTTTTGGTCCTTCAAGGGAGGTGTTTAGCGCAATGAACCAGGCAATCGGACTATAATGCTTTATCACTCTCACTTAGCCATATAAGTCTATGATTTTAAATTTTGGCAAAGCCCCTGGTATTCGGAGGGCCGAATTTGGGGCGCTATACACGCCTAAGCCGGACAAGGCCGACTCCTCGCCCAAAGTGGAAAAAGTCTTTAAGGACTTGAGACCTCTCGAACAGCGACCAGTCTCTCGCCTTATCATGACCGTCACTTTTTGGCTTTCTCTACTGAGGTGCTCGTCCGGAAGAACCGGGACACAATCGCAGTAGTTCTCCCACCGCTACCTTAGCCGATATAGCGAAACGTGAGGTACCAAAGCATGGGAGCCGGGCAACCCAACATTTGACCAAAGACATGATTTGGAGCTGATGCATATAATGCTATAAGTTCGGGGTGCCGCACTATCGAAAGTGTTCGGACTTCTTGCGCCGTATTATGGGGTAAACGCGAACCCCTGGCGAACTGACCGTACCCGAATGTGCGGGTGCGAATTGTCGTAAGTGGACATATAAGAGAAAGAGAAAAACTTAAATAATGCAATGGCATATTAATGATATGCATTGTTATTTAAATAATACGTCGAAGCGTACTTCGTACAAGTAGTGCAATAAGCATAAAGTAGGACAATTCGAAATGTCCTATCCCAGGGCAAGCTACGCATAAATAGTGAAAAGCGGGTATATCAATTATTACTAGAGACCACCTGGTGGTTCCCGTGTTCATCTTAGCTTCTTGCCGCCTTGGTTGTTGCTTCCGGAATGTGTCCGGCAATCGTACTGCAGGGAAGGGCTTCCAGAGAGTTAGGCCCCGAAAGAGAAAAGGAATGACAAAGGTATACAGCCCCTAGTGCGGTTAAGCCACAATGCGGGGCATGTCCAGATCGTGCCCCCACCTATGTCCATGGTATTTTGAATGCGTAGTTATGTACGCGCGACATGGATTTTGCCGCTTCACTGGGACTGGGACGGGGGCCGAATTGCTAGGCGAGCTCTGATCGTGCCAGGCGATCCAGTTGCAGCTTGTTCCGGACTCGCTTGAAGGTGTCTGGGGGCTGTGACACTCAATGAGTGGTCTGCCTGAACAGGCTGCTTTGTGCTTCTACTGCAAGGGCCATAGTGTGCTCTTCCGTACGGAGCGAGCGTTCTGTGTTTCCATTTACTGTTATGACCCCCGCGAGGTCCTGGCATCTTGAGCATGAGGTATGCGTAATGCGGCACTGCATTGAATTTTGCAAATGCTGTCCGTCCAAGCAGTGCATGGTAGCCACTGTGAAACGGGATGATGTCGAAGATTAACTCTTCGCTTCGGAAGTTGTCCGGTGATCCGAAGACCACTTCCAGTGTGATTGAGCCTGTGCAACGGGCCTCTACACCTGGGATGACGCCTTTAAAGGTGGTTTTGCTGGGTTTGATCCTCGAGGGATCGATACCCATTTTTCGCACTGTATCCTGATAAAGCAGGTTCAGGCTGCTGCTGCCGTCCATAAGGACTCGAGTGAGGTGAAATCCGTCAATGATGTTGTCTAGGACCAGTGCGGCGGATCCGCCATGACAGATGCTAGTGGAGTGGTCCGTGCGATCGAAGGTGATCGGGCAAGCAGACCATGGGTTGAACTTTGGGGCGACGGGCTCCATCGCATAGATGTACCTTAGTGCACGCTTCCGCTCCCTCTTGGGAATGTGGGTTGCATATATCATGTTCACCGTCTTTACTTGTGGGGGAAACCCCTTCCGTCCTCCTGTGTTCGGCGGCCTGGGCTCCTCCTCGTCATCGCTATGCAGCCCCTTGTCCTTCTTTTCAGCATTTAACTTGCCGGCCTGCTTGAACACCCAGCATTCTCTGTTTGTGTGATTGGCTGGCTTGTCGGGGGTGCCATGGATTTGACATGAGCGATCCAGTATGCGATCCAGACTGGACGGAGCCGGAGTATTTCTTTTAAATGCCTTTTTCCGCTGACCGGATCTAGAGCCGCTGAATCCGGCGTTGACTGCCGTAGCTTCGGTGTTATCACCGTTATTGCGGCGCTTTGTTCTATTACAACGCTGCCTACCATTAACATCTTTGGTATCCGAGGTATCCAGATTCCTTGATGTGTTGTTGCTGCGAGCCAGCCAGCTGTCCTCGCCCGTGCAAAAGCGGGTCATGAGTGTTGTGAGGGTTGCCATAGATTTCGGCTTCTCCTGGCCGAGGTGGCGGGCGAGCCACTCGTCGCAGATGTTATGCTTGAATGCCGCTAGGGCCTCTGCATCCAGACAGTCTACAATTTGGTTTTTCTTAGTTAGGAACCGTGTCCAGAATTGTCTGGCCGATTCCCCTGGCTGCTGGGTTATGTGGCTCAAGTCATCAGCATCCGGTGGCCGCACATAAGTGCCCTGGAAGTTGTCAAGAAATGCGTCTTCCAGATCCTCCCAACTGCTGATGGAATCTGCTAGCAAGCTGTTCAGCCAATGCCGAGCTGGTCCTTTGAGTTTTAGTGGGAGGTACTTGATGGCATGTAGATCATCACCGCGAGCCATGTGGATGTGAAGGAGGAAATCCTCAATCCATATAGCGGGATCTGGTGTGCCATCGTATGATTCGATATTTGCGGGTTTGAAACCCTCCGGGAATTCATGATTCATAACTTCATCAGTGAAGCATAGGGGGTGTGCGGCGGCTCTGTGCCGGGCTATATCCCGACGCAGTTCGTATGAGTCTTGTCTGCTGTATCCGGCCCGGCCGGATTTACTCTTGGTGTATCCGACGCGACGATCATCGTCCGTGTTGGCACGCATGCCCGTGTCCCGTATATTGACCTTGCGTTTTTTGCCTTACTGTCCGATATGTCTCGCAGGTCCTCTGTGTTACCCCAGGCCTTAGTATTTTTGATTAAGTGGCGACGTGGTGCAGGCTGAACTTCGGGCTGAAACGCCTCTCTGGCTCGGCCATGTAGTGGCCGGTCAGCCGCATCATACACTGGTGAATGAGGTTTCAATGCTTCCTCCTCGAGGTGAGGTAGCAACCTGCGTTTTGGGTAACTCTTGGACGGGCGCTCGAGTTCATGCTCCTCGGCCGCAAGGACTTCGGTCCACCTGTCTGCTAGCAAGTCTTGATCAGCTTGAAGCTGTTGCTACTTTTTCTTCAGGCTATTTGCCGTGGCCATAAGCCGGCGCTTGAAGCGCTCCTGCTTGACGGGGTCCTCATGCATGATAAATTCGTCGTCACCGAGGCTCACCTCGTCTTCGGAGAGAGGCATGTAATTGTCCTCCTCCGGTTCTCCATCTGTTGCCTACTTTGGAGGGCTAGCTTGTTCGTCCTCTAGCTCTACATCGTGCTGGAGGGGATTGTTGTTGTCTTTGGCGCTATCCAGAGTGTTATTATCTCCTGTGCCAGTATCACTGCTCTTGCTGTGGCGGGACTTAGAGCAGCGCCTCTGACGTCGGCGCTTGGGTTGCTTCTTGGAGGGGTCATCCTCCGCTGTCTCGTCGCCATTGCCTTCTTTGGGGGTGTCCACCATATATATATATATATCATATGATGAGGTGGCGGTCCAGCGCCCTGAGGGCGGTGGTTCCAGTTCATCTCCGGCTTCGTCGTCCATACCGTCGAAGTCTTCGGAGTCGAAGTCGAGCATGTCGGTTAAGTCGTTGACAGTGGCTACTAAGTGGGTGGTGGGTGGGCAGCGAGTTTCTTCATCATCCGTATACCATTCTAGCTGGACATAGTTCGACCAAGGTTCTCCTGACAGGGAGAGAGACCTTAATGAATTTAGCACATCGCCGAAGGGCGAGTTATGCGGCTATATCTCCCACGTGTCGAAGCATGACTTAGAGGCATAACCGCATTCTAAGAAATGTCGCAAGTGAGGTAATATTCACACAACCCATGTAATACATAAGGGAGAAAGATACATAGTTGGCTTACAATCGCCACTTCACACAATACATGCATAAAGCATTACATCATCCAGATACATTCAAGGTTTGACTACGGAACCAAAATAAAAGAAGACTACCCCAAATGCTACACAGATCCCCGATCGTCCCAATTGGGCTCCACTACTGATCAACCAGAAACGGAACAACATAACAAACACGATCTTCATCGAGCTCCTCCTTGAGCTCGGTTGCGTCACCTGCACGATATCATCGGCACCTGCAAGCTGGTTTTGGAAATATCTGTGAGTCACGGGGACTCAGCAATCTCACACCCTCGCGATCAAGACTATTTAAGCTTATAGGAAGGGTAAAAGGTATGAGGTGGAGCTTCAGCAAGCGACTAGCATATTTGGTGGCTAACATACGCAAATGAGAGCGAGAAGAGAAGGAAAAAGCACCGTCGAGAATCTATGATCAAGAAGTGATCCTAGAACAACCTACGTCAAGCATAACTCCAACACCGTGTTCACTTCCCGGACACCGCCGGAAAGAGACCATCACGGTAACACACGCGGTTGATGCATTTTCGTTAAGATAATTTTAAGTTTTCTACAACCGTACATTAACAAATTCCCATCCGCCCATAACCACGGGCACGGTTTTCGAAAGTTCAAATCCCTGCAGGGGTGTCCCAACTTAGCCCATCACAAGCTCTCACGGTCAACGAAGGATATTCCTTCTCCCAGGAAGACCCGATCAGGCTCGGAATCCCGATTACAAGACATTTCGACAATGGTAAAACAAGACCAGCAAAGCCACCCGAATGTGCCGACAAATCCCGATAGGAGCTGCACATATCTTGTTCTTAGGGCACACCGGATTGTCCTAGGTTCCGGTAGGCCAGCCCAGAGTTGCCCCTGGTGGCCACCGGCAACTGACAGGTTGGACCAACACTCAGAGGAGCACTAGCCCGCGGGTTTAAATAAAGATGACCCTTGGGCAGGCCTACCCAAGGGAAATAAAAGGTTAGGTGGCAAATGGTAAAACCAATGTTGGGCCTTGCTGGAGGAGTTTTATTCAAGGAGAACTGTGAAGGGGTTCCCATTATAACCCAACCGTGTAAGGAACGCAAATTCGAGGAACATAACACCGATATGAAGGAAACTAGGGCGGCAATAGTGGAACAAAACACCAGGCATAAGGCCGAGCCATCCACCCTTTACCAAGTATATAGGTGCATTAATATAATAAGAGATATTGCGATATCCCAACAAAATAACCATGTTCCAACATGGAACAAACTCCAAACTTCACCTGCAACTAACAACGCTATAAGAGGGGCTGAGAAAAGCGGTAACATAGCCAAACAAGGGTTTTCTAGGACAAGGTGGGTTAGAGGCTTGGCTTAGCAATATGGGAAGCATGATAAAGCATGTGGTAGGTATCGCAGCATATGCATAGCAAAAGAGCGAGCATCTAGCAAGAAAAGATAGAAGTGATTTTGAGGGTATGGTCATCTTGCCTGAGATCCCGCAAGGAAGAAGAACGAGTCCATGAAGAAGACAAACAGACGTAGCCAACGGATCCTCACAAACGCAAGGTTACCGGATTACCGAGAAGAAGTACACCGGAAAGAAAGCAAACAACATAGTAAACAACCACCACATGAACATGGCATGATACACAATCAAGTATGATGCATATCCGGTTTAATGAAGCATGGCATGGCAAAGTGCACAAACAACCCTACAAATTAAGTGGAGCTCAATATGCAACTCCGTTGCATATTGACACAACACCACATTCAAGTTATTTAGTTCGATCTCATTTATGTACCCAACAATATTAAATGTTGTTAAACATGGCAATAGGGTGAAGCAAAGTAAAACTACCTACCTAGTCAAGTTTAAATGAGGCCGGAAACAACGAACAACACTTCCGGAAAATCCTCATATGCATATATTAGGTTTGGTACTGATCTGCCCTAAACACAATTTTAGAGTTGTTAAACATGTAAGGTGAAGCCACCATGTTAAACTATGCAAAATTCTACCCCATTTACATATAAAGTTTGTTACAAACCGAGTTACGGTTAAAAAGTTATGAAATAAATCATTTTAACATGGCATAGGGGCAAATTTAAACAAACAGCAATTTTAAACATTTCAAACATGCATGAAAGTTGGATATAATTAACCTACACATAATTATAAGCATTTTTCATATATATATAATTCATTTTAATCCGATGCACCAATTGTGAGTTATTATATGCATGTTGTCTAGGGGGTTTCCTACAAAACTGCTGTCTCTAGAATAATAGGCAAAATCGCAGAACAGGAAAAAAACTATACTGGGCTGAAAGTGGTTGGCCCAACAGTGCACAGGGGCTGGAGGGGGGCTTCTCACATCGGGCTTGGCCCGGTTAGTGCTGGGCTGGATGAGGCAGGCGGCTGGGTCGGTCGCTGCCAGGCTGAGGAGGCTCGCTGGGCCCTGGACGCGCTGGTCGCAGTCCAGGCGCGGGTCAACGCGCAGTGGCGCTCGCTGCTGCTGCTCGAACCAGGAAAGAAAAGCACACAGCGGCAAGGGGCTCGGCCACGGGTGGCGCAATGGAGGGAAGGTGGAGGACGGAGGGGAGCGGGGCTCGGTGATGTCTACTACACAACCTTCTTCTTGTAGACGTTGTTGGGCCTCCAAGTGCAGAGGTTTGTAGGACAGTAGAAAATTTCCCTCAAGTGGATGACCTAAGGTTTATCAATCCGTAGGAGGCATAGGATGTAGATGGTCTCTCTCAAGCAACCCTGCAACCAAATAACAAAGAGTCTCTTGTGTCCCCAACACACCCAATACAATGGTATATTGTATAGGTGCACTAGTTCGGCGAAGAGATGGTGATACCAGTGCAATATGGATAATAGATAATAGTTTTTGTAATATGAAAATATAAAAACAACAAGGTAACAAGTGATAAAAGTGAGCGTAAACGGTATTGCAATGATAGGAAATAAGGCCTAGGGTTCATACTTTCGCTAGTGTAAGTTCCCTCAACAATACTAACATAATTGGATCATAAAACTATCCCTCAACATGCAACAAAGAGTCACTCCAAAGTCACTAATAGCGGAGAACGAACGAAGAGATTATGGTAGGGTACGAAACCACCTCAAAGTTATTCTTTCCAATCAAACCGTTGGGCTATTCCTATAAGTGTCACAAACAGCCCTAGAGTTCATACTAGAATAACACCTTAAGACACAAATCAACCAAAACCCTAATGTCACCTAGATACTCCAATGTCACCTCAAATATCCGTGGGTATGATTATACGATATGCATCACACAATCTCAGATTCATCTATTCAACCAACACAAAGGGCCTCAAAGAGTGCCCCAAAGTTCTACCGGAGAATCATGACGAAAACGTGTGCCAACCCCTATGCATAGGTTCATGGGCGGAACCCGCAAGTTGATCACCAAAAAATACATCAAGTGAATCACGTGATATCCCATTGTCACCACAGATATCCACGGCAAGACATACATCAAGTGTTCTCAAATCTTTAAAGACTCAATCCGATAGGATAACTTCAAAGGGGAAACTCAATTCATTACAGGAGAGTAGAGGGGGGAAGAAACATCATAGGATCCAAATATAATAGCAAAGCTCGCGATACATCAAGATTGTATCACCTCAAGAACACGAGAGAGAGAGAGATCAAACACATAGCTACTGGTACATACCCTCAGCCCCGAGGGAGAACTATTCCCTCCTCGTCATGGAGAGCACCGGGATGATGAAGATGTCCACCGGAGAGGGATTACCCCCTCCGGCAGGGTGCCAGAACGGGTCTAGATTGGTTTTTGGTGGCTACGGAGGCTTCTGGCGGCGGAACTCCCGATCTATTGTTCTCTGGAAGTTTTAGGGTACGACGATATATATGGGTGCAGGAAGTACGTCGGAGGAGCCACGGGGGCCCCACGAGGCAGGGGGGCGCGCCCCCACCCTCGTGGCTTCCTTGTTCCTTCCTTGACGTGGGGTCCAAGTCCATCGGGTGGCTTTCGTTCCAAAAATAACTTCTCTAGTTGATTTCGTTCCGTTTCGACTCCGTCTGATATTCCTTTTCTTCGAAACACTAAAATAGGCATAAAACAGCAAATCTGGGCTGGGCCTCCGGTTAATAGGTTAGTCCCAAAAATAATATAAAAGTGGATAATAAAGCCCAATATTGCCCAAAACAGTAGATAATATATCATGGAGCAATCAAAAATTATAGATACGTTGGAGACGTATCACTCGGCGCTGGCCTAGCTTGGTGGCCGGAGACGCGGATCCGGGCCAGTTCAGGTCGGTGAGGCGAGGTAGCAGGCCGGCGTGGAAGAACTCAGGCGGCCATGGCGTCCGTTGGTGATGAACCCTGCGGGAGTTCTCTGTTTCAAACAAGACAGAGAGAGAGGGTGAATCACAGGAGAGAGATGGGGAAGAAAGGGAAGGAGAGCAGGAGAGAGGGCGAGGGAGTCTGGCCTAGCGATGAACGGTGGCGTGACCGCGGTCAAGGACGAAGGAGCTGCGTGCGGCCGGACTTTATCAGGCTGCAAGGGAGGCAGAGGCGTCGAGATCATGGCCTGGTTGGGTACTCCAGCGAGGTACTTGGCGGGCGACGGGGGTCCTCCATGGCGGGTCCTGAGACGGCGACGGAACGGTGGCCAGGTTAGCGGGGACGACCTCCTGTTGCTCCTGTACCTAGAGAGAGAGAGAGAGAGAGAGAGAATTTGAGAGAGTGGGAGAGACCGAAGGAGACGGCGAAGAGATAGGAGGGCAGGGAAGGAGGCGCAGCTTTGCTGTGGTTGGGCGACGGCGGGGATGAGTTGCTCGTGATCCCCTTGGGATCGAGCAGGGAATTCTCTGGTTGGTGGAATGGGTGGATCGGGAAGGATTAGTTTTTGGTTGGCTGGCGCTGAAAACCTGGAGAGGATGGATCCCGAGAGGGAGAGGGTAGGTAGGCGGCGGCCAGGAGGGTGGATGGGACAGACCTCCTAATTTTTAGGGTTGGACCAAATATATACATCAGGTGAAATAGGTTAGGGGCTATCTGGAGCCTCCGATCAAAATCGAACGGTCGAGAAAAATATGTTAGGAAGCCCAATTAACAAAACCGGGACGTTTTGTAGATGTTTGGGGATGATCCAGACACAACGGTGATGACTATCCGGGTCAGGTTCGGGACAGTTTCGGACGCGCATGCGAGGGGTCGGTAGGAACTTGTGGGCTGTGCAGAAGGGCTCGAGCTGAGAGAAGAGAAGAGAGAGAGGCCCGGCGACTGTTTTCGGACACCGAAAACGTCCGATGTTTTGACCGGCTACTATTGCCGCTATATTTATCCGTTGGGGCGTCAAACGGACTTCGAATGCGATGAAACTTGGCATGCGGCCTGCTGACAACAAAACAACACCACGCGCCAACTTTCATCCCATTCCGAGAACATTTTCCGGCCACTTATAAAATAATATTTCGGACATGCCGCGGGCGCGTGAGAGTGTGTCTGGGCTCAGAACGGACAACGGACGGAACAGGGGGGAACCCGGACGGATGCAGGTTTTGAAAACATGATGATGCAATGCACATGATGACATGATGAAATGCAACACGCAAGCAAATGACATGGCAATAGCATTGAATAACTGGAAGACACCTGGCACAACGATCTCGGGGCATCACAACACTCCACCACTACGAGAGGATCTCGTCATGAGATCTAGAATGGCACCGGAGGGAAAACGGAAGAGAAAGAGAAGAGGTAAAACTAAGTTGCTTCTTTGACCAATGAGTGAAACCAAAGAACCTTGAAAAGGTTGAACAAATTGAAAAGAAAGAAAGCAACGGAGATGGACAAGGTTGAAAGCACTCCGTTAGGAAAAGAGGAACAAGGAAGAACAACTTCGGACAGCACTCCGTTTGAAAAGAGATATGAAACTTGATTAGATGAAAAGATTTTTACAGAGATGGCACAAAACTCCGGTTAAATGGATAAGCATGAAAAGAACACGATCCTGACAAAACAAGAAGATGGGTTGAAGAGAGCAATATCACAATGCCTCCGGAAGAAAGAATAGAAGATAGATAATTGAAATAAAAGAATAGAGAAGAAAATGCCAACTTCTGCCACAAAAGAGTTTGAAAAAGGCATTCTTAGGAGAAGGGTCGAACGGAGTTGTTGGAAAACCAACGACGAAAAGAGTAAGCTTGTTGTGGGCTTATGGAAAACATCTCAAAACTGAGTTGAAATTCTGCCACTGGCGGAGATGATAGATTGGATTGCTATGACAAGGAGACAAGAAAAACTATTTCACCGGGAGGATAGATGAAGAACTTGGGTCATTTGTGAGCACCATAAATAGCAACAATCCTTAGGGAAGGCTTTAGGTGAAATATAACCCAAGATAACTCCAATGACGAGATTGATGGATTTAAAATACCTCATTCTTAACAACATGTGAATCATGACACATGATCTCAAATTATCAAGAATGGCATAATACCACCTCCAAGGATACAGAAGAAAGCATTGCACTCCGGATTGCAAGATGGAGAATACTTGAGCTCCTTTGAAAAGAATCTCAATGACCACTTCGAGAAAGAATTAAATCCTTGATAAACCAACATGTAGGACCTCCATGAAGAACTCCGGCAACAAAAGAATGATCACATGAAAAGAAGGATGAAAAGAATAAGGTTGAAGCCTTGCGATGATTTAGATGGAGCTTAGCGATGATATAATTGAGAGAGCTTGGAATTCCGGGAAGAAAAGATGAAACAATTGAAACCGAGAATTTTGATGAACCTCCAGAATAAGGAATTAATCGCTTGGATGAAACAAGAATAAGAATTACATTATTCTTATCCTTCATCAATTTAAATTGATGACGAGCAAACAGATTTGGCATACTACTTATTCTTGTTGAAAAGGATTAAGAGAGATATCGATAACTTGATAAGGTCTTCAACGAAACACCGGTAGGATTGAAACAATGAATGAATTGATATGATCACCATGGAAGAGAATCCTGAGCAAACCACCGTAAGAATTGGGAACGATCAAAGGAAAGATATAGAAGCACCGGGAAGAATTAGCAAATGAACGAAGATGTTTGAGAGAATTTAGATATAAGTGAAACGAATAGATCACGGACCGATTAGAGATCACTTGAACGATGCACCGGTAAGATTGGAGAATGATAATGAAAGCTAAGAATGAATAAACCTGAAATGATGGACTCCGGATAATCAAACTGAGAAGACTCTTGAATTGCTTCGGATGGGTGAAAAGAATTCTGACAATCGAAAACAATTATGAGGGGATGGCCTCAAACTAGAACCACGAATCTCTGAGAGAACGGATAAGATATGGAGGTAAAACTCTTCTTCGGACTTCAAATGTTGAGAATGACGGCGAGAAACACCACCAAGAATTATTGAGGCACACCAGAATGAAGAATGGAAAGGTTGAGCCAATGATGAAAAGAATTTGAAAGATCTTGGAGAAATACATATGACTGATGATGAATCATTCTTACGTCAAACTTTGAAAGATTTGAGAAGCTCCGGTAAAATTAGAAGAGTCAGGTAAGATCCTGGGAAAAGACCTGTGGGTTAGGGCCCACTCAAAAGAAACACCTCTGGAATGATTTAAAAGAAAGATAGCACCGGTTGAATTAAATGTCTTGAATGAGATAACATCCTCAAAAGAACTTGAGCGAATAGGGAGTGGAAACTTGAATCTTATGAGATATCTTCAGCACTTCGGAACAATTGAATAAAGAGAGGTGAATGATAAAGAGGTGCACCGCATAAGAAATCCTTTGAAACAAGGAAAAAGGATATGATCAACACCGAAAGATTGCATTGAATCCACCGGAGAAGGAAAAGAACGAAGAATGACTAACTTGAGGCTCCGTTAGCATCTTCATGAGAATCATCAGATTAGAATATTGACGGAAAAGAATTGAGAGACTTCACATCAATAAGATGGATACTCGATAAAGAAATCCGTCTCCTTGAAGAAACAAGGGTGGGAGGGTGGGAAAACAAAAGCAACTTGGGAAGGATGAAACAAACACCGTTGAGAGAGCTTAGAATAGATCTTGCTGATGTTGAAATGATCGGATCCACTTGAAGAGAAGCACACCGGTTGAAAAGAAATTGAAATGACAAACTCGGTGATCGAGAAGGATTAGTATACACATAGAAATATGAGAACACCGCTTAGAAAAGCTATGGAATCAACATTTGACTTTGAAGCAACTCGAATACCACAACTGAAAACAAAACCAAGGATTGGCTTGCAAAATAAGCCGGAACAAACATATGATAGAGATTCCGTCCGAAGTTCTCGTGGTGGGGCCTACACGGGCTCGATCTTACAACACCATCATGTACAAGGCAGTGCACATGACATACGAAGCGTCCCCGAGTTAGCATAGCCAAGGACTCTTTAAGACACAACGAGACCACTGTAAAACCAACCATGAATAGGAGGACCACTAGACGTCGAACCCCAATTTCATATCATACATCTGACGGAAAGATATCCTAAGAGCTACTTGAATTCCCACTTATAAACTCCCGAAACTTTCCGGTTATGCAATCAGGTGTTGGGGATACAGGGGAAGCATAATATCTCACCCAAATCTAACAAAACCTACATCCAGCTGTATCCATCCTTCAACACATAACCAAGAAACCTTCGGAAATCGTTTACCTCAACCTTCGAAAAGCATCCGTTATGTGACGCCCCTGATTTGACCGTACACTAATCATACACGCAAACATGTAAGATCACGATCAGGGACTCACGGGAAGATATCACAACACAAATCTACAAATAAAATAAGTCATACAAGCATCATATTACAAGCCAGGGGCCTCAAGGGCTCGAGTACAAGAGCTCGATCATAAACGAGTCAGCGAAAGCAATAATATCTGAGTACAGACATAAGTTAAACAAGTTTGCCTTAAAAAGGCTAGCACAAACTGGGGTACAGATCGAAAGAGGTGCAGGCCTCCTGCCTAGGATCCTCCTAAACTACTCCTGGTCGACGTCAGCAGGCTGCACGTAGTAGTAGGCACCTCCCGAGTAGTAGTAGTCATCATCGACAGTGGCGTCTGGCTCCTGGGCTCCATCGTCTGGTCGCAGCAATCGGGTATAGAAAGGGGGAAAAGAGGGAGCAAAGCAACCGTGAGTACTCATCCAAAGTACTCGCAAGCAAGGAGCTACACTACATATGTATGCATTGGTATCAAATGGAATAAGGGTATCATATGTGGACTGAACTGCAGAATGTCAGAATAAGAGGGGGATAGCTAGTCCTATCGAAGACTATGCTTCTGGCCACCTCCATCTTGCAGCATGTAGAAGAGAGTAGATAGTAACTTCACCAAGTAGCATCGCATGGCATAATCCTAACAGATGATCCTCCCCTCGTCGCCCTGTGAGAGAGCGATCGCCGATTGTATCTGGCACTTGGAAGGGTGTGTTTTATTAATTATCCGGTTCTAGTTGTCATAAGGTCAAGGTACAACTCCAAGTCGTCCTGTTACCGAAGATCACGGCTATTCGAATAGATTAACTTCCCTGCAGGGGTGCACCACATTTCCCAACATGCTCGATCCCCTTTGTCCGGACACACTTTTCTGGGTCATGCCCGGCCTCGAAGATCAACACGTCGTAGCCCTACCTAGGCACAACAGAGAGGTCAGCACGCCGGTCTAAATCCTATGGCGCAGGGGTCTGGGCCCATCGCCCTTTGCACACCCGCACGTTGGGGACGCGGCCGGAAGCAGACCTAGCCTAGCAGGCGTTCCAGTCCAATCCGGTGCGCGCCGCTCAGTCGCTGACATCACGAAGGCTTCGGCTGATACCACAACATCGAGTGCCCATAACTGTCCCCTCGTAGATGGTTAGTGCGTATAGGCCAGTGGCCAGACTCAGATCAAATACCAAGATCTCGTTAAATGTGGTATCTTGAAACAACCGCGAAAGCATATCAGGGCCAGGCCCACCTCTCTCCTAGGTGGTATCAACCTACCCTGTCGCTTCGCCACAAAGATCCACATAGAGGGCTGTCAGGAAAGTATGTCCTTCCAGCCCCCAATTCGTGAATCAACCGCGGGTACTCCTCGAGCCAACCCGACTTTAGTCATCACATGTATCATGTATAAAGTATATAGTATATACCCGTGATCACCTCCCGAGTGATCACGGCCCGATAGTATAGCATGGCAGACAGACAAGAATGTAGGGCACTGATGATAAACTAGCATCCTATACTAAGCATTAGGATTGCAGGTAAAGGTAACAACAGTAGTAGCAAGGACAGGCTATGCATCAGGATAGGAATAACGGAAAGCAGTAACATCCTAACTACTCTAATGCAAGCAGTAGAGAGAAGAGTAGGCAATATCTGGTGATCAAGGGGGGGGGGCTTGCCTGGTTGCTCTGGCAAGAGAGAGGGGTCTTTACACCGTAGTCGTACTGGGTAGCAGCGGCGTTGGCCTCGGTGTCTAGCGAGAGAAGAGGGGGAAGAAACAATAAATATAATGCAAACAAAAGCATGACGATGCATGACATGACAAGAATCGGTGTTAGGGGTGCCCTAACGCGGTATGAGGTGGTACCGGTGAAGGGGGGAAACATCCGGGAAAATATCCATGGTGTTTAGCATTTTCGGATGGATGAACCGGAGGGGGAAAGTTGCGTGTTCGGTATGCTAGGGATGCGTGATGGACGAACAGGCTGCGTAACTGGATTCGTCTCGTCGTTCTGAGCAACTTTCATGTACAAAGTTTTTCCATCCAAGCTACGGTTTATTTTATATTAATTTTAAAAGATTTAAATAATTTTTAGGATTTATTTAATTATTTTAATTCAACATTATCCAGAATAGTGATTGCTGACGTCAGCATGACGTCAGAAGTCAACAGGGGGTGTTGACTGGGTCAAACTGACAGTCCGGGCCCGTTTGTCATAGACTTTTTACTAATTAACTAATTTAATTAGTTTAAATAAGAGATTAGTTAGGTTAATTATTTAATTAGGCTAATCTAATCAGGATTAACTAAGTTAATTAATTTAGTTAATTAATTAATTAATAATTTTTTAATCTTCTTTTTTTAACCGTTCTTGGGTGGGGCCCCTTGTCATAAGCCCCGAGGGCCTAGCGGGCACTGGGTTTCGGGCGTAGGGGCACGACTGCGAGTGCCCGATAGGGAGCCCGGGTGCTGGCTGGGCGAGACCACAGCACGGTCACCGGCGCCCATGACGCCGGCCAGGGGAGGCGACGGAGGCGCAGGACTAGGGCGAGGGGAGCAGGGGTGTGCGCGCGGAGCCAGCGAGCAGCGGCAGGCGGTTGCGGGCTCGATGAACCAGTCGGCTCGGTTCGGACCGGGCGACGACGATGAATGACGGCGAGAAGGTGCAGCGACGCAGTGACGCGAGTGGGAGGGGCGCGCAGTGGCTAGCCAAAGTGCGAGCGAACGCGGGGCGGCGGGCGCGTTGCGGGACGCGGTCACGGTCGCGGTGACCGCGGCCACTAGACGGAGACCGAGCGATGCGGACGACGGCCTACGGCGGAATACAGAGGGGGGAAACTAGGGGATGGGCGCGGCTCACTACGATTGTGGTCGAGGACGAGCGCGACGAGGGAGACGAGGCGTGCGTCGGAGGCAAGCGGCGGCCCAAATCCAGGGACCATGGAGAGGTCGGGCAGGGGCGTTGGGGAAGGAGCTGCTTCAGGGCACGACGCAACAAGGCGGCGCGAGGAAGGAGTGGTCGTCGGCTTGGCGAGGGTCGGAGGCGTAGGTTGAGGTGAGGGCACGCCGAGAGGAGGGCGACGCTGGAGACGTGGAGGAGCTGCGAGACGGAGACGGCGGCAGGGGCGTGCGGACAAAGGCGGCGGCCGGTGGTGAAGGTGCGGCCAGCACCGAGCCCGCTGGTAGCAGCGGTGCGGGGCGGCCCGTCGAGAGCAGCGGCGGCCGCAGCAAGTACGGCGAGGCGCGGGCGGGCGCCCAGATCGAGCGGGGAGGAGTGGGTGTGTGAGAGAGAGTGGGGGATCGAGGGGAGTAGGGAACCGTGGGGGAGTGGGGTTCGGTTGGGCTAGGGTTTGGTCACCCCAGGGGTGTTGTAGGAGCCGGCTGGGCCGGCCTGATTGGCCCCGAGGCCATCTGGGCCGTGGCCCAGCGGGGGGGGGGCTTCTCTTTTATCTTTTTTTTGTATTTTATTTTTTTCTTAGTTTTTCTTTTATTTTTAGTTTCTCTTTATTTTAGTTTCTATAATTATGATCTTAGTTCCAGAAAAATAGTATTACTACTTATACTAATGCCACAATATCTTGGGCACCCTAGTTTAAAATTTAATATTTTATAAAAGACATTTAATTATTGGTTTTACCGTTGTTCTATTTCATTTGGAGTGTTTAAATATTTCATAACAATGTGGTTTCACCACCATAATCATCTATGATTTATTTGCTACAATTTGAACATTTTAGATTTGACAATTGAAAACTTTTATTGTTTGACTTTATTTTTGAATTCGAATTTCGAATCGGTTTCAGATTAACGTGGGTTAACAACAGTGACATCAGGGACATGGCAACATTAGTAGAGGGTTACTGTAGTAGAATTATCCGGGCGTCACAATTCTCCTCCACTAAAAGAAATCTCGTCCCGAGATTTAAGAGGTGGGGTAAGGGGGAAAGGTTCTGGTTACGAATTTCTAACAGTCTTCTCAGTGTTGGTCGCTCTTCTCGAAGAGGTCGATCCATTACATTGATGTCTTCATTCCTCTGCTTCAGGCCATCATGATGAAGCCGTCATCCTTTCTTCGGGAACTTCGTCGTACTTACTAAAGGACAAGGGGTAACTTCGGAAGAATGGTCCTGACAAGGTTGACTATCTGGCAGATAATCAGGGAATGTGGTAGAAAGTAATTCTCGAATAGATACTTAAGAAAATATCGAGAGTAAAGTAAGAAGGTACCGTGAGAAGTTTCCAATGGGAAAGCAATCGTTCGATGGCATAATCAGAAGGTGAAAGGGGGTCAGAGCAACGAGAACAAGTATTGCGTCTGTTACCAGAATAGATCACTAGGCAGGTGGCCCATGAATTACATATTAAGTCAAGCGCAAGGAATAACTTTGACAACGGGGTGTACAGGAGAGTCAGGTTTCGATCCTGTGGAACTGTGGGTTATGGGCCCACCATGTGTGTTAACGGTAGGAAGGGCGGTGACGTCTTGTATGACCATGTAGGCAACACATGTCAGTGGATAGCCTATCAGTTATGTCGGCAACAACGTTGGTACCAAGGGCGAGGGACGAAGAGAACCATCTTCCTACTCGTTGAACGAGGCGGACCAATAGGCAAAGCTCTTGTCCATCGGTGGTTACCGGAATGTCATCAACAATAGTAACAGGGTCTTGCTGACAGAATTGCACACCGAGGTGTTTACATAAGCAGGAGAATATTACTCCTTAGATCATATAGATCACAAGAAATGTTAACCCAACAAATGGAAAGGAAAATATGAATATCAGATTAAACAGAACAATGGAAAGGAAAATGTGTTTAAACACATATTTCAAGGGTATATCCTTCGGAAGGACAAGCAGAGCATGATATCCATGACAGGATATAATGTAGAAAACTCTTTAGGTAAGGGGGGAGACATTTCATGACATTATCCATACAACAATGTTTGGATAATTGATAAAGAAAATTTAGCATCGTGCTTCAAATGTTCTAATTGAAGATCGGAGTACCGCAGACATGCTTTGAGATAGCATTTACATGGTCTTCAGGCAAGGGTCAGACTTTGGATACACAAAGGATCCATCAGGAACAACTCATAGAATAAGTCTTACAGTTTCCTAATGGAAGAATGGATAACCTTGCTGAAAAGGAATCTATAACAATAGGGCCTCCGGCCAGGTGTGCTAGGCACGACAACACCTTACCGGGTCACATAAATACCATTGTTATAACTCTTGGAAATATGTTCCAACCATCATATCTGACCAAGATTCAGATCTGATTGGTGTCTGGATAACTCAGACTCGGGATGCCTGAGAAGAAAGGTGCAACACACATTGTCGATATGACATTGTAAGATTCTC
The DNA here is from genome assembly GCF_003073215.2 of Triticum urartu. Taxonomy (NCBI): domain Eukaryota; kingdom Viridiplantae; phylum Streptophyta; class Magnoliopsida; order Poales; family Poaceae; genus Triticum; species Triticum urartu. The sequence goes on from NC_053027.1 coordinate 124,864,282, forward strand.
GGGAATTGAACTATGGAAGCGAGTTCCGAAACAAGAGCTCATCATTAATTCAAGGAGAGGCGAGGAGGTGGATGATTGACATCAGTGACAATTCATCGAGATTTCCAAAGGATGGATTTCCACAATTTTTGTGAACAAGGAATCATATTGGACATGTCGAAGTATATAACAAAGTATGTTTGAGGAGAACATACTCGAGTGAACATCGATCGAAACGTGCACCTAGAAGATGGACTAAGTAGCACGATCGAGGTTAGAGTGGTGATTCAATTACCAATAGACCAAGAATCAAGCTATCGACCATTAACTCCAAGCAATAGGGTTGCTATAAGTTTGAAATTTACACCTCTCAGTCCATTTGTCTGCATTCCGGTTAGAATCAACATTGGGACCAAGAAAGAATGGTGATGGTGAGAAGTATCACTATACCAAGAAATTTTAAGAGGTGGAGCAATTCTCACAACCTTCTTGCCATAAAAGATGGTAATACTCCAAGGTGAAGAAGAACAAATGCTGGATAGCGAGGAACTCAAGATTTAATCAAAAACATGAACACGTTTGTGTTGAGGGAAGACAAGGATGTGGTAGATGATAACACAATCATCGAGGGGCAAGGATGGTATTTCCCATCATGAATTTGATTGATATCCTGGAAGAGCTCAAAATGTTGATGATGATCACGACACAATTGTCGAGAGATTTCATGCAGGTGTAATCAATCGGCGATGACATCAAGTCAAAGGAATGATGAAGCGAAAGGTTATTGGAACCAAGGATTACACACATACTCGAAATCAAGCTTGCTGTTCAAGGCGAAATGATATGACGAGAAAGATCGACGTAAGCTTAGCTCATCGTCGAAAGTTGTGTTTCGGTATTAAGGACTAGGTAGCACAGTTAAAATCGGTACGATAATGATATAGCTTAGCAGGCTAGGAAATGACGTGATCGAGTTCAAACTCGTAAGTAATGAAGGTTACCAAGAGTTGTTTAATTCGCGGTGCGGACTCGATTCAGTTATCGATGTCTTTGAGTGTTTAATAACTCAGAGCTCGTGAAAAGATTGGAATCAGTGAGAATGTAGTACTTGATGAAGAACTCATAAGAAGTTATGCAGTTCCATGATAATCTTGAGATACCAAGGGTTAATACTCGATGAAAGATCAAAGTAAAGGTTGGACTGGTGTATTGATCCACGGAAGACAAGTGTATTGATCTGCAAAAGACAAGTACTTTAATTTGTCCGAGAGAAGGAATCAAGGAATATCGATATGGCCGAAACCATAGTTGCAAGGGATCCAATTCAAAGACACCGAAAGAATTATCCAACCGATTAAAAGTTTTGCAAGAAGCTGCCATGATAAGTTCCACATCGGGTCCATGGGCATGAACACTAAGTTCAAGGTCGACTCCCACTTCTCCAATGCATAACCTATCATTCCCTTATAATTTTTGATGGAGTTGTAGTGTTTAAATTTTATCTGGTAAATCACCAGAAGAATATGACTCGTGAAAACTCTCGGGTTTGCACAAATTAGGGAAGGCATTGATCCAACCCATCGAGTATTTTAGGAACATATACTACAAAGTTCAGAAGTAAATAACTCAAGCTCGAAAGCAGAGCGTCCTTGGCCATATCAAAGAATAGCATTTACCAATGGCATTATGTATTAGGGAAAGAACTCCTTGAGGTTTTTTTGTTTATGAAGGACACTATCGGATGATAGTTCAACAATGGATCCGACGGTCCATAGCGAAGCTGATGTGAGGATCGGCACACAACCAGAGGAAGAAAAAATGCAAAGGCATTGAATTATAGAAGCAACTGGCTAATTCAAAGCTCACATGTAAAGGAATCATGATTTCCAAATCGAAGGATCATAAGCAAACGCTCTGATTAAGAATGGATAAGTTGAGTAAGCTTAGGGGTAAAATCGACAGCAATTTGGTTGGTCGAGATTCAGCTCATGTTTAAAATGACGTCTGAGCCGGAAGGATAATCCTGGGATTCGAGTGATGATTGTGAACATTTGCAACTTATTGAATCAATGGACTCAAAAATGATAGTGACCAAGGGTGCCACTAAGATTAGTATACTTATGGGATTAACCGTAATGCAAGCAAGCAAGAAGTTAAAAAACAACTGCCGGTTGAGGATTTTCGAAAGATCAATTAGTATTTCAAAGACTTTGGTGAAAAAACATGAACAACTGGGGAGAAACAAATCCTTGGTGTGTTTGAGGATTAATTTGTAGGTGTATTCAGGTGACAAGGAACTGCCAGGCAGTAGGCACAAGAATTCTCGGAACAACAACGAGTATTTTGAGGTATCTCATAATAACAAGAGCAACTGGGGACTAATGTAAAAATGGCAAGTGCATGTAGTTATCTACAGGGTTGACAGTGGAAGGGAATTGCAAACGCAATGAGCACTAGTTCTCGGGATAATATCAGAGTATCTTCAGAATCCTTCGGTGCACCAAGCAATCATCTAGGGTGAGGGGCTCTCCGGGAGAAAGTAATTACGAGAACCTAGAGTTAGATTTAGTAAAATCATTTAACCCGAATAGCAGAGAGATCAGAGTCCCAGGGTATAGGTCGAGGAATAAAAGATCCTAATACCACCCAAATGGCGACGTGAGCCCGTAAGACACACAACCATGTTAGTAAAAAGTTTTGAAAAGTCTAGACTCAACTTCGGCCAAGGAGTGTGGAAGGGGGATTCCCACAGGCAGTCGACTGTGATACCAACTTGTGACGCACCCGATTTGACTGTACACTAATCATACACGCAAACGTGTACGATCAAGATCAGGGACTCATGGGAAGATATCACAACACAACTGTACAAATAAAATAAGTCATACAAGCATCATATTACAAGCCAGGGTCCTCGAGGGCTCGAATACAAGAGCTCGATCATAGATGAGTCAGCGGAAGCAATAATATCTGAGTACAGACATAAGTTAAAAAAGTTTGCCTTAAGAAGGCTAGCACAAACTGGGGTACAGATCGAAAGAGGCGCAGGCCTCCTGCCTGGGATCCTCCTAAACTACTCCTGGTCGTCGTCAGTAGGCTGCACGTAGTAGTAGGCACCTCCCGAGTAGAAGTAGTCATCATCGACAGTGGCGTCTCGCTCCTGGGCTCCATCGTCTGGTCGCAGCAATCGGGTATAGAAAGGGGGAAAAGAGGGAGCAAAGCAACCGGGAGTACTCATCCAAAGTACTCGCAAGCAAGGAGCTACACTACATATGTATGCATTGGTATCGAAGGGAATAAGGGTATCATATGTGGACTGAACTGCAGAATGCCGGAATAAGAGGGGGATAGCTAGTCCTATCGAAGACTACGCTTCTGGCCACCTCCATTGTAACACCCCGGATGTAACTTTCCTAATTTGTACTCAAACACTTTCCGTTTCCGGCGTTAAGTTATTTTATTTTCTCGGGTTCGGGTCTCTGTCTCCGTGTGTTGTTGTCATTGTCATGCATTGCATATCATGTCATCATGTGCATTTCATTTGCATACGGGTTCGTCTCATGCATTCGAGCATTTTCCCCGTTGTCCGTTTTGCATTCCGGCGTTTCGTTCTCCTCCGGTGGCCATTTCTACCTTTCTTTCGTGTGTGGGGATTAAACATTTCCGGATTGGACCGAGACTTGCCAAGCGGCCTTGGTTTACTACCGGTAGACCGCTTGTCAAGTTTCATATCATTTGGATTTCGTTTGATACTCCAACGGTTAACCGAGGGACCGAAAAGGCCCCGTGTGTGTTGCAGCCCAACACCCCTCCAATTTGTCCCAAAACCCACCTAACTCTGCTCCATCATCTAGAGCGTTCGATCACGATCGCGTGGCCGAAAACCGCACCTCATTTGGACTCTCCTAGCTCCCTCTATGCCTATAAATAGACCCCCCAAAAATTTCGGATCTCCTTCTCCCCCGAAACCCTAGAAATCGCCCCCGCACCGGCCGGACACGTCCGAATCCGGCCGGACGCGTCCGCTCCGCCGCCCGCAGCCACTCCGAAGCCGCCACGTGGCACCCGCCACCTCGCCGCCGCCGCGGCCCGGGGAGCCCGGAGCCGGCCCCCGCGGCCCGAGCCGCCCGCGCCGCCTCCTTCCGCGCCACGCCGCCACCTCCCTCGCCTCCGACGCCGCGCCGCCGCCTCCGCACCGGCGCCACCAGCAGCCGCCTCGGCATCCGCGCCGCTCGTCGCCGTCCGCCGCCAGATCCGGCCCGGATCCGGCCGGATCCACCTCTCCCGCGCCTCCCCGCCGCTTCTTCGAGCTCGCCAGAGCCGCCGCCGCCTCGCCGGAGTTCTCGGTTCACGTGCGTGAATAGTAACCCTAGACCTCGGAGGTTGAATTTTCTTCTAAGTCCGGGAGATTTTCTAGTCCAAGTGCTCATGTTCGTAGCTCCGTATCTTTCCATCCGTAGCTCCGATTTGGGCATATAGCATATCAAAATGTTCATCTCAGAGAGTACATCATTTCATTCCAATGCATAATTTCCATTTGAGTTCATCTTGATGCCTGAAATGCTGTTAGAAGAGGGCTACTTGAGTTAATTTTCAGATCTGCTACTCCATTTAGGTTTTTGTCATTTTTGCCATGATTAATGTGTGCATGATATGCCCTGATGCTCTACATATGTTTTGTTAAGGGTTTTGTCATCTTTCCAGATGTGCAACCCATGTATTTTTGTGATGTGTGTGGTGGATAGTGCAAGCTTGCAAAGTGGTGCACTTGGTAATTATGTTTTCAGGGACTTAGCATTTCCACTAAGTCCTTGACCTGTTTATCTCATGATGCCATATGTTCATGTTGTTTTCTAGTGATCCGTGCCTCTTTTGAGGATGATCAGTAAGGATGTTTTGTTAATCTTGTAGTTCTCCATCCATCCATGTCTTTGTTTGCATTTATGGAGCACCCTAGCTTGAGTCAATCGAGCTCTACTTTTGCTACTTTGTGAATCTGGGCAGATTGTCAACTTGTTTGCAATTTTGCCGATGATGTTGTAGTTGATCCGTGCATGCTATGCTATTGTTCTTGCCATGTCTAGCTTGCATTTTGTGCCTTATTGATGGATGTATTCTTGTCTTGCCATGACTTGCACCGTAGTGAGCGCATCGAGCTCGTAAACATGCCTACTTGAGATATGTTTCAGCATGTGCCAGTTTTCACAAAGTCTGAAAACTGATTATGTTTTTGCCATGTTCACATGCTTGCAATTGTATTTTCTGATCCCTTTTGGCTCAAGGTCACTAAGGGACTTTTGTTAAGCTCTTTGAGTAGCTCCATGCCATGCTTTACTTTGCCATGTTCATATCCTTTAGCATGTAGTTTTGTTGCTCCGAAGAGTGCTACCTGATCTGAAATTCCAGACAAGTGTTAATTTCACTAAGTCTGAGATCTGTTTGCCATATGCATTTTTGCCATGCTTGTTTGAACCTGTTAATGGATGAATTGGCCATAGCTCAGTGCTAGACTTTTGTTAAGCATCTTGAATGCATCCCTGCCATGTATTTTGTTGTCATGTTTGAGTGCTGTAGCATGTTCATCTCATTGCATTTAGTTGGCTACTTGCTGTAAATCGCAGACCGGTGTCATTTTTGAATCGCTTGCCATTTCCAAACCGTAACTCCGATTCCGGCGTTCTTTATATCGTTTTCAAGCGATTTCATCTCATATTTCTAGTGGCACAGTTGGGATTCCATGTTGAGGCCAGGTTCATGCATTTCCTGTCATATCTTGCATTTTGCATCCCGCATCGCATTCCGCATAGCATATCATCATTGCATCATATTGCTTGGTCTTGCACGTGGTTGATTGTATCCTTGTTGCTTGTTTGTCTTGTTTGGGTAGAGCCGGGAGACGAGTTCGCTAACGAGGAGCCCGTTGAGTTTGCTTTCGAGGATCCAGTCAACTCTGACAACTGTGCAGGCAACATGATCATACCCTCGAAATCACTACTATCTTTGCTATGCTAGTTTGCTCGCTCTTTTGCTATGCCATTGCTACGATGCCTACCACTAGCTTTCAAGCCTCCCAAATTTCCATGTCAAACCTCTAACCCACCATTGTCCTAGCAAACCGTTGATTGGCTATGTTACCGCTTTGCTCGGCCCCTCTTATAGCGTTGCTAGTTGCAGGTGAAGATTGAAGGCCGTTCCTTGTTGGAACATTTATTTACTTGTTGGGATATCATTATATTGCTATGTTATCTTAATGCATCTGTATACTTGGTAAAGGGTGGAAGGCTCGGCCTCTCGCCTAGTGTTTTGTTCCACTCTTGCCGCCCTAGTTTCCGTCATATCGGTGTTATGTTCCCGGATTTTGCGTTCCTTACGCGGTTGGGTTATAATGGGAACCCCTTGATAGTTCTCCTTGATTAAAGCTTTTCCAGCAATGCCCAACATTGGTCTTACCATTCGCCACCTAGCCTTTTCTTTCCCTTGGGTTCTGCAGACTCAAGGGTCATCTTATTTTAACCCCCCGGGCCAGTGCTCCTCTGAGTGTTGGTCCAACCGAGCGATGTCCGGGGCTACCAGGGGCAACTCTGGGCTGGCCTACCCGACGTCTGGCTCATCTAAGTGTGCCCTGAGAACGAGATATGTGCAGCTCCTATCGGTATTGGTCGGCACATTCGGGCGGTGTTGCTGGTCTTGTTTTAACCTGTCGAAGTGTCTTGAATTACCGAGATACCGAGTCTGATCGGAACGTCTTGGGAGGAGGTCTATTCCTTCGTTGACCGTGAGAGCTTGTCATGGGCTAAGTTGGGACTCCCCTGCAGGGATTTGAACTTTCAAAATCCGTGCCCGCGGTTATGGGCAGATGGGAATTTGTTAATGTCCGGTTGTAGATAACTTTAACCTTAACTTAATTAAAATGAATCAACTGAGTGTGTTACCGTGATGGCCTCTTCTCGGCGGAGTCCGGGAAGTGGACACGGTGTTGGAATTATGTTTGCGTAGGTTGCTCTCTAGTTTCTCGCTCGCGCTTTGCCTCCTCTTCTCGCTCTCTTTTGCATATAAGTTAGCCACCATACTTGCCAGTCGCTTGCTGCAGCTCCACATGTTTTTACCTTGCCATACCTATAAGCTTAAATAGTCTTCATCGCGAGGGTGCGAGATTGCTGAGTCCCTGTGGCTCACAGATTACTATTACACCAGATGCAGGGCCTGATGATTCCGCTCTAGGAGACGCATTTGAGCTCAAGTGGGAGTTCGACGAAGACTCTCAACATTACTATGTTTCCTTTCCCGATGATCAGTAGTGGTGCCCAGTTGGGGGTGAACGGGACCGTGTCGCTTGTTGGGTTCTCTTTTATTTTGGCGCCGTAGTCGGGCCATGAGTGTTTGGATGATGTAATGTTATTTATGTACTTGATTGACGTGGCGAGTGTAAGACAACTATGTTATCTCCCCTTTATTACCATATTACATGGGTTGTTGTGAAGATTGCCTAACTTGCGACATATGCCTTCAATGCGATTATGCCTCTAAGTCGTGCCTCGACACGTGGGAGATATAGTCGCATCGAGGGTGTTAGAAGTTGGTATCAGAGCCTTCCCCGACCTTAGGAGCCCCATTGCTTGATCATTTTTAGCGGCCGAGTTGTGTCTAGAAAAATGTTTTGAGTCATTTAGGAATTATATATCGGAGAGCTTAGGAATTCTTTTTACTTCCCAGTCTCCTCATCGCTCTGTTAAGGAATCCTGACATAGAGTTTTGACTCTTCTCTTCTCAAATTTCACTAAAAAAAATTAGGATCACGCGGGTATCTTGGAATCGTTCCGATGGTTTTATGATGAGAACATTGTCTTGGTGCCTCCTGTCAGGGGTTTTGTGGAAGTGTCCCGGGGAGTTGATCTCTAAGGTGTTGTCATCATAATTTTATCGTTGCAGTTCTGGAATACCTGAGTTTAGTACACCGACATCGAAAATCTCTTTTATGCAGTTCGTTGGTGAGATAACCTCGACGCCACCCAGTACTGGGGAGGGAGTTCGGGAGTATCTCCATAACTTGTATAACGGATGCTTTTCGAAGGTTGAGGTAGATGGTTTCCGAAGGTTTCTTGGTTATGTGTTGAAGGATGGATACAGCTGGATGTAGGATTTGCTAGTTTGGGTGAGATATTATGCTTCCCCTGTATCCCCAACACCTGATTGCATAACCGGAAAGGTTCGGGAATTTCATAGGTGGGAATTCTAGTAGCTCTAGTTCTTCTTCCACGGATATTGGTTTGAGATTGGGATTTCTTACCGATTATTCGTTCTTGATCCATACCTTGTTGAATTATTTCTCTACCTTAATTCTACGTGGCTTCTCAATTTATGGATATGTGACCATTTCAAGAGGAATGCATTCGTTCATTTTGTTCGGATGTGAAGACTATATGTTGCAATTTTCATTCCGTTGGATTCAGCTTCAATATTTATCTATCAATGTGCTAATGGTGGTCAACCTCTTCAGGATGGCTCCTCCAACGCGCACGACTCCGAATCCTGATCCACCACCACCTCCACCTCCTCCGGAGGCATGGCAAGCTGTGATGGCCGCAACCAATGCAAACACACAGTTGATCATACAAATTCTTCAAGAGCGCAATCAAGGCAACCAAGGGAATCAAGGCAACAATCAGAATCACTTTGCTACACTCAACCAGTTCCTTGCTAACGGGCCAAAGACTTTCAGCAATTGTGTTGAGGCAACCAATGCTGACGATTGGCTTGTGGATCTGTGTAAGCATTTCGAGTGCAGTAACATCAGACCTGAGGACTTTGTTAAGTTCGCTTCCTTCCAACTCAAAGATCAAGCTGCAGAATGGTTCCAGCAGTACAAGGATTCCAGAGGTGGACGTGTTATCACTTGGGATGATTTCCATCGAGATTTTCGAGCTCATCATATCCCTCAGAGCGTGGTTGAAAGCAAGCGTGAGGAATTCCGCAACCTGAAGCAAGGCTCTTTGTCTGTCTATGACTACAACAAGTTGTTCCAGAAGCTCGCCCGCTTTGCCAAGCAGGACGTCCCTGATGAGAAGAGCATGATATACCAGTTCAGGGGTGGTCTCAGAGAAGATATTCAGCTCGCTCTTGTTCTCTTCGAGCCTTTGAGATACGATGAGTTCTACAACATGGCACTGAAGCAAGAGGCTGCTCAGTTGAGGTGTGATGCTTCCAAGAAGCGAGTCAGAGATGTTACTCCTTCTTCCTCTACTCAAGTGGCCAAGCAGCAGAAGTTTTGGCTTCCTCCTCCTCCGTTTCGTCAGCCGTATCAGCAGAAGAGCAAAGGTGGTAGTGGTTCTTCCCACCCACCCAACCCTAGCTTTCAAAACAAGACTTCGTCTCAAGCTCCAAGATCGAGTGCTCCGTACCATCGTCCGCTTTCAGAGGTCACGTGCAACAAGTGCCAACAGAAGGGTCACTATGCCAACAAGTGTTTCAACCAGAGGCGTCTTCCTCCTCCTCCTCCTGTGAGATCGGCAAGTACAGCTGTGGTCAAGCATAACCCCAAGTCCGCCAAGGTCAACTTGATGAATGCAGCTCAGGCAGAGGACTCGTCAGATGTGATCATGGGTTACCTTCTTGTTAATGATATTCCTGCAAAAGTTCTTTTTGACACGGGTGCATCGCATTGTTTCATCTCGAGACCATTTGTTTCTAAGCATGAGTTGCCTTTGCAAGATTTGCCTAGACAGTTATCTGTTGTTTCTCCAGGTAAATTCATGAATGCAAGCGCTATTGCCCCAGATGTTTCTATCACATTGGGCGATTACAAGTTTCTCTCTTCTCCGGTGGTTCTTGGCAACTCGGATATTGATCTTATTCTTGGGATGGATTGGCTTTCTAAGAACAAGGCTCACCTTGATTGTGCAGCCAGGCAGATTCAATTGACTCATTCGTCTGAGGATGTAATTGTCTTTGCCGCTCGTGATGATACCATCCGTCTGTTTTCTCTCAATGAGAAGGGTGAATTGGACGCTATCTTGCAAATTCCAGTCGTTTGCGAATATCAAGACGTCTTTCTAGAAGAGCTCCCAGGAATGCCTCCGCACCAGCCAGTTGAATTCGTTATTGATCTTGAGCCTGGCACGGAACCTGTGTGCAAACGTCCTTACAAGCTCGGACCTAAAGAGTTGAAGGAGCTGAAGAAGCAACTCGATATTCAAGAGAAAATGGGTCTGATCCAGCCTAGTTCTTCTCCATGGGGTTGTGGTGTTCTTTTTGTGAAGAAGAAGGATGGAACGGACCGACTTTGTGTTGATTACCGTCCAGTGAACAAGAAGACCATCAAGAACAAATACCCACTTCCCAACATCAATGAGCTGTTCGAACAACTCAAAGGTGCCCAAGTATTCTCCAATCTTGATCTCCGTATGGGTTATCATCAGATTCGAATCCGTGAGCAAGATATTCCCAAGACGGCTTTCAGGACAAGCTTTGGTTCATATGAATACACTGTCATGTCTTTTGGCCTCGTCAACGCTCCTCCGACGTTCTCTCGCATGATGAACTTCATCTTCAACGCCTACACCAATGACTTCATTTTGGTCTATCTCGACGACATTCTGGTTTTCTCGAAGAACAAGGAAGATCATGCAAAACACTTGCGTTTGGTTCTTGATAAGCTCAGGGAACATCAGTTCTACGCCAAGTTCTCCAAGTGTGAATTTTGGCTTGATGAGGTTCTTTATCTTGGTCATATCATCTCTGCCAAGGGCATTGCCGTGAATCCTGAGAAGGTGTCTACAATTGTGAATTGGGAACCTCCTCAGAATGTGAGGCAACTCCGCAGTTTTCTCGGTCTTGCAAGCTATTGCCGAAGATTCGTTGAAAACTTTTCTAAGATCGCGAAACCTCTCTCAAATCTTCTTCAGAAGCACGTCAAGTACGTTTGGTCTCCGGAGTGTGACATTGCTTTCAACACTTTGAAAGAGAAATTGATCACTGCTCCAGTTCTGACTCCGCCTGATGAATCCAAGCCGTACGAGGTCTTTTGTGATGCCTCTCTCCAAGGTCTTGGCGCAGTATTGATGCAAGAGAAGAAAGTTGTTGCTTATACCTCTCGCCAGTTGAAGCCTAATGAGAAGAACTACCCCACTCATGATCTCGAGTTGGCGGCAGTTGTGCATGCTCTTTTGACTTGGAGACATCTTCTATTGGGAAGAAAAGTGGACATTTTCACTGATCACAAGAGTCTCAAGTACATCTTCACTCAGCCTAATCTCAACCTCGGGAAAACTCGATGGGTCGAAATGATTCAAGAGTATAATCCGAGTATCGAGTATACTCCAGGCAAGGCCAATGTGATTGTTGACGCATTGAGCAGAAAGGCTTACTGCAACAGTCTGATTCTTAAGCCTTATCAACTCGAGCTTTGTGAAGCTTTCCGCAAACTTAATCTGCAAGTTGTTCCTCAAGGTTTCCTCGCCAACCTTCTAGTCTCTCCTACCTTAGAAGATCATATTCGCCAAGCCCAGCTTCTTGATGCTATGGTGAAAAAAGTGAAGATTGGGATTGCCAAGAGTCAATCCAAGTACAAGTGCTACCGCCTTGATGACAAGGACACTCTCTTCTTCGAGGATCGTATTGTTGTACTCAAAGGTGACCTCCGTAAAGCGATCATGAACGAGGCTCACAATTCTCTCCTCTCCATCCACCCTGGGAGCATGGAGATGTAGCAGGACCTTAAGCAAGCTTATTGGTGGACTCGAATGAAGCGCGAGATCGCTCAATTCGTGAATGAATGTGATGTCTGCAGAAGAGTGAAGGTAGAACACTAAAGGCCAGCTGGTCTCTTCCAACCTCTTGACATTCCAGAATGGAAATTTGACCACATTGAAATGGACTTCGTGACTGGGTTTCCAAAGTCCAAGCGTGGCAATGATGCTATATTCGTTTTCATCGACAAACTCACCAAAGTGGATCACTTTCTGCCTATCAAAGAGTCGATCACTGCAGCTCAATTGGTGGAACTCTATACCTCTCGTATTGTCTCTCTGCATGGTATTCCTCAAGTGATCTCTTCAGACCGTGGCAGCATCTTTACCTTGAAGTTTTGGGATTCTTTTCAGAAGGCCATGGGCACCAACATCCGCTTCAGCACAGCTTTCCATCCTCAAACTAGCGGTCAAGTCGAGCGTGTCAACCAGATTCTTGAAGATATGCTCAGGGCTTGTGTGATCTCCTTCGGCATGAAGTGGGAGGATTGTCTTCCTTATGCTGAATTCTCCTACAACAACAGTTTTCAAGCAAGTTCGGGCAAGGCCCCATTTGAAATTCTGTATGGCAAGAAGTGCCGTACCCCTCTCAACTGGTCTGAAACCGGTGAACGTCAGCTTTTGGGGAATGACTTAATCACAGAGGCAGAGGAAATGTGCAAAGTCATTCGTGATAACCTCAAAGCAGCCCAATCCCGTCAGAAGAGCTACTATGATAGTAAGCACCGTGATTTGGCTTTCGAGATCGGAGATCATGTTTACCTCCGTGTCTCTCCTATGAAAGGTACTCGTCGCTTCGGTATCAAAGGGAACCTTGCCCGTAGATACGTGGGACCTTTCAAGATTGTCAGCAAGAGAGGCAACCTCGCCTATCAACTCGAGCTTCCTTCAAACTTTGCAAATGTTCATGACATGTTCCATGTCTCTCAGCTTCGAAAGTGCTTCAAGACTCCTGACCGCACCGTCAACTTCGAGGACATTGAGCTCAAAGAAGATCTCTCTTATCGTGAGCACCCAGTTGCTATTCTTGAAGAGACTGAACGCAAGACTCGCAACAAGTCAATCAAATTTCTCAAAGTCAAGTGGTCACATTATTCCGACCGTGAAGCTACCTGGGAACGCGAGGATCACCTCCGTTCCGAGTACCCGGCGTTCTTTCAGTCCTAGATCTCGGGACGAGATCCTTTCGTAGTGGTGGAGTGTTGTAACACCCCGGATGTAACTTTCCCAATTTGTACTCAAACTCTTGCCGTTTCCGGCGTTAAGTTGTTTTATTTTCACGGGTTCGGGTCTTTGTCTCCGTGTGTTGTTGTCATTGTCATGCATTGCATATCATGTCATCATGTGCATTTCATTTGCATACGGGTTCGTCTCATGCATTCGAGCATTTTCCCCGTTGTCCGTTTTGCATTCCCGTGTTTCGTTCTCCTCCGGTGGCCATTTCTACCTTTCTTTCGTGTGTGGGGACTAAACATTTCCGGATTGGACCGAGACTTGCCAAGCAGCCTTGGTTTACTACCAGTAGACCGCCTGTCAAGTTTCGTATCATTTGGACTTCATTTGATACTCCAACGGTTAACCGAGGGACCGAAAAGGCCTCGTGTGTGTTGCAGCCCAACACCCCTCCAATTTGTCCCAAAACCCACCTAACTCTGCTCCATCATCTAGAGCGTTCGATCACGATCACGTGGCCGAAAACCGCACCTCATTTGGACTCTCCTAGCTCCCTCTATGCCTATAAATAGACCCCCCCCCCCCGAAATTTCAGATCTCCTTCGCCCCCGAAACCCTAGAAATCACCCCCGCACCGGCCGGACACGTCCGAATCCGGCCGGACGCGTCCGCTCCGCCGCCCGCAGCCACTCCGAAGCCGCCACGTGGCACCCGCCACCTCGCCACCGCCGTGGCCCGGGGAGCCCGGAGCCGGCCCCCGCGGCCCGAGCCGCCCACGCCGCCTCCTTCCGCGCGACGCCGCCACCTCCCTCGCCTCCGACACCGCACCGCCGCCTCCGCACCGGCGCCACCAGCAGCCGCCACCGCGCCGCGCCGCCTCGGCGTCCACACCGCTCGTCGCCGTCCGCCGCCAGATCCGGCCCGGATCCACCTCTCCCGCGCCTCCCCGCCGCTTCTTCGAGCTCGCCGGAGCCGCCGCCACCTCGCCGGAGTTCTCGGTTCACGTGCGTGAACAGTAACCCTAGACCTCGGAGGTTGAATTTTCTTCTAAGTCCCGGAGATTTTCTAGTCCAAGTGCTCATGTTCGTAGCTGCGTAACTTTGCATCCGTAGCTCCGATTTGGGCATATAGCATATCAAAATGTTCATCTCAGAGAGTACATCATTTCATTACATTGCATCATTTCCATTTGAGTTCATCTTGATGCCCGAAATGCTGTTATAAGAGGGCTACTTGAGTTAATTGTCAGATCTGCTACTCCATTTAGGTTTTTGTCATTTTTGCCATGATTAATGTGTGCATGATATGCCCTGATGCTCTACATATGTTTTGTTAAGGGTTTTGTCATATTTCCAGATGTGCAACCCATGTATTTTTGTGATGTGTGTGGTGGCTAGTGCAAGCTTGCAAAGTGGTGCACTTGGTAATTATGTTTTCAGGGACAGCATTTCCACTAAGTCCTTGACCTGTTTATCTCATAATGCCATATGTTCATGTTGTTTCCTAGTGATCCGTGCCTCTTTTGAGGATGATCAGTAAGGATGTTTTGTTAATCTTGTAGTTCTCCATCCATCCATGTCTTTGTTTGCATTTATGGAGCACCCTAGCTTGAGTCAATCAAGCTCTACTTTTGCTACTTTGTGAATCTGGGCAGATTGTCAACTTGTTTGCAATTTTGCCGATGATGTTGTAGTTGATCCGTGCATGCTATGCTATTGTTCTTACCATGTCTAGCTTGCATTTTGTGCCTTATTGATGGATGTATGCTTGTCTTGCCATGACTTGCACCGTAGTGAGCGCATCGAGCTCGTAAACATGCCTACTTGAGATATGTTTCAGCATGTGCCAGTTTTCACTAAGTCTGAAAACTGATTATGTTTTTGCCATGTTCACATGCTTGCAATTGTATTTTCTGATCCCTTTTGGCTCAAGGTCACTAAGGGGACTTTTGTTAAGCTCTTTGAGTAGCTCCATGCCATGCTTTACTTTGCCATGTTCAGGTCCTGTAGCATGTAGTTTTGTTGCTCCGAAGAGTGCTACCTGATCTGAAATTCCAGACAAGTGTTAATTTCACTAAGTCTGAGATCTGTTTGCCATATGCATTTTTGCCATGCTTGTTTGAACCTGTTAATGGATGAATTGGCCGTAGCTCAGTGCTAGACTTTTGTTAAGCATCTTGAATGCATCCCTGCCATGTATTTTGTTGTCATGTTTGGGTGCTGTAGCATGTTCATCTCATTGCATTTAGATGGCTACTTGCTGTAAATCGCAGACCGGTGTCATATTTGAATCGCTTGCCATTTCCAAACCGTAACTCCGATTCCGGCGTTCTTTATATCGTTTTCAAGCGATTTCATCTCATCTTTCCAGTGGCACACTTGGAATTCCATGTTGAGGCCAGGTTCATGCATTTCCTGTCATATCTTGCATTTTGCATCCCGCATCGCATCCCGCATAGCATATCATTTGCATCATATTGCTTGGTCTTGCACGTGGTTGATTGTATCCTTGTTGCTTGTTTGTCTTGTTTGGGTAGAGCCGGGAGACGAGTTCGCTAACGAGGAGCCCGTTGAGTTTGCTTTTGAGGATCCAGTCAACTCTGACAACTGTGCAGCAAGATGATCATACCTCGAAATCACTACTATCTTTGCTATGCTAGTTTGCTCGCTCTTTTGCTATGCCATTGCTACGATGCCTACCACTTGCTTTCAAGCCTCCCAAATTTCCATGTCAAACTCTAACCCACCATTGTCCTAGCAAACCGTTGATTGGCTATGTTACCGCTTTGCTCAGCCCCTCTTATAGCGTTGCTAGTTGCAGGTGAAGATTGAAGGCCGTTCCTTGTTGGAACATTTATTACTTGTTGGGATATCATTATATTGCTATGTTATCTTAATGCATCTATATACTTGGTAAAGGGTGGAAGGCTCGGCCTCTCGCTAGTGTTTTGTTCCACTCTTGCCGCCCTAGTTTCCGTCATATCGGTGTTATGTTCCCGGATTTTGCGTTCCTTACGCGGTTGGGTTATAATGGGAACCCCTTGATAGTTCACCTTGATTAAAGCTTTTCCAGCAATGCCCAACATTGGTCTTACCATTCGCCACCTAGCCTTTTCTTTCCCTTGGGTTCTGCAGACTCAAGGGTCATCTTATTTTAACCCCCCGGGCCAGTGCTCCTCTGAGTGTTGGTCCAACCGAGCGATGTCCGGGGCTACCAGGGGCAACTCTGGGCTGGCCTACCCGATGTCTCGCTCCTATCGGGATTTGTCGGCACATTCGGGCGGTGTTGCTGGTCTTGTTTTAACCTGTCGAAGTGTCTTGAATTACCGAGATACCGAGTCTGATTGGAACGTCTTGGGAGGAGGTCTATTCCTTCGTTGACCGTGAGAGCTTGTCATGGGCTAAGTTGGGACTCCCCTGCAGGTATTTGAACTTTCAAAAGCCGTGCCCGCGGTTATGGGCAGATGGGAATTTGTTAATGTCCGATTGTAGATAACTTTAACCTTAACTTAATTAAAATGAATCAACTGAGTGTGTTACCGTGATGGCCTCTTCTCGGCGGAGTCCGGTAAGTGGACACGGTGTTGGAGTTATGTTTGCGCAGGTTGCTCTCTAGTTTCTCGCTCGCGCTTTGCCTCCTCTTCTCGCTCTCTTTTGCGTATAAGTTAGCCACCATACTTGCCAGTCGCTTGCTGCAGCTCCACATGTTTTTACCTTGCCATACCTATAAGCTTAAATAGTCTTGATCGCGAGGGTGCGAGATTGCTGAGTCCCTGTGGCTCACAGATTACTATTACACCAGATGCAGGGCCTGATGATTCCGCTCCAGGAGACGCGTTTGAGCTCAAGTGGGAGTTCGACGAAGACTCTCAACGTTACTATGTTTCCTTTCTCGATGATCAGTAGTGGTGCCCAGTTGGGGGTGAACGGGACCGTGTCGCTTGTTGGGTTCTCTTTTATTTTGGCGCCGTAGTCGGGCCATGAGTGTTTGGATGATGTAATGTTATTTATGTACTTGATTGACGTGGCGAGTGTAAGCCAACTATGTTATCTCCCCTTTATTACCATATTACATGGGGTGTGGTGAATATTGCCTAACTTGCGACATATGCCTTCAATGCGATTATGCCTCTAAGTCGTGCCTCGACACGTGGGAGATATAGTCGCATCGAGGGTGTTACATCCATCTTGCATCGCATGGCATAATCCTAACCGATGATCCTCCCCTCGTCGCTCTGTGAGAGAGCAATCACCGGTTGTATCTGGCACTTGGAAGGGTGTGTTTTATTAAGTATCCGGTTCTAATTGTCATAAGGTCAAGGTACAACTCCAAGTCGTCCTGTTACCGAAGATCACGGCTATTCGAATAGATTAACTTCCCTGCAGGGGTGCACCACATTTCCCAACATGCTCGATCCCCTTTGTTCGGACACACTTTTCTGGGTCATGCCCGGCCTCGAAAGATCAACATGTCGCAGCCCTACCTAGGCACAACAGAGAGGTTAGTACGCCGGTCTAAATCCTATGGCGTAGGGGTCTGGGCCCATCGCCCTTTGCATACCTGCACATTGCGAACGCGGCCTGAAGCAGACCTAGCCTAGCAGGCATTCCAGTCCAATCTGGCACGCGCCGCTCAGTCGCTGACGTCACGAAGGCTTCGGCTGATACCACGACATCGAGTGCCCATAACTGTCCCCGCGTAGATGGTTAGTGCATATAGGCCAGAGGCCAGACTCAGATCAAATACCAAGATCTCGTTAAACGTGTTATCATGAAACAACCGCGAACGCCGACCAGGGCCAGGCCCACCTCTCTCCTAGGTGGTATCAACCTGCCCTGTCGCTTCACCACAAAGATCCACAAAGAGGGTTGTCGGGAAAGTATGTCCTTCCAGCCCCCAATTCGTGAATCAACCGCGGGTACTCCTCGAGCCAACCCGACTTTAGTCATCATATGTATCATGTATAAAGTATATAGTATATACCCGTGATCACTTCCTGAGTGATCACGGCCCGATAGTATAGCATGGAAGACGGACAAGAATGTAGGGCCACTGATGATAAACTAGCATCCTATATTAAGCATTAGGATTGCAGGTAAAGGTAACAACAGTAGTAGCAAGGACAGGCTATGCATCAGGATAGGAATAACGGAAAGCTGTAACATGCTACACTACTCTAATGCAAGCAGTAGAGAGAAGAGTAGGTGATATCTTGTGATCAAGGGGGGGCTTGCCTGGTTGCTCTGGCAAGAGAGAGGGGTCGTCAACACCGTAGTCGTATTGGGTAGCAGCGGCGTCGGTCTCAGTGTCTAGCGAGAGAAGAGGGGGAAGAAACAATAAATATAATGCAAACAAAAGCATGACGATGCATGACATGATAAGAATCGGTGTTAGGGGTGCCCTAACGCGGTATGAGGTGGTACCGGTGAAGGGGGGAAACATCTGGGAAAATATCCCTGGTGTTTAGCATTTTCGGACGGATGAACCGGAGGTGGAAAGTTGCATGTTCACTATGCTAGGGTCGCGTGACGGACGAACGGGTTGCGTAACCGGATTCGTCTCGTCGTTTTGAGCAACTTTCATGTACAAAGTTTTTCCATCCGAGCTACGGTTTATTTTATATTAATTTTAAAAGATTTAAATCATTTTTGGATTTATTTAATTATTTTAATTCAACATTATCCAGAATAGTGATTGCTGACGTCAGCATGACGTCAGAAGTCAACAGGGGGTGTTGACTGGGTCAAACTGACAGTCCGGGCCCGTTTGTCAAAGACTGTTTACTAATTAACTAATTTAATTAGTTTAAATAACAGATTAGTAAGGTTAATTATTTAATTAGGCTAATATAATCAGGATTAATTAAGTTAATTAATTTAGTTAGTTAGTTAATTAATTAATAATATTTTTTAATCTTCATTTTTAACCGTTCTGGGGTGGGGCCCCTTGTCATAGGCCCCGAGGGCCTAGCGGGCGCTGGGTTTCGGGCGTAGGGGCACGACCGTGAGTGCCCGATAGGGAGCCCGGGTGCTGGCCGGGCGAGACCATGACACAGTCGCCGGCGCACATGACGTCGGCCAGGGGAGGCACGGAGGCGCAGGACTAGGGCGAGGGGAGCAGGGGTGTGCGCCCGGAGCCAGCAAGCAGCGGCAGGCGGTTGCGGGCTCGACGAACCAGTCGTCTCGGTTCGGACCGGGCGACAACGACGAATGACGGCGAGCATGTGCAGCGACGCAGCGACACGAGCGGGAGGGGGCGCAGTGGCTAGCCAAAGTGCGAGCGAACGCAGGGCGGCGGGCGCGTTGCGGGACGCGGTCACGGTCGCGGTGACCGCGGCCACTAGAGGGAGACCGAGCGGTGAGTACGACGGCCTACGGCGGAATACAGAGGGGGAAAACCTGGGGATGGGCAGGGCTCACTACGATTGTGGTCGAGGACGAGCGCGACGAGGGAGACGAGGCGCGCGTCGGAGGCAAGCGGCGGCCCACATCCAGGGACCATGGAGAGGTCGGGCAGGGGCGTTGGGGAAGGAGCTGCTTCGGGGCACTACGCGACAAGGCGGCGCGAGGAAGGAGTGGTCGTCGGCTTGGTGAGGGTCGGAGGCGCAGGTTGAGGTGAGGGCGCGCCGAGAGGAGGGCGACGCTGGAGACGTGGAGGAGCTGCGAGACGGAGACGGCGGCAGGGGCGTGCGGACAAAGGCGGCGGCCGGTGGTGAAGGTGCGGCCAGCACGGGGCCCGCTAGTGGCAGCGGCACGGGGCAGCCCGTCGAGAGCAGCGGCGGCCGCAGGAAGTACGGCGAGGCATGGGCGGGCGCCCAGATCGAGCGAGGAGGAGTGGGCATGTGAGAGAGAGTGGGGGATCGAGGGGAGTGGGGAATCGTGGGGGGAGTGGGGTTCGGTTGGGCTAGGGTTTGGTCACCCCAGGGGTGTTGTAGGAGCCGGCTGGGCCGGCCTGATTGGCCCCGAGGCCATCTGGGCCGTGGCCCAGCGGGGGGGGGGCTTCTCTTTTATCTTTTTTTTTCTATTTTGTTTTTTTCTTAGTTTTACTTTTATTTTTAGTTTCTCTTTATTTTAGTTTTTATAATTATGATCTTAGTTCTAGAAAAATAGTATTACTACTTATGCTAATGCCACAATATCTTCGGCACCCTAGTTTAAAATGTAATATTTTATAAAAGACATTTAATTATTGGTTTTGGTTGTTGTTCTATTTAATTTGGAGTGTTTAAATATTTCATAACAATGTGGTTTCACCACCATAATCATCTATGATTTATTTGCTACAATTTGAACATTTTAGATTTGACAATTGAAAACTTTTATTGTTTGACTTTATTTTTCAATTCGAATTTCGAATCGGTTTCGGATTAATGTGGCGTTAACAACATTGACATCAGTGACATGGCAACATTAGTAGAGGGTTACTGTAGTAGAATTATTCGGGCGTCACACGCCCCAGTACTAGGTGGCGTCGAGGTTATCTCGCCAACAACTACATAAAAGAGATTTTCGATGTCGGCGAAACTCAGGTATTCCAGAACTGCAACGATAAAATTGTGACGACAACACCTCGGAGCTCAACTCCCCGGGACACTGCCACAACCCCTAAATGTCAGCAGGCACCAAGGACAATGTTCTCGTCACAAAACCATCGGAACGATTCCAAGATACCCGCGTGATCCTCAAAAAATTAGTGAAATTTGAGAAGAGAAGAGTCAAAACTCTACATCAGGATGCCTCACAAGAGCGACGAAGGGACTGAGGAGTAAAAAGAATCCTACTCTCCGATATATATAATCCTAAATGACTCAAAGCATTTTTCTAGACTCAACAACGCCAGTGATTCGATCAAGCAGGGGGATCCTAAGGTCGGGGAAGGCTCTGATACCAACTTCTAATGCCCACGATGCGGCTATATCTCCCACGTGTCGAAGCACGACTTAGAGGCATAACCGCATTGTAAGCAATGTCGCAAGTGAGGTAATCTTCACACAACCCATGTAATACATAAGGTAGAAAGATACATAGTTGGCTTACAATCGCCACTTCACACAATACATGCATAAAGCATTACATCATCCAGATACATTCAAGGTCCGACTACGGAACCAAAATAAAATAAGACTACCCCAAATGCTACACAGATCCCTGATCGTCCCAAATGGGCTCCACTACTGATCAACTTGAAACGGAACAACATAGCGAACACGATCTTCATCGAGCTCCTCCTTGAGCTCGGTTGCGTCACCTGCACGATATCATCGGCACCTGCAAGCTGGTTTTGGAAGTATCTGTGAGTCACGGGGACTCAGCAATCTCACACCCTCGCGATCAAGACTATTTAAGCTTATAGGAAGGGTAAAAGGTATGAGGTGGAGCTACAGCAAGCGACTAGCATATTTGGTGGCTAACATACGCAAATGAGAGCGAGAAGAGAAGGCAAAAGCACGGTCGAGAATCTATGATCAAGAAGTGATCCTAGAACAACCTACGTCAAGCATAACTCCAACACCGTGTTCACTTCCCGGACACCGCCGGAAAGAGACCATCACGGTAACACACGCGGTTGATGCATTTTAATTAAGATAAGTTTCAGGTTTTCTACAACCGGACATTAACAAATTCCCATCTGCCCATAACAGCGGGCAAGGCTTTCGAAAGTTCAAATCCCTGCATGGGTGTCCCAACTTAGACCATGAAAAGCTCTCACGGTCAACGAAGGATATTCCTTCTCCCAGGAAGACCCGATCAGGCTCGGAATCCCGGTTACAATACATTTTGACAATGGTAAAACAAGACCAGCAAAGCCACCCGAATGTGCCGACAAATCCCGATAGGAGCTGCACATATCTCGTTCTCAGGGCACACCGGATTGTCCAACGTTCCAGTAGGCCAGCCCAGAGTTGCCCCTGGTGACCACCGGCAGCTGACAGGTTGGACCAACACTCAGAGGAGCACTGGCCCGGGGGTTTAAATAAAGATGACCCTTGGGCAGGCCTACCCAAGGGAAAGAAAAGGCTAGGTGCCAAATGGTAAAACCAATGTTGGGCCTTGCTGGAGGAGTTTTATTCAAGGCAAACTGTCAAGGGGTTCCCATTATAACCCAACCGTGTAAGGAACGCAAAATCAAGGAACATAACACCGATATGGCGGAAACTAGGGCGGCAAGAGTGGAACAAAACACCAGGCATAAGGCCGAGCCTTCCACCCTTTACCAAGTATATAGGTGCATTAATATAATAAGAGATATTGTGATATCCCAACAAAATAACCTTGTTCCAACATGGAACAAACTCCAAACTTCACCTGCAACTAACAACGCTTTAAGAGGGGCTGAGCAAAGCGGTAACATAGCCAAACAAGGGTTTGCTAGGACAAGGTGGGTTAGAGGCTTGGCTTAGCAATATGGGAGGCATGATAAAGCATGTGGTAGGTATCGCAGCATAGGCATAGCAAAAGAGCGAGCATCTAGCAAGCAAATATAGAAGTGATTTCGAGGGTATGGTCATCTTTCCTGATATCCCACAAGGAAAAAGAACGAGTCCATGAAGAAAACAAACGGACGTAGCCAACGGATCCTCACAAACACAACGTTACCGGATTACCGAGAAGAAGTATACCGGAAAAAAGGCAAACAACATAGTAAACAACCACCACATAAACATGGCATGATGCACAATCAAGTATGATGCATGTCCGGTTTAATGAAGCATGGCATGGCAAAGTGCACAAACAACCCTACAAATTAAGTGGAGCTCAATATGCAACTCCGTTGCATATTGACGCAACACCACATTCAAGTTATTTAGTTCGATGTCGTTTATGTACCCAACAATATTAAATGTTGTTAAACATGGCAAGAGGGTGAAGCAAAGTAAAACTACCTACCTAGTCAAGTTTAAATGAGGCCAGAAACAACGAACAACACTTCCGAAAAATCCTCATATGCATATATTAGGTTTGGTACTGATCTGCCCTAAACACAATTTTAGATTTGTTAAACATCCAAGGTGAAGCCACCATGTTAAACTATGCAAAATTCTACCCCATTTACATATAAAGTTTGTTACAAACCGAGTTACGGTTAAAAAGTTATGAAATAAATCATTTTAACATGGCATAGGGGCAAATTTAAACAAACAACAATTTTAAAAATTTCAAACATGCATGAAAGTTGGATATAATTAACCTACACATAATTCTAAGCATTTTTCATATATATAATTCATTTTAATCCGATGCACCAATTGTGAGTTCTTATATGCATGTTGTCTAGGGGGTTTCCTACAAAACTGTTGTCTCTGGAATAATAGGCAAAATCGTAGAACAGGAAAAAAACTATACTGGGCTAAAAGTGGTTGGCCCAACAGTGCACAGGGGCTGGAGGGGGGCTTCTCACATCGGGCTTGGCCCGGTAGGTGCTGGGCTGGATGAGGCAGGCGGCTGGGCCGGTGGCTGCCAGGCTGAGGAGGCTCGCTGGGCCCTGGACGCGCTGGTCGCAGTCCAGGCGCGGGTCAACGTGCGGCGGCGCTCACTGCTGCTGCTCGAACCAGAAAAGCAAAGCACGCAGCGGCAAGGGGCTCGGCCACGGGCGGCGCGATGGAGGGAAGGTGGAGGACGGAGGGGAGCGGGGCTCGGCGCTGGCCTAGCTTAGTGGCCGGAGATGCGGATCCGGGCCAGTTCGGGTCGGCGAGGCGAGGTAGCAGGCCGACGTGGAAGAACTCAGGCAGCCATGGCGTCCGTTGGCGACGAACCCAGCGGGAGTTCTCTGTTTCAAACACGACAGAGAGAGAGAGGGTGAATCACAGGAGAGAGATGGGGAAGAAAGGGAAGGAGAGCAGGAGAGAGGGCGAGGGAGTCTGGCTTAGCGACGAACAGTGGCGCGGCCGCGGTCTGGGACGAAGGAGCTGCATGCGGCCGGACTTGCTCAGGCTGCAAGGGAGGCAGAGGCGTCGAGGTCATGGCCTGGTTGGGTACTCCGGCGAGGTACTTAGCGGGTGACGGGGGTTGGACCAAATATATACATCAGGTGAAATAGGTTAGGGGCTATCTGGAGCCTCCGATCAAAATCGAACGGTCGAGAAAAATATGTTAGGAAGTCCAATTAACAAAACGGGGACGTTTTGTAGATGTTTGGGGATGATCCGGACACAATAGTGATGACTATCCGGGTCGGGTTCGGGACAGTTTCGGATGCGCATGCGAGGGGTCGGTTGGAACTTGTGGGCTGTGCAGAAGAGCTCGAGCTGAGAGAAGAGAAGAGAGAGAGGCCCGGCGACTGTTTCCGGAGACCGAAAACGTCCGACATTTTGACCGGCTACTATTGCCGCTATATTTATCCGTTGGGGCGTCAAACGGACTCTGAATGCAATGAAACTTGGCATGCGGCCTGCTGACAACAAAACTACACCGCGCACCAACTTTCATCCCATTCCAAGAACATTTTCCGGCCACTTATAAAATAATATTTCGGACAGGCCGCGGGAGCGTGAGAGTGTGTCTGGGCTCAGAACAGACAACGGACGGAACTGGGGAAACCCGGACGGATGCATGTTTTGAAAACATGATGATGCAATGCACATGATGACATGATGAAATACAACACGCAAGCAAATGACATGGCAACAGCATCGAATAACTAGAAGACACCTGGCACAACGGTCTCGGGGCGTCACACGAGTGCTGAAAGATATCCGCGGAGGTGAACTCCATGATCGGTGCCCAGTCGGATTCGACGGGCACAGATGTGAGCGGCTCGGAGTCCGTGGCCGGAGATGAACCTAGTGGTTCGGTGATACGGCTCTCGTTAGGGGTGATGCCACTATCTGGCTCTATTGCCACTGAGAGGGCAGCCTCCATGGCGGGGTCTATCCCTCCGCTCTCGGACGGCGCGATTTGCTCCAGATTAACGGCCGGAGTAGTTGCGGATGCGATCTCCCGAACACTGTCCGACGGCAGAGTTATGTCATGCTCGTCATGACTGTGCGGCGTATCCGACATGGGCTCGAATCCGTCGAAGATCAAGTCTCCACGGATGTCCGCGGTGTAGTTTAAGTTTCCAAACCTGACCTGATGGCCAGGGGCGTATCTCTTTATCTGCTCCAGATGGCCAAGCGAATTGGCTCGCAGTGCGAAGCCACCGAATACGAAGATCTGTCCGAGGAGGAAAGCCTCACCCTGGACCGCATCGCTAGCGAAGATCGAAGGAGCCACAGTGGAACTCTCAATGAAAGCACCAATGTCGGTGTCAAAACCGGCGGATCTCGGGTAGGGGGTCCTGAACTGTGCGTCTAAGGCGGATGGTAACAGGAGGCAGGGGACACGATGTTTACCCAGGTTCGGGCCCTCTTGATGGAGGTAATACCCTACGTCCTGCTTAATTGTTCTTGATGATATGAGTATTACAAGAGTTGATCTACCACGAGATCAGAGAGGCTAAACCCTAGAAGCTAGCCTATGGTATGATTGTATGTTGTCCTACGGACTAAAACCTCCAGTTTATATAGACACGGAGGGGGCTAGGGTTACACAAGGTCGGTTACAAAGGAGGAGATATACATATCCGTATTGCCTAGCTTGCCTTCCACGCCAAGTAGAGTCCCATCCAGACATGGGACTAAGTCTTCAATCTCGTATCTTCATAGTCCAACAGTCCGGCCAAAGGATATAGTCCGGCTATCCGGAGACTCCCTAATCCAGGACTCCCTCAAAGGTGCTCATGGATGGAGGAAGCAGTATCAATATTCTCTACTATGATACGTTTCACCGTATGGGGCTGACAGATAAGAATCTTAAACCGTCGAACACCGTTTTTCATGGTGTGGTACCCGGTAAATCTGCATATCCGGTGGGTAAGATAGCCCTAGAGGTGGTCTTTGGAGATGATCATGATTCAAGGTCAGAAACATTGAATTTTGAGGTGGTGAAAATCAAGAGTCCGTATCACGCTCTGTTTGGGCGACTGGCTTATGCCAAGATCATGGCGAGGCTGTGTTATGTTTATCTGCAACTTAAGATGCCAGGTCATAAGGGGACCATCGCAGTACATGGGAGCAGGAAGATCGCTTTGGAATGCGAGGAAGGTGATGCGGCTTATGCTGAGTCGATTTGTTCCACGGAAGAGCTGAAGTTTTACAAAGACAAGGTTGATCCGGCATATATGACTTCTTTGAAAAAGCCAACTATGGAACAAAATCCGGCGTTGAAGTTTAAATCGGCCACAAACACTAAGATGGTTGATTTTTTTCTTGGCGATTCATCCAAGCAGTTCAACATCAGCGCTAACCTGGATCCCAAATAGGAAAGCGCGCTTATCGAGTTCATCCGTGAGAACCGGGATATCTTTGCATGGAAGCCTTCTGACATGCCAGGTGTACCGAGGGAACTCGTTGAGCACACACTTAATATTGATCCTAAGTTTAAACCGGTCAGACAGTTTCTCCGCCGCTTCAACAAAGAAAGGCGCAAGGCTATTGGTGAAGAGGTAGCTCGGTTGTTGGCCGCAGGGTTTATTGTAGAGGTCTTTCACCTAGAGTGGTTGGCTAATCCGGTGCTGGTTCTCAAGAAAAACGGCACTTGGCGTATGTGTGTCTACTACACAGACTTGAACAAGGCTTGCCCAACAGATCCCTTTGCCCTCCCTCGTATTGATCAGATTATTGATGCTACGGCGGGTTGTGACCGCTTGTGTTTTTTGGATGCTTATTCTAGTTATCATCAGATCAAAATGGCAGTTAAGGACCAGGAGAAGACAGCTTTTATAACTCCCTTTGGAGCCTTCTGCTATGTCTCCATGCCTTTTGGGCTCAAGAGTGCCCAGGCGACTTATGAACGCTGTGTTCAGAATGGTCTTCATAAGCAGATTGGGCGCAATGTTCATGCATATGTGGATGATATTGTGATGAAGTCCAGGAAAGAGGAAACATTGATAGATGACCTGAGAGAAACCTTTGACAACCTCCGGGTTTATAAGATGATGCTCAATCCGGACAAGTGTGTCTTCGGTGTCCCGGCAGACAAACTCTTGGGCTTTCTGGTGTCAAACAGGGGCATTGAGGCTAATTTGGAAAAAATTCAGCAATCACATCTTTGGCTAAACCGGCGTGTATCAATGACGTTCAACGTTTAGCCAGCCGAATTAAGGCTTTTAGCCGGTTTATCAGTCGTCTCGGAGAGAAAGCTATCCCTTTATACCATATGTTAAAGAAAACGGATGACTTTGTCTCGAGCGATGCGGCTGATAAAGCGTTTGAGGATCTGAAGAAGCAGTTAGCTGAACCGCATGTGCTTGCAGCTCCGATCGATGAAGAGCCTTTACTGCTGTATGTGGCTGCCAATGCCAGGGCTGTTAGTGTGGCTATTGTTGTCGAGCGCAAGGAGGCTGGAAAGGAATATCCGGTTCAACGACCAGTTTACTATATCAGTGAGGTGCTTATTGAATCAAAGCAGAGGTGTCCACATTGGCAGAAGCTGGTATATGGGGTGTTTATGGCAAGCCGGAAGCTCAAACATTATTTTCAGGGTCATCCTATCACAGTGGTCAGTTCAGCCCCTCTGGGAGATATCATTCAAAACAGAGAAGCAACTGGCCGGATTGCCAAGTGGGCTATTGAGCTTGGACCTCACGGGCTCAAATATACACCTCGCACAGCAATCAAATCTCAAGCACTTGTGGACTTCATCAATGATTGGAAAGAGTTGCAGCCACCAGAGGAAAAGCCAGATAACACATATTGGACTATTCACTTTGATGGGTCCAGGCAATTGGAGGGCTCGGGGGCTGGAGTTATATTAACTTCCTCGCGAGGTGACAAATTTTGTTATGTTCTCCGCTTAATGTTCCCTTGTACTAACAATGCAGCTGAGTACGAGGCCCTACTCCACGGTCTTTGGGTGGCTAAGGAGATGAACTTAAGCTGGGTTAAATGCTTTGGTGATTCGGACCTGGTGGCTCAACAGGTATCTGGCACATGGAATTCTAAGGACCCACTCATGGTTGCGTATCGACAAGAGGTGGACATAGTTGCTGGTCATTTCAAGGTTATCAAGTTGACCATATAGACCGGCAAAAGAATGAAGCGGCAGACACTTTAAGCCGCCTTGGCTCTCAGCGTAAACTGGTCCCACCAAATGTCTTCCTTGACGTACTACATAATTCGTCGGTCAAGATACCAATAGAGGAGGAGTTGGCTATTCCTGACCCGGAGGCTCAATTGGTGGCAGCTTTGCATGTCATACCTGATTGGACAATCCCGTACCTGGCTTACATGAAACGGGGCGAGTTGTCGGAGGATGAAACCTCGGCCCGGCAGATAATCCAGCGTTCCAAATCAATGGCCATAATCAACGGGGAGTTACATCGTTACAGCGTCACAGGTGCAATTCAATGTTGTGTCTCTCCTCAAGAGGGTTGTGAAATTATGCGATAAATCCATGAAGGGGATTGTGGTCACCACGCCGGTTCAAAGTCTTTGGTGGCTAAAGCTTTTCGTCACAGTTTCTATTGGTTAACAGCTCATGCTGATGCTGAGGATTTAGTCAAGAGATGCTATGGTTGTCAAAAATTTGCACGCCGCGCTCATGTTCCGGCTCAGGAGTTGAGGATGATTCCAATAACTTGGCCGTTTGCGACTTGGGGGCTCGATATGGTTGGACCCTTTAAGAGATCCAAGGACAAAAAGACCCACCTGTTAGTAGCAGTTTACAAGTTCACCAAGTGGGTGGAAGCAGAGCCAGTCAGTAAGTGTGATGCGGCCACGGCGGTTCAGTTCATCAAAAAGGTGATATTTCGGTTTGGCTTTCCACACAGTATTATAAATGATAATGGTACTAATCTGTCAAAGGGAGAGATTGAGGAATTTTGCCAACGTGAGCACATCCGGCTTGATGTAGCATCAGTGGCCCACCCACAATCTAATGGTCAAGCGGAGAGGGCAAATCAAGAAATTTTGAGAGGTATTAAACCCCGGATTATGGTTCCTTTAAAGCGGACGCCGGGTTGTTGGGTGGAGGAGTTACCTTCAGTGCTATGGAGCATCAACACCACAACTAACAGATCTACGGGTTACACGCCTTTCTTCATGGTTTATGGAGCAGAGGCGGTTCTTCCTAGTGACATCCGTCACGACTCGCCCCGTGTGGCAGCTTATGTTGAAGCTGATAATGAGAAGGCACGCCAGGACTCACTGGACCTGTTAGATGAGGAGCGTCATCTCGCAGCAGCACGTTCGACGATTTATCAACAAGATCTCCGACGTTATCACAGCCGCCGGGTTAAGACCAGAACTTTTCAAGAGGGTGATCTGGTGCTTCGGCTCATCCAGGATCAGACTGATATGCACAAGTTATCCCCACCTTGGGAAGGACCTTTTGTGGTCAGCAAGAATCTGCACAACGGGTCATACTACCTCATTGATGTTCGAGAGCACACAGACTCACGTAGATCGAAGGAGGAGACCAAGCGGCCGTGGAATATAGCTCTTTTTCGGCCTTACTATACTTGAGCCACAGGCTCTTCTTATGTACATATTTATGACAATGTATATATTATATAATAAACCGGAGCCTCGAATAAAGCAGGGTCTCTGTTCTTTTTACATCATGTGTGAGCCTACAAGAGCTTCTACTGACAAAGCAGAGTTTTGTTAAACCGACCTCTACGGCCACACGGATATAAAGAAAATCACTAGGGGGCTTGGTCGTATCCGAATCACGGCCTCTTGATCAGTTTTAAACCAAAAAGGGATATCACTAGGGGGCTTGGTTTTCTTCACACCATAGCTACACCTCTTGATAGGCTTTAAAAGCCAAAAGGAAATTATGTGGAGCCAAAGAGAATCTGTTGCATTAAGCACAGTTCAAACATAGGTAACCACTGAGCATAGCTCACATATTACCTAGGGGCTCCTTGCTTATCAAAGAACAGTGAGCTTGAACCCTTGTAATAGGCTATCAAGCCAGGCTTGGAAGCCAGGTTTATTCACCTAAAACCCTGGGTTATCCTGCCTCTTTAAGTAAGCCACTCCGTCCAGGTAAACCTGGTATGACCCATCGAACGTTTTACAAGTCAATCCCATGGACCCTGAACTTGTCAAAGTTAAAACGGTGATTGGTTAAAGATTGAGGTCCATCTTAAAAGGCCTTGCAAAATGGTTTAACTCAGTGGCCTGGCAGCCCATGAAAAGCCTCGAATTAGGGCCTGGCAGCCCATGAAAAGTCTTGCATATTTCTTTTCTCTTTGTTGTTTTTATGATAAGGGATTTATCAATATTTTTCTGATAAACCGGTGTTCATTACAACCCGGCATGACTTTCAGCGCTTAGTTTTCAGTACATGATCAGTTTTTAAACCGGTAGCGTACTGCTCCGGTCTGGTTTTGACTAGATGTCACCAGCATTATACGAACAAATCAATGGCTTTTCTAGCCCAATATGATTTCTATATGAACCGGCAAGAGGGCCAGGAGTGATCAACACTCCGGATTGGTGTTTTCACCTCTACCATACAAGCAGTTGGTCAGCCAACGAGGTATGTTACAGATATTATTTATGTTATCTGGTTAATACAAATCTTGGTTATTCATCCAAGTTATGTATATTTTTGGGTATCATGCATGACCCGTCCAGTGGTAAACCACTAGGACACTTTCAAGTTCTTGTATGCAGGAACACAAATCATCATGGACTATGCATAAATAGATCCCCAAAGTGAAACAAGTTTTCAAAATATCAAGAAAACATCAGCATGCTCGATGGCATGACAAATAAAGGTGTTTTGGATATCTTATTACAAGGAGCTTCAAAATGGCCCAAATTGCATAATTGTTTTCAAGCAGTAGCAGACTGTGGCTTGTAAACCGGTCGTCGGTCTAAGATGCTTCATTGGGATGGCTTGACGGTTGAGGGTCATCTTGTGCAGTCACATCTTCATCATCCCTCCCCAGACGCTGGAAATCAACCGTTGACAAATCGATTCCGGTTAAAGCTTGAAACACGGCTTCTTCATGGATAAGGCTGGAGGGATCAATGTCAGGAGCATAAGTATGCTTACGGATTGGAGGCACAAGTTCTTCAACTTCATGGATCACGGCAGGCTGTCTCTTTCCTTCAGCATCGTAAACCGGTTGGAAATGAGATATGTTTGTGTCCTCCGCCAGTTTGTTGGTTATTGGCCGCATCTCCTTTGTCAGTTTTCGGAGGTCATCATTGTTGAAGTCTGAACCGTCCTCCTTCACACTTGGATATCCTTTAATGATATTTGCCGCTTCAAGATCCGGAATCCGTGCCTTGGCCCGGATTAGTGAGGTCAGCGCTCCTGCTCTTGTGGCTACTTTCTTCGGTTCTGTAATCCGCGCAGGCAGCATGGCCAGCTTCTCAAGAGTTTCTTTTATCAACGATGGCGCCGGCTTGTTATATGCTGCAGTACAAATTGCACGCTGGGATCCAGAATATAGCTATTCCATTAAGGTGTACGCTGCTTTAAGCTTCATCCGCATGTCAGATCCTAGATGAGCAATGCGGGTGCCTGTCACGGTTTAGTATCAGTACACCGGTCAATGATAAGATCTTATGAACTAGACAAACGGCATGCGGAGGTACTTACCAAACACAGGAGCTGTCATGGCATCAATCTGCCGCTTCAAGACGGTCAGTTCGTCTACCACTGGCTTCAGGGCTGCTTCTGTGTCCTCGGCTTTCCCAGTTAAACCGGCCTTTTCTGTTTCCCAGTCAGCACGCTCCTTGTTGAAAGTCTCTTTCAGCTTCTCCATAGCTGCCAGGGCATTGGTCAGCTCCTCTTTGTCTTTGGAAGCTTCTGTTTGTTGAGATTTTACGTTCTCTTGAAGATCAGCGGTTTGAGCATCCCTCTTACTGAGCTCGGCCTGCAATGGCGAAGATATATCAACAACGGGATATGTATTTTCGAAGTACCAAGCGTATAACAAGTTATGCACTTTGTACTTGGGGGCTAATGCCTATTTGCTCTATTATCAAAAAATCTTTCATAAGTCTCAAGTACAATGCAAGCATTATCCTTAACACTTGGGGGCTAATGTACATCTGTTCAAAATTGACACATTGATTCAAGACCCGGTTTACCTCGCAAAGCTAAACCGGCCCTTGGGGGCTACACCAATGAAAATTACATGATTTAAATGATAAAGTATTGGTTTTGTTTTTACTAAGGACTTGACATATTGAGGATCAACATGCAAGGATTAAGATATTACAAAGTCCCGGTTTATGATTAACATCATAAACCGGCCCTTGGGGGCTACTTGGACTAATGTTTATACTTTTGAATCAAGAAAAGAAAGGTGATGAAAATACCTCATAGCGTTCCTTCATCGGATTTACCAAACTGGCTTCATAATCACGATTTGAGTGTAGACGGTTTAAAAAACCAGAGTGGAGTTCTTCAGTGCTGAGATGGGCGTAGCTTGACAAATCAGTGCTCCATTTACCCTTCTCCATGGCAGCACGCTGTTCCTTGGCACTATGTTTGGCCAAGATTATAGGATGGCCAGGAGAGCTGTGGCTCATGCCGGTAATGATAACATCGTCTCCTTGGCCTCCAGTAGTTTGTACGGGCGATGGTGGAGTGTCAGTAGCCCTCACCGGACTAACCCGGATTGGATCTACCGGTTCAGTATCAGGCACAGCAGTATCAGCTTCTGGTTGTTCATTGATATTGTGATCTTGAAGGGGTGGCTCATCACCAGTGGCTTCAAAATGGGGACCTTCTGGTTCACCAGTTCGGTCCGGTTCACCTGTTTGCTCCTGTTCAAGAACTACCTAGTCTTTAGACGGATTGTTCACCCGAGCTTTTTTGCTGGGTCTGACTTTGGCTCTACAAACAAAGATAAAAGAGGTGAAATTAAGAATAGTATTCAAGGTATTAAAACATTCAAAGAAAAGGGTTTGAGTGCTTACCCAGCTACAGTTTTGAGAGGAGGGAGTTTGGTTGCTGTTGACTTGCCAGATGATGAGGGAGGTGTCACCTGATAATTTGAATCAGATGGATTAAGAGGTTGTCGGAAATAACCTGCCTTGGGATAAGAATTGTCAGAAGTGGGGGAGACCTCAGATCGGCGCTTCCGAACCAGGGTGTCAGGTAAACCGGCCGAAGTGACCTGTTGGCCGCTGTGCCGAGTTGTCCGGCGAGCCTCGTGATGTTGTGTCTTCAAAATAAATGTTGGATAGAAGTAAGCAAGAGGATGAGAAAATCTTACTTTCCGGACCGCTTGACGGATTTTTTATGTTGGCATAGAGTCTGAACCGGAGGAAAGGGTAATTACCTCTACATCGTCAGCCTGGCTGCCCTCCACGTCCTCCTGATAAGTATCATTGTTAATGAGATGCATGAAAAGGGAGCCAAGTGAATCAAGTTCTACATCAACTTCCGGTTCATCTGTGTCGCCATCAAGTTCCATGCTGATGCGTTCAGCTGCCTTCCGCTTTGAGGTTCTCTTGACGGCTTTTGTTTTGGGATGGGATGGCTTTGCCGCTTTCTCTGCAGGTTTCTTCTTCCAGAATGGATCATCACCCTGTTTATAAACAAGCAGAAGGATATTCACGGGTTGAACAGTTTAAAAATATGTTGAAGATAAAAAGGAAGGACAGTACTTACAGCAGGCGATTTGTTTTTTGTGTAGAAGGGGTTCAAGCCGGTTTGGTGGCAGACAGATTCTGATTCATTTAAAATCGTCTTGACAATTCTAGTGACTTCTTCATCGGTTAATTGAATGTTGATATGGCGCTGGGAATCTTCTAATTCACCAGTGTACTCACACATTAAACCGGAGCGGTGGCTTAATGGCAAGATGCTCCAGGATATCCAGCAACGTACAAAATCGACGCCTGATAAACCGTTGGCCATAAAGGCTCGGAGCTTGGCGAGTTGAGGGACGTATGAAGCCCGTTCCGTAGCACTTAAATGTTGCAGCGGTGGATGGGTGTTGAAAAGTCAGTGGACGCGGTAACCTGGCAGAGGATTCTCGTCTTTAGGGGTAGTATCTTTACAGTAGAACCATGTTTGGTTCCAATCTTTGGGGTGGCTGTGCAGTTTGGCATGAGGGAATTCAACCTCTTTCCGTTTTTGAATAGAGACACCACCAAGTTCAGTGTTGGGTCCGTCTATAAACTCTGTCCGCCGGTTCAGATGAAAAAAATCCTGGAATAGCTCAGCAGTTGGTTCTTCTTGTAACTACACCTCACAGAAGACTTGGAAATTGCATATATTAGACACCGACTTGGGTCCAATGGCTTGAGGATGGAGTTGGAAACTGGCAAGGACATCCCGGAAAAACTTTGACCCGGGCGGTTTGAAACCACGGCCTATATGGTCCACAAATACCACTACCTCCCCTTGCTTAGGGGTAGGGGGATTCTCCGTTCCTGGAACGCGCCACCTGATCTCATTGTTTTTGGGCAAAGTACCAATTTTGACCATTCCGTTAAGCTGTTCTTCGGTAACCCGGGAAGGAGCCCAGTTGCAAGCATAAAACGGTTTGCTCATTGCAAACGAAAGGCTGAAAGGAAATACCAGTTTACAAATCATTCATGGTGATACATAAGATGCGACGGAACAAAGACATAACAAGTATGTCAATTGTGCAAACCGGAGGCTGATACTATAATGAATGACAAGGCAATATCAGAACAAAGGAATGCACATATTGTTAAATCGGAGTATAACAATGGAGGTAAAAGGCTTGTCCGATTCACCAGAGGGCTAATGGTATATGATAGAATGCTTTTACAAAGGTAAACCGTCTGTGTGGTAAAGAGGATATAGATCTAAGGTGAAAAGGGCTAAGTAAGGTAAAACAAATTTCACAGTTTAGCATGGGAATTTCAGATTTGCTGTGTGTTGGATAATCAAAATATATTTTGGTCTAAACTCAAGCGCTCAAAAGGTTCAGTCAGTTCAGATGAGTTCGATATCAAGTAGATGCCTTAACAAGAAGAAAGGAGTTTAAACTACAAAAGGCGTTGGAAACAATCAGATCTAAATGGCCATTTGGTATTACTGAAGGAGGAACAACTTCAAGCTATGAAGAACACCGAACCCTAATGGCGGATCTAGGGTAAGGAGAAGAGGAACTTATTGGTGCAGGAGGAAGCAGCGGAGGATCACCGCGTTTATCTGGTACGATCAGGTCGATGCAGTGGCCTTTGTCGAAGCATAGGTGAAGCTCGGTGATGGTGGCGGCGCTTAGGGGCAGACATGTTGCGAGGAGGAAGAAGAAGTGAAGGAGACAAAGGGAAAAAAGGAGAAGGGCCGGTGGTCCTATTTATAAGGCGAAGCGATAATGCGACAAATGCGAGAATCGAGGAGCTCGAAAATGGATAGTTAATAAGGGTGTTGCCTCGATGGTTGGATATACATTAATGAAGGGAATCTTCAGCTTCAACGAATAGATGACGTCAGGGCGGTTTTCTACAGATCTAAAGGATGACATCACGGTGGTTTACCAGATTTATATGAAGATGACAGGGCAAGAATTTTTCTAAGTATTGAAGATTGACATGAACGAGTTCAAATCAATCTGGGGCCTAATGTTGGGGATATGATTACTGGAGGTAAACCGGATAGGAGTGGTCGGGTTAGCTCCATGAGGATAGAAGCCCATGAAGACGTGAAGGTGGTGGCGCTTTATGAAGGACCAAGGCCCAAAGGCGGGTTAAAGCCTGTAGGTGTAAACCGACTCTGTCATATAACTTGTATTGTAAGTTAGAGGAATAGAGACCGAGCCGGACACATCTATGATCCGGCCTCGGGACTCTGTAAACCGGCGGGTGTCAACCTATGTATATAAAGGGACGACCCGGCCGCGGTTTGAGAACAACGAACAACAACTCGAGAGCCAGGCAAAGCGGATTCGCCCCCTGGTCATCGAAACCCTAGCAATACCAATCACAACTAGACGTAGGCTTTACCTTCATCGAAGGGGCCGAACTAGTATAAAACCTCTCATGTCCCCTTGTCTGTTTTAACCCCTTTAAGATAACCCATAGCGATGGCTCCACGACTAAGTCCTTTCACGAGGACATCTGCCGTGACAAACCCACGACACCTCCCGATGAACAGGACCCCTGTTTCGACCGTAGCACTCCAACACAAGTCTGTTTCCTTTGTTTTGTAGTGCGCCACACCCCTCCCGATCGACAGGACCCCCGTTTCGACCGTAGGAGGTCCGTTTCCTCCGTTTTGCGGTACGCCAGACCCCTCCCGATGAACATGATCCTGTTTCGAACGTGGCCGGTCGAACACATGGCCGTTTCCTCCGTTCTGCGGTACGCCAGGCCTCCTTTCCATCGGCTGTTCCGTCCAAGCCGGTTGGCTCCCACGCGTTCCGTTTCCTCCCGATGAACACGAGGCATTCCGTTGCCTCCCCATGAACATGACGACAACGCAGTTTCTCCGTTCCGACCCAGCCATGTACGTGAGCCCTGGCCATACGTATGCGTGAGTAGGTGTTCGAGACCCCGCCCATATGTACGTACGTGTCCATATTTTCTTTCTTGCACACTGGCCGTTGTACGTACGTGTACATGCTACATGTGTGCCTCAACTATGACACGTGCGTGCTCTACATCGACCAGTATGTACGTACACGTTCGCGACCAGAATGACAACGCTACATACGCTTCGACCAGGTGGGTCCCGACTTTCAGGCACTTCCTTGCGTGCGAAGATATAGCTGGTGGGTCCCAGCAGTCAGGGGGGAAAATCGTTTTTTTCGGACGCACTACCTTGCATGCGAAGATGTAGCTGGTGGGTCCCAGTAGTCAGGGGGGAAACGTTTTTTTGTGAAATACGGTGGCCCGTCCGGTGGGTCCCAGCTGTCAGGTACAGGAATAATTATTTTGCGCATAATAAGGAGGCACTTCCTTGCGGCTGCCATGGACCCAGCTGTCAGCCTCTCCACGTACAGTACTCTTCCGATGGAAGTCGGTCGTTGTCCACATTGACCATGTCGCGTCGAGAGCACCAAGGCGGTGGACGACGGCGAGGCCTAGGAAGGGGACGACGCGGAGCCAGGGAAGACATGGCAGTGGATGCCCACATGTAGAGGAGTATGAGGGTTCACTAGTTCGCTACGGTGTGAGGATGTCGTCGCCGCAGAATAACATGGGGTGTGGGTGAGTAGAGGGATGGCCTAGCCAGCGGTGGGAGTAGTAGGGGGTGGTGAGGCCACCGCCGCATCGCAGCCGGCCATGGGAGGCAGGAGCACGAGGCACGACCGGCTTTGGTTTGGGTGGCTGGAGCAAGAAGACCAGAGGTTGAAGAAGCACTACGGCCGTTGGATGGACATCGTATGGTCACTGGAGCTAGAATCGTGCATATTGACTAAGTTGACAAAGCCCTCCGTCCCCGTCAACTTAGTAGGCCCACAAGTCAGCCT
The DNA here is from genome assembly GCF_003073215.2 of Triticum urartu. Lineage (NCBI taxonomy): Eukaryota > Viridiplantae > Streptophyta > Magnoliopsida > Poales > Poaceae > Triticum > Triticum urartu. The sequence goes on from NC_053027.1 coordinate 124,901,583, forward strand.
GCCACAAACTGGGTCCCAGCTAGCAGGGCGGGTATTCATTTTTTGTGCGTAATAGGAGGCACTTCCTTGCGTGCGAAGATATAGCTGGTGGGTCCGAGCTGTCAGCGGCGGAAATGTTTTTTTGGCGAAATACAAAGGCCCTTCCAGTGGGTCCCAGATGTCAGGTGGAGGAATCATTATTTTGCGCGTAATAAGGAGGAATTTCCTTGCATGCGGCCGTGGACCCAGCTGTCAGCATCTCCACGTACAATCCACTTCATATGCATGTCGGTCGTTGACCACGTTGACCAGGCCGTGCCGAGAGCACCAGGGCGGTGGACAACGGCGAGGCCTAGGAAGGGAACGACATGGAGGCAGGGAAGACTCGGCAGTTGTTTCCTGCACGGAGGGGAGTACGACAGCACGAGGGTTTACTGGTTCGTCTGCCATCGCCGGAGAATAACAGCAGGTGTGGGTGAGTAGAGGGAGGGCTAGGCCAGCGATGGGAGTACGGTGGGGCGGTGAGGCCTGTGCGGCAGCACAGCCGGCTGCGGGGAGGAGGGAGCAGGCAGTCCCGCCGGCGCTTGTTTGAGCGGCTGGAGAAGGAAGAGCAGAGATTGAAGAAGCACGACGGCCGTTGGATGGAAATCCAGTAGTCACTGCTTGTGCGTCAACCTTTTTTTTGGGAAAGCCTCAAATCTGTGGAAAACAGCATACAACCCATCTGCCATTATTTCTAATAATTTATAGCCCATTCGCTAATTCTTAAGGGTTTTTTTGGAGCCCATATTCTTTTTGTCAGCATTACAGTCCATATTGTGGCCACGGTTAAAAAATTATATGAAATTTTGCATATTTCGGTGTGGTCCGAACTGTTTTTAATCCCAAAATTTCGAGTCACATTCAAACTGATTTTAAAAATAAATGTATATCAATATAAAATCCAACAAATTGTCCACGCATAAAAATCAATGCAATTTAAAATCCCGAAATGAAAAAAAGAAATTTGAAACTAATTGTCGGTTTGATGTGTTTTAAAAATGTACAACCCATTTCTTATTACTGATAGGCCATTTTCTCGGCCAGCCGAATGAAGCTCTCCTTGTCTTGAAAGATTTGCAGCCCAACTGGCCTGACAAAGCGACTTACTTGGCAAATCACAAAAAAATCGGGCTGTGGCCGTGGACCCAGCTGTCAGCCTCTCCACGTACAGTACTCTTCCGATGGAAGTCGGTCGTTGACCACATTAACCACGCCGCGCCGAGAGCACCAAGGCGGTGGACAATGGCGAGGCCTAGGAAGGGGACGACGCGGAGCCGGGGAAGACGCGGCAGTGGATGCCCATGCAGAGAGGAGTACGAGGGTTCACTGGTCGGCTGCGGTGTGAGGCTGCCGTCGCCGCAGAATAACAGGGGGTGTGGGTGAGTGGAGGGATGGCCTGGCCAGCGGTGGGAGTAGTATGGGGGCGGTGAGGCCTCCGCGGCAGCACAGCCGACCACGGGAGGCAGGAGCAGGCGGCACGACCGGCGCTGCTTTGGGCGGCTGGAGCAAGAAGACCAGAGGTTGAACAAGCACTATGGCCGTTGGATGGACATCAGACGGTCACTGGAGCTTGAATCGTTCACATTGATTAAGTTGACAAAGCCATGTGTCCCCGTCAACTTAGTAGGCCCACAAGTCAGCCACCCACTATGGTGGGTCCCAGCTAGCAGGGGGTATTCATTTTTTGTGCGTCATAAGGACGCACTTCCTTGCGTGCGAAGATATAGCTGGTGGGTCCGACCTGTCAGCGGGGGAATGTTTTTTTCGTGAAATACAGAAGCCCTTCCCGTGGGTCCTAGCTGTCAGGTGGAGGAATCATTATTTTGCGCGTAATAATTAGGCATTTCCTTGCGTGCGGCCGTGGACCCAGCTGTCAGCCTCTCCACGTATAGTCCACTTCCGATGGATGTCATTCATTGACCATGTTGACCAGGCCGCACAGAGAGCACCAGGGCGGTGGACGACGGCAAGGCCTAGGAAGGGAACGACATGGAGGCAGGGAAGACTCGGCAGTTGTTTCCCACGCGGAGGAGTACGAGGGTTTGCTGGTTCGTCTGCCGTCCCCGGAGAATAACAGCAGGTGTGGGTGAGTAGAGGGATGGCTAGGCCAGCGATGGGAGTACGGTGGGGCGGTGAGGCCTGCGCGGCAGCATAGCCAACCGCGGGAGGAGGGAGCAGGCAGTCCCGCCGGTGCTTGTTTGAGCGGCTGGAGCAGGAAAAGCAGAGATTGAAGAAGCACGACAGCCGTTGGATGGACATCCAACAGTCACTGCTCTCATGTGCATTATTTCTAATAATGTACAGCCCATTTGCTAATTCTTAAGAAATTTTTTGGAGCCCATCTTCTTTTTGTTAGCGTTACACCCCATATTGTGGCCACGGTTAAAAAGTATACGAATTTTTGCACATTTCGGTGCGGTCAACTATTTTTAATCCCGAAATATCGATTCACATTCAAACTACTTTGAAAAATAATTTATATAAATATAAAATCCAAATAATTGTCCATGCATAAAAATCAATGGAATTTAAAATCTTGTAATGAAAAAAATTGAAACTAATTCCCGGTTTGATGTGTTTTAAGAACGTACGGCCCATTTCTGGGCAAACCGAATGAAACTCTCCTCGTCTTGAAAGATTTGGAACGCAGCAGGGCTGATAAAGCAAGTAGGCCTCGTTTGGGTATTTTTTTAAAAAATAGAACTGGGCTAGCCATTTTCAGCAAGAAAAAAACGCAACTGGGCTCATGATGTGGTAAACATAAATAAAACCCTGGCTAGACGGGCCAGAGCCCCCGCACAGCCCCGTCGTTACCCTGATCCGTCGCTAAAACTAGTATAAATAACAACTGCTTGATCCTCAAAAAAAACTGCGCGACCTGTTGGGTCCCTGGTGTCAGCCGCTCGTAGTGTAATTCTCTCATTTATTTACTACGTTGACAATGGCGTGAGCCCTAGAGATCCAACCATTAGGAGGAACCATATTTTTGGGCTTGTAATATAGAGGCACTTGCTTGCGTACTACCATGACGCTGGTGGGTCCCTACTGTCATCCTCTCCACGTACAGTCATCTCCTTGTTCCTCTCGGTTGTTGACGACGTTGACAATGCAAGAGGGCGGCGCACCGCGCACGGTGAGCGAACCAAGGCCGCAAGGCAGAGGACGATGGCGAGGCCTTGAACGGAACGAATAGGAGCCGTGGAAGATGCTTCGGTCCATTCGCAGGCGGAGGGGAGTACGAGGGTTTACTGGTTCGGATGCGGGTGCGTGTTGGGGCTGACGTCGCCGGAAAATAACAGGACGTGTGGGGGAATAGAGGGAGGGACTGGACAACGTTGGAGGGTACGTACGGTAGGGCGGCGGAGGCGCAGCCAGCCATGGGAGGCGGGAGCAGGAGGAGCCGACGGGGTGGTTTGGTTTGGGTGGCTGGAGGAAGAAGAAGACATGAGATAGAAGATACATGACACATGTTGGATGTCAATCCAACGGCTGGTAGGCAGAATCGTTTGTTGACTGGCTAGTAAGTCGACACCACCTTGGATAGGCTATTTCCTCACGGGTCCCAAATGTAAGAATCCAAATATGTCACGGTCATGAAGCCTTTCCTATGAAAATTTACAGGCCATTTGATGTGCTAGTTCGAAATAAGTTTGTGGCTGCTGGTGGGGGATCATCACTTGGTTTATGTAATGCACAATGAGCTCAAGAAGCCGGCGAGAGTGATGTTATTTCCCTTGGTTGGGATTTGTTAGTTGTTACAATATTTCACTCTAAGTTAAACGACTGGCAAGCCATTTGCCTTGCTTCAAAGAAAATATGACAGTCACAGCCAAGTTGGAAAGGGAAAGAACATCTAACTCCAGCTTACAAACTGTACAAAAGCACGAGGGTTAATTGTTCATCAGGTTTACAAAAAAACCCAGGTTGAAAAGGGCAACAACATCTAACTCCAGCATTGTTTTCGGTAGTCAAAGTCAAATGGATCGGTCAGGTCCATAGAATGAACATCCTGGGTCGTAAAATTTACTGGATTATGACCACAATATGTTGTAAATAGAAGCCCGACACATTCAGAAGCACTTTTGCCCACCTGAAACTCCTTTTTTTGCTCTTCCACATACCCATCCGTCAAAACCATGATGCTGATAAACTTAAGCCTGATGGACAATAGCAACCTCGCATTCAGCAGGAAGAATGTGACAAATCTAGTGTTTGCACGGTTGGCTACATATTGTTCTAGCATTATTGTCTTCAATCGAATCTCATGAGAAGTGAGAAAATCCCGATGCTTACGAATCCACCGATTAGTAATAAATTTCTTACCCCGTCCTGTTGCCTAAATAGACATGAAGATTGAAAATAGTTAAGGTCTAAAAAAGAGTGTCGAAAGAGCAACAGCTGAACGGTTATTCTAGTACACTATATGCGGGCTTCCGATGTGCGTGAAATTATCACCTTTATATACAAGAGTTCTCCAGACATGGAAAGCATTGCAGCAAGCCAATAATCTTGTTCAGATCAAAACTATTCATTTGGATATATAAGATCTTGACAAAATCCAGCACCATTGATAGGCCATACATGCACTAGTAGAAGAAGGGCCTTTAGTCCCGGTTAATAAGGGCCTTTAGTCCCGGTTCTGGAACCGGGACTAAAGGGTCGTTTCTAAAGCCTCCCCTTTAGTCCCGGTTCTTATACGAACCGGGACTAAAGGCCCTCCACATGGCCGCTGCCTGGAGGTCCACCTTTAGTCCCGGTTGGTAACACCACCCGGTACTAAAGGAAATTTTATGATTTTTTTTGAATTTTTTTGGTTTTCAAATTTCTGAATTATTTTAACCTATAATCTCTAATCACCCCTCATCACTACTCAATTTAACCTCTAATCTCTAATCACCCCTCATCACTACTCAATTTAACCTCTAATCTCTAATCACCCCTCATCATTCCAAATCATCTAACTTCCCGGACGGTCACCCATCCTCTCACTACTCCAGCCTAAGCACGCTTAACTTCTGAGTTCTATTCTCCCTCGTTTCCAAGTCTGCACTTGTTCTTTTCCTGACAATAGTAAGATGTCAATCCTATTAACCCTCAGGAATTTAGCTTGAGCATGAAGTCACACATTTCACTGTTTGAGTTTGAAACTATTGTTCTAAAAAACAATATTTATTTAGTAACACTAATATTTCTTGAATAAGTAGTTTGACCATAGTTTGACCACTGTTTGACCATAGTTTGACCAAAATTCAAAAAAACTGAAATAATTATTTAGTAACACTAATATTTCTTGAGTAAGTAGTTTGACCACAGTTTGACCAGATTTGACCAAAATTCAAAAAAAACTAAAATAATTATTTAGTAACACTAATATTCTTGAATAATTATTTAGTAACACTAATACTTTTTGAATAAGTAGTTTGGCCATAGTTTGACCAGATTTAACAAAAATTCAAAAAAACTGAAATTTGAGCATAACTTTTTTTTCTTTTAGAATTTGAGGATTCTAAAAATTTGCAAACAAGCCATAGGCTGTCAAAATCGGATGCGGATTTTCGTGCTGAACATTTTGATATGTTATATGTTTTTTCTGACATCGTATGCAAAAGTTATAGCTGTTTTACATTTTCCCTGCACTTTTTTCAAAACATGTCCAAATTTAAGTTTTTAAATTTTCCTAACTAGTAGATGTGGTAACATAACTACATCTCGAAGGATTTTAACTTTTGAAGTTTTTATCATTTTCTTTTGCTTTTTAAAAAACTAAAAAGGCAATACACAGGGGGGAGGGGATAGGATTTGAAAATTGCACCATTAGTACCGGTTCGTGGCACGAACGGTACTAAAGGTCTCAACCCCATTAGTACCGGTTCGTGGCACGAACCGGTACTAATGGGCATCGCACCCTTTAGTACAGGTTCGTGGCACCAACCGGGACTAAAGGTCCCATTTGAACCGGGAGTAATGCATGTACGGTGCCCACGCCGCTCGAACCGGGACTAATGCTCACATTAGTCCCGGTTCATAATGCAACCAGGATTAATGCTCTTTTCTGGCCGAACAAAAGCCTTGTTTTCTACTAGTGATGGAGAAACTCTTCATTGAGCATAGAACATAATATTAGTACAAAATGTGTACTCCAAGATGACATATAACTTATGCGCTCAAATTTAAAATGCATCTTATGGTTACAAGTGTAGATGATAATGTAAATTACCTGAAGAACTGTGGAACCAAACACCATATTGAAATGAGCACATAGATCATGTATTACACCCAAGGTCTCCAGTTTAGGCGCAGAGAGGACGGTTATTTGCAACGGTGAATAACTATAATCAAGGATCAACCATTGAAGTGAAGGGGCATCTTGGATGATGAGCTGCCTTCCATCAAAACAAATTCCAATTCTTACAAGGTTAGGCGACTTTATTTGGAGACAACCGATTCTAACTGTGAAAACAAGCACCAAGCACTCCAGGACAGGGCAACTGGAGTGGATGATGTTGTGCAATGAGGCCTCCGATATACGAAGCCGCACAAGTGAAAGTTTCTTGAGAAATGGTAGTCGAAGGTTTAGTACCAGATTGTCTGGTAGGTCGCACAGTGCAAAGGTGGCGGTGTGGAGAGAGGAGGAAAACCGCGAGATGGACATCGGTGCTGAGGGCATAGGTAGATGGCGTTCGGTATCTAGTAGGTGATTTCCAGGGGAATAGTAGAACTCAAGCAGCTGTAGTTCTGTGAATTCAGGGGATTTTAGCCAGGCGTCCACCGTGAAGGGCATGGTATGCTTGCTCAGGTAGCATGACGGGATGCAGAGGCTTTGAACAGAGCCCTGGTGGGAGGAGATGATGGCTCTGGGGATTTCAAAATCATTGAAGAGAGATAGCTCACGACAGTCGAGATTAAGGGGCACGGTACGCCATAGAGAGCGCCACCGAATTGAGAGGACTTGGGTGCAGTAGCAATCCTTGGTGGGGAGAAGCAAGATGAGCTCCCCAAGGACGGCGTTCGGGAGATCGCTGATGCGGTCCATCCGAGATTCTAAGGGTTCCTGGGATCCGGTGGGGGCGGGGTCACCGCTTCTCCCCGCGCTGCCGGGTGCGGGATCTACAACAGGCGTCGCCACTGGCGGGAGCCTCATCTTCTTGGCGCTGGGGTCAGCCGACTCCATTTTCCTTGAGGGTGTCGCGCTCACGGATTTGAGCAGAGTAACTGCTACCTCTTGAGCACTGCGTTGGTTTTCCCTTAAAGAGGAAAGGGTGATGCAGCAAAGTAGCTTAAGTATTTCCCTCAGTTTTTTAGAACCAAGGTATCAATCCAGTAGGAGGCCACGCACGAGTCCCTCGCACCTACACAAACAAATAAAATCCTCGCAACCAACGCAATAAAGGGGTTGTCAATCCCTTCACGGTCACTTACGAAAGTGAGATCTGATAGATATGATAAGATAATATTTTTGGTCTTTTTATGATAAAGATGCAAAGTAAATAAAGCAAAATAAAAACGGCAACAGAAATAGTTTGTTAACGGGAGATTAATATGATGGACAATAGACCCGGGGGCCATAGGTTTCACTAGTGGCTTCTCTCGAGAGCATAAGTATTACGGTGGGTAAACAAATTACTGTTGAGAAATTGATAGAATTGAGCATAGTTATATAATATCTAGGGATGATCATGTATATAGGCATTACGTCTGAGACAAGTAGACCGACTCCTGCCTGCATCTACTACTATTACTCCACACATCAACCGCTATCCAGCATGCATCTAGAGTATTAAGTTCAAAAGAATAGAGTAACGCTTTAAGTAAGATGACATGATGTAGAGGGATAAACTCATGCAATATGATATAAACCCCATCTTGTTATCCTCGATGACAACAATACAATACGTGCCTTGCTGCCTCTACTGTCACTGCGAAAGGACACCGCAAGATTGAACCCAAAGCTAAGCACTTCTCCCATTGCAAGAAAGATCAACCTAGTAGGCTGATGGTGTCCTGGACTAGGGGGTACTCACCACGTCATCTCCCGATCTGTTAGATTGGGCCGAGGACCCCCATGGCCGTATGCTCATGGGCCAGTTCGGATAGCTGTCGCATACAAGGAAGATTCCACAAGACTTGGCGATCAAGACAAGGACTCCTCCCCATCGGCGTATTCGGCTAGGACTCTTGTTATCCTAGGCCTCTGGTGCATTATATAAACCGAGGCCAGGCTAGTCGATAGACAATATACAACAATTATACCATAGGCTAGCTTCTAGGGTTTTAGCCTCTAAGATCTCGTGGTAGATCAACTCTTGTAATACTCATATCATCAATATCAATCAAGCAGGACGTAAGGTTTTACCTCCATCAAGAGGGCCCGAACCTGGGTAAACATCGTGTCCCATGCCTCCTATTACCATCCGCCTTAGACGCACAGTTCGGGACCCCCTACCCGAGATCCGCCGGTTTTGACACCGACATTGGTGCTTTTATTTAGAGTTCCGATGTGTGTTCAGCAAAAGGTTGATGGCTCGCCTGCAGATCAAGTGCGACTTCAGCATTTTCGTCACCAGCTCGACTGGTCACCTTGGTTTGACCAAGGACTGCGCCTTACCTCTGATCATCATGTTCGGATGAGGGCCTTTATAAACATCAAATCTGATCTCTATCAAGATCATGGAGGAATCATCCAGGGAGCCCGGGGGCTCAACGTCAACATTGCCCTCGGGCGACCGTGCTGTTTTTCTGGACAACAAACTTGTATCCGCCGCCACCTCCTCCTCAAGTGTCTTTTTAACGATCACTTTGGTGAAATTGTGCAGAATTGAGTCTACAACAACCCTGGAAAATTTCTCGAGTTCCGATGGAGGAATCTCTGGCAATCCACGATATACCGGAGCCCTGTCAAATATGGACGGGAATCTGGATGAGTTAAGGGCGTGGTGTCCAGCTTCTAGCTCGGACGTCCTTTGGAAGATCCAACCGTTGATCGGCTGCAGAATTCCTATATCTACCACCTATCAAAATTTCAGCTCGATTCGACCATCCAAACTCCGGGAACCTTCCGATTAGTGCATCACTTTTCTGATCTGTTTTCTGCGTGAAAATGAATCTGACCCGAGTTCGTCTTTTTTATGAACGGGATTTCGGACATCCCTTTTGCAGGAAGTTCTGTATGGGGTATTGTGTTTTGTTTATGAACACATCCCGCTAACTTTAAGATCTTTTGAACATGATCTTTAACATCATGCTGCTGTCAAACCAGTCCGGCAATATTGCTCCACGGCTGCCGACCTGCGCTAGACACGTCGTCACTTTGTTGAGCCGAGCTCAACTTCTTCGGATCATCATCTCGGCAAGCCCAACAAGAGTCCAGCATCGCGAAGGATAAATCATTGCCAACATCGCCGCCCCACAGATTACACGGAGCGGGCATACCGGCATCGCCGCACGGTCGCTTCATCAAGCCGGCATCGACCACGTCACGACCTGCATCGGCAGGGCCGCACTATTGCTTATTCAAGCTGGTGTCCATCACGCCGACCTACTTCGACTCATCGGCTGACATCGAGGCTTCGACATCTCGGCTGGACCGGGGGCTTCGCCATCTCTTCATCAACCTACTCTGGACACTTCGGCCTCACTAGCCGACCAGCTCTGTCACGTTAGCTGGACCGAGGGCTTTGCCTCGGCGAGCCAACATTTGTCAGCATTGCCATGCCGTCGTTTTATCGCCCATCAGGCAATGGGTGTGCGGATCGAGTCCCAATTTTGGGAATCACCTTCCTTCGGATTGCTACAACAAATAAACTAGGTGCTATTAATCCCAGTATTTTTTGCTTGTTTGGGTTCATTTTTCCCAAGGAATTATTACTCTGGTTTGTCCATCATACGTACACAGGTTTATCAAATGGTGGCCGCATTAACGACAGTTGCATGGTGGTTCGGTCAGTTTCCGTACATAGTCTGGCGAATGCCGCATCCGGAGCTTAGACCGACCTGTGAATTCAGGCTTTGCCACGCCTTTACCGCATCACGCCGACGCCCTGCATCGACATTGACTTCGGCGCCAGGCCATATTTATTTTATTACTCACTTTGCATAAATTATTTATTATGCAACGATTTTTTTAATTATCATTATTACTATTATCTCCGGTTTGCACTATTTTTTGTGCACAGGAAAATGATCTGGGGACTTCGGCGTCACTCTGCCGGTCTGCATTGACCGTGCTATGTCACCACTTCGGCGTGTCGAGCTCTCCGCTCCGCCACCTCGGGACTGGCTTGGGGGATGGAACCTTGTCCCGCATCAAGCTCGGACCACGTCATCAATACCGAACACGTTAACCAGCTAAGTGCTTTCATGCTCAAAGCTTTAATTTCTAACTTGTGTTCGGTTCAACCAAGCATTATACTTTTTTGGAAAAAAGTTGCTTGTAAAAAATTTCCTTGTCCAAACTTTGTTTGTGACGCATAAATTAAAATACTCAATTCATTTGGGGGCTTCCTTCATGAAGCTTTTCCTCTTGCATATGATTATACTTGTACGGCTTTGTTCCTTGTTCGTGTATTACGCCACAATATGCACCATATTGACTTAAGCGATTTGCAAGATGGGTTGCCTCGCTCCTGTGTTTACCCCTACGTTCCCGATTGTTCGGCTAGGGAGTAAAGGGAGCACCTCTGCGATTGTCACGATCGGGTCATCCGAGCCGGACCTCAGACTGGGTGAAGCCGAAAGCTAGCGCTCTTATAGTTTTCAATGATGGTCGGCACACAACGGAACTCATGAGTACAAAAAATCTATTGCACAAGTCTCATAATAACAATGAGCACCAAAGAAAGGTATCGGTGGGGGTATTATTTTCTTCGAAGATGCTTCTTACACTTCGTAGTAATATAGCATAAGTTCCCTGAGCGCGCTTTGTCTGTTACAGCCTTATGGCCTGATTGCCTGGTTATTGGAAACACCATCGATATTCTCGACAGATGGAGTACATAACACTTTTCGGTCCTTGACCGAAGAGGTAGAAGCCGACGGTCGGTTAAGACGCGTTTAAAGTTCGGTTGAACATAGATATGATATAAGTACTTCGGTACATGCAATCATTCTTTTACCCAAGTCACTTGGGGGCTCCTAAATTTATATGAGCCGTTTTATGATAAGTGTTCTTCTTCTTAGTCGTTGCAAAGTTTTATTATTATTATTATCTATCACTCCTTTTTTCGACACGAGCATGTGGTCACTAGCCGGGGAGCCTAATTTCTCTCTCAAAGCCGCTAGAGTTTAGTTTGCTAAACTGGCCTAATGAGAAGTACTCCGCCCTCGGGATAGGAGGTTGAAGCCGTAGGCTCACCTGCTTGATTGGCTTCTCCAATGGTTCTTGGTAACTCGGATATTGATCTTATTCTCGGAATGGATTGGCTTTCTAAGCACAAGGCTCAGCTTGATTGTGCAGCCAGGCAGATTCAATTGACTCATTCGTCTGAGGATGTAATTGTCTTTGCCACGAATGACGATACCATCCGTCTGTTTTCTCTCAATGAGAAGGGTGAACTCGATGCTATCTCGCAAATTCCAGTCGTTTGCGAATATCAGGACGTCTTTCCAGAAGAGCTTCCAGGAATGCCTCCGCACCGGCCAGTTGAATTCGTTATTGATCTTGAGCCCGACACGGAACCTGTGTGCAAACGTCCTTACAAGCTCGAACCTGAAGAGTTGAAGGAGCCGAAGAAGCAACTCGATATTCAAGAGAAAATGGGTCTCATCCGGCCTAGTTCTTCTCTGTGGGGTTGTGGTGTTCTTTTTGTGAAGAAGAAGGATGGAACGGACCGACTTTGTGTTGATTACCGTCCATTGAACAAGAAGACCATCAAGAACAAATATCCACTTACCAACATCAACGAGCTGTTCGAACAACTCAAAGGTGCCCAAGTATTCTCCAAGCTTGATCTCCGAATGGGTTATCATCAGATTCGAATCCGTGAGCAAGATATTCCCAAGACGGCTTTCAGGACAAGCTATGGTTCATATGAATACACTGTCATGTCTTTTGGCCTTGTCAACGCTCCTCCGACGTTCTCTCGCATGATGAACTTCATCTTCAACGCCTACACCAATGACTTTGTTTTGGTCTATCTCGACGACATTCTGGTTTTCTCAAAGAACAAGGAAGATCATGCCAAGCACTTGTGTTTGGTACTCGATAAGCTCAGAGAACATCAGTTCTACGCCAAGTTCTCCAAGTGTGAATTTTGGCTCGATGAGGTTCTTTATCTTGGTCATATCATCTCTGCCAAGGGTATTGCCGTGAATCCTGAGAAGGTGTCTGCAATTGTGAATTGGGAACCTCCTCAGAACGTGAAGCAACTCCGTAGCTTTCTCGGTCTCGCAAGCTATTGCCGAAGATTCGTTGAAATCTTTTCTAAGATCGCGAAGCCTCTCTCAAATCTTCTCCAGAAGCACGTCAAGTACGTTTGGTCTCCGGAGTGTGACATTGCTTTCAACACTTTGAAAGAGAAATTGATCACTGCTCCAGTTCTGACTCCGCCTGATGAATCCAAGCCGTACGAGGCCTTTTGTGATGCCTCTCTCCAAGGTCTTGGCGCAGTATTGATGCAAGAGAAGAAAGTTGTTGCTTATACCTCTCGCCAGTTGAAGCCTAATGAGAAGAACTACCCCACTCATGATCTCGAGTTGGCGGCAGTTGTGCATGCTCTTTTGACTTGGAGACATCTCTTATTGGGAAGAAAAGTGGACATTTTCACTAATCACAAGAGTCTCAAGTACATCTTCACTCAGCCTAATCTCAACCTCAGGCAAACTCGATGGGTCGAAATGATTCAAGAGTATAATCCGAGTATCGAGTATACTCCAGGCAAGGCCAATGTGATTGCTGACGCATTGAGCAGAAAAGCTTATTGCAACAGTCTGATTCTCAAGCCTTATCAACCCGAGCTTTGTGAAGCTTTCCGCAAACTTAATCTGCAAGTTGTTCCTCAAGGTTTCCTCGCCAACCTTCAAGTCTCTCCTACCTTGGAATACCAGATTCACCAAGCCCAGCTTCTTGATGCTATGGTGAAAAAGGTGAAGATTGGGATTGCCAAGAGTCAACCCAAGTATAAGTGCTACCGCCTTGATGACAAGGACACTCTCTTCTTCAAGGATCGTATGGTTGTACCCAAAGGTGACCTCCGTAAAGTGATCATGAACGAGGCTCACAATTCTCTCCTCTCCATCCACCCTGGGAGCACGAAGATGTATCAGGACCTCAAGCAAGCTTATTGGTGGACTCGAATGAAGCGCGAGATTGCTCAATTCGTGAATGAATGTGATGTCTGCAGAAGAGTGAAGGTAGAACACTAAAGGCCAGCTGGTCTCTTCCAACCTCTTGACATTCCAGAATGGAAGTTTGACCACATTGAAATGGACTTCGTGACTGGGTTTCCAAAGTCCAATCGTGGCAATGATGCTATATTCGTTGTCATCGACAAACTCACCAAAATGGCTCATTTTCTGCCTATCAAAGAGTCGATCACTACAGCTCAATTGGCGGAACTCCATACCTCTCGTATTGTCTCTCTGCACGGTATTCCACAAGTGATCTCTTCAGACCGAGGCAGCATCTTTACATCCAAGTTTTGGGATTCTTTTCAGAAGGCCATGGGCACCAACATCCGCTTCAGCACAGCTTTCCATCCTCAAACTAGCGGTCAAGTCGAGCGTGTCAACCAGATTCTTGAAGATATGCTCAGGGCTTGTGTGATGTACTTCGGCATGAAGTGGGAGGATTGTCTTCCACATACTGAATTCTCCTACAACAACAGTTTTCAAGCAAGTTCGGGCAAGGCCCCATTTGAAATTCTGTATGGCAGGAAGTGCCGTACCCCTCTCAACTGGTCTGAAACCGGTGAACGTCAGCTTTTGGGTAATGACTTAATCACAGAGGCAGAGGAAATGTGCAAAGTCATTCGGGATAACCTTAAAGCTGCTCAATCCCGTCAGAAGAGCTACTATGATAGTAAGCACTGTGATTTGGCTTTCGAGATCGGAGATCATGTTTACCTCCGCGTCTCTCCTATGAAAGGTACTCGTCGCTTCGGTATCAAAGGGAAGCTTGCATGCCTGCAGGTCGACTCTAGAGGATCCCCGGGTACCGAGCTCGAATTCGCCCTATAGTGAGTCGTATTACAATTCACTGGCCGTCGTTTTACAACGTCGTGACTGGGAAAACCCTTCAAGACTCCTGACCGCACCATCAACTTCAAGGACATTGAGCTCCAAGAAGATCTCTCTTATCGTGAGCACCCAGTTGCTATTCTTGAAGAGACTGAATGCAAGACTCGCAACAAGTCAATCAAATTTCTCAAAGTCAAGTGGTCACACCATTCCGACCGTGAAGCTACCTGGGAACGCGAGGATCACCTCCGTTCTAAGTACCCGGCGTTCTTTCAGTCCTAGATCTCGGGACGAGATCCTTTCGTAGTGGTGGAGTGTTGTAACACCCCAGATGTAACTTTCCCAATTTGTACTCCAACTCTTGCCGTTTCCGGTGTTAAGTTAATTTATTTTCTCGGGTTCGGGTTTTTGTCTCCGTGTGTTGTTATCATTGTCATGCATCTCATATCATGTCATCATGTGCATTGCATTTGCATACGTGTTCGTCTCATGCATTCGAGCTTTTTCCCCGTTGTCCATTTTGCATTCCGACGCTCTGTTCTCCTCCGGTGGTCATTTCTAGCTTTCTTTCGTGTGTGGGGATTAAACATTTCTGGATTGGACCGAGACTTGCCAAGCGGCCTTGGTTTACTACCGGTAGACCGCCTGTCAAGTTTCGTATCATTTGGATTTCGTTTGATACTCCAACGGTTAACCGAGGGACCGAAAAGGCCTCGTGTGTGTTGCAACCCAACACCCCCTCCAATTTGGCCCAAAACCCACCTAAACCTGCTCCATCATCTAGAGCGTTCGATCACGATCGCGTGGCCGAAAACCGCACCTCATTTGGACTCTCCTAGCTCCCTCTATGCCTATTTAAAGACCCCCACTCGAAATCACGGACGAAACCCTAGATCCATCCTCATCGCGCGCCGCCGGACACTTTCCCCGCTGACGGACACGTCCGACCTGCCCCCGCCGCCGCCACGTGGCGTCCCGCCATTGGTCCACGCCGCCGCCCCACTTCGTCGCCGCCGCCGGCCCGGGAGGCCCAGATCGGGCCCCCGAGGCCCATCCGCCGCCGAGCCGCCACCTCCCGCCTCCTCGCGCCCGCGGCCGCCCGACCCCGCCCGGCCGGAGCTCGCCGCCACGCCGCAGCCCGCCGCCCGGCCGCTCGCCGCTTGCCGCCCGCCGCCTCCGCGCCGGCGCCCCGCGCCGCGGGAGCCGCCCCGCCGACGACCTCGCCCCGGCCGGCCTCCTCCACGTCTCCCCCTCCTCCGGCGACCTCCTCCGGCGTCGTCCCCGCCGCCGGTGAAGAGTGCTCGTCGGAATCGCCTCGGATTGCGTGCCCCCGATCCAGATCTGGAATATCAGGGTTGACCCCGTGTTTTTTTCCCTAAGTCCCTAATTCATATGCCCATGTTCATAGCCTCGTAACTTTGCATCCGTAGCTCCGATTCATGCATATAGCATATCAAAATGTTCATCTCAGAGAGTACATCATTTCATTCCATTGCATCATTTTCATTTGAGTTCATCTTGATGCCCGAAATGCTGTTAGAAGAGGGCTACTTGAGATTATTGTCAGATCTGCTACTCCATTTAGTTTTTTGTCATTTTTCCATGATTATTGGGTGCATGCTATGCCCCTGAGTTCTACATATGTTTTGTTAAGGGTTTTGTCATCTTTCCAGAGGTGTAACCCTTGTATTTTTGTGATGTGTGTGGTGACTAGCACAAGCTTGCAAAGTGGTGCACTTGGTAATTCTGTTTTCAGGGACTTAGCAATTCTACCAAGTCCTTGAGCTGTTTATCTCATATGGCCATATGTTCATGTTGTTTCCTAATGATCTGTGCCTCTTTTGAGGATGATCAGTAAGGATGTTTTGTTAATATTGTAGTGCTCTATCCATCCATGTCTTTGCTTGCAATTATGGAGCACCCTAGCTTGAGTCAATCGAGCTCTACTTTTGCTACTTTGTGAATCTGGGCAGATTGTCAACTTGTTTGCAATTTTGCCGATGATGTTGTAGTTGATCCCTGCATGCTATGCTATTGTTCTTGCCATGTCTAGCTTGAATTTTGTGTATTCTTGATGGGTGTATGCTTAGCTTATCATGACTTGCTCCGTATTGAGTGCATCGAGCTCGTAAACATGCCTACTTGAGATCTGTTTCAGCCTGTTCCAGTTTTCACTAAGTCTGTGACCTGATTATGTTTTTTGCCATGTTCACATGCTTGCAATTGCATTTTCTGATCCCTTTTGGCTCAAGGTCACTAAGGGACTTCTGTTAAGATCTTTGATTAGCTCCATGCCATGCTTTGCTTTGCCATGTTTAGGTCCTGTAGCATATAGTTTTGTTGCTCTGAAGAGTGCTACCTGATCTGAAATTCCAGACAAGTGTTAATTTCACTAAGTCTGAGATCTGTTTGCCATTTGCATTTTTGCCATGCTTGTTTGAACCTGTTAATGGATAAATTGTCCGTAGCTCAGTTCTAGACTTTTGTTAAGCATCTTGATTGCATCCCTTCCATGTATTTTGTTGTCATGTTTGGGTGCTGTAGCATGTTCATTTCGTTGCATTTAGATGGCTACATGCTGTAAATCGCAGACCGGTGTCATATTTGAATCGCTTGCCATTTCCAAATCGTAACTCCGATTCCGGCGTTCTTTATATCGTTTTCAAGCGATTTCATGTCATCTTTCCAGTGGCACACTTGGATTTCTAAGTTGAGGCCAGGTTCTTGCATTTCCTGTCACATCTTGCATATGCATCCCGCATCGCATCCCGCATAGTATATCATCTGTGCATCATCTTGTTTGGTCCTTGCACGTGGTTGATTGTGTCCTTGTTGCTTGTTTGTCTTGTTTGGGTAGAGCCGGGAGACGAGTTCGCTAACGAGGAGCCCGTTGAGTTTGCTTTCGAGGATCCTGTCAATTCTGACAACTGTGCAGGCAAGATGATCATACCCTCGAAATCACTACTATCTTTGCTATGCTAGATTGCTCGCTCTTTTGCTATGCCAATGCTACGATGCCTACCATTTGCTTTCAAGCCTCCCAAATTGCCATGTCAAACCTCTAACCCACCATGTCCTAGAAAACCGTTGATTGGCTATGTTACCACTTTGCTCAGCCCCTCTTATAGCGTTGCTAGTTGCAGGTGAAGATTGGAGGCCGTTCCTTGTTGGAACATTTATTTACTTGTTGGGATATCACTATATTATCTTGTTATCTTAATGCATCTATATACTTGGAAAAGGGTGGAAGGCTCGGCCTCTCGCCTAGTGTTTTGTTCCACTCTTGCCGCCCTAGTTTTCGTCATATCGGTGTTATGTTCCCGGATTTTGCGTTCCTTACGTGGTTGGGTTATAATGGGAACCCCTTGACAGTCTGCCTTGAATAAAACTCCTCCAACAATGCCCAACCTTGGTTTTACCATTTGCCACCTAGCCTTTTCCCTTGGGTTTTGCGGACTCAAGGGTCATCTTATTTTAAACCACCTGGGCCAGTGCTCCTCTGAGTGTTGGTCCAACCTAGAGCACCGTGCGGGGCTGTCCCTTGGCAACTTGGGTTACGTTGGCTCCCGTACGCTTAGCTTATCCGGTGTGCCCTGAGAACGAGATATGTGCAGCTCCTATCAGGATTTGTCGGCACAGCGGGTGGTGTTGCTGGACTTGTTTTACCATTGTCGGAGTTGTCTTGAAGAACCGAGATACCGATTCTAATCGGAACGTCTTGGGAGGAGGTCTATTCCTTCGTTGACCGTGAGAGCTTGTCATGGGCTAAGTTGGGACTCCCCTGCAGGGATTTGAACTTTCGAAAGCCGTGCCCGCGGTTATGGGCAGATGGGAATTTGTTAATGTCCGGTTGTAGATAACTTGAACCTTAACTTAATTAAAATGAATCAACTGAGTGTGTTACCGTGATGGCCTCTTCTCGGCGGAGTCCGGGAAGTGGACACGGTGTTGGAGTAATGCTTGCGCAGGTTGTTCTCTAGTTTCTCGCTCGCGCTTTGCCTCCTCTTCTCGCTCTCTTTTGCGAACAGGATAGCCACCATACTTGCTAGTCGCTCGCTGCAGCTCCACATATTTACCTTGCCTTACCTATAAGCTTAAATAGTCTTGATCGCGAGGGTGCGAGATTGCTGAGTCCCTGTGGCTCACAGATTACTATTACACCAGATGCAGGGCCTGATGATTCCGCTCCAGGAGGCGCGTTTGAGCTCAAGTGGGATTTCGACGAGGACTCTCAACGTTACTATGTTTCCTTTCCTGATGATCAGTAGTGGTGCCCAGTTGGGGGTGACCGGCACCGTGTCGCATGTTGGGTTATCTTTTATTTTGGTGCCGTAGTCGGGCCATGAGTGTTTGGATGATGTAATGTTATTTATGTACTTGATTGACGTGGCGAGTGTAAGCCAACTATGTTATCTCCCCTTTATTATTTATATTACATGGGATGTTGTGAAGATTGCCTAACTTGCGACATATGCCTTCAATGCGATTATGTCTCTAAGTCGTGCCTCGACACGTGGGAGCTATAGTCGCATCGAGGGTGTTACAAGTCATTACACATAATTTGTGATTTTACTATGGATATCGATCCTTAATTCGGCCACCCGTGCCCGCATTAAGGCTCGGGGGCTACTGAGCTTTGGGCTTATTATTTAAAAATATTAAAGGGGCACATCGATCCCCTGATCTGGTGTTGCCACCCGACCAGTGTCTCGGGGGCTACTGCATTGCCTGTTCAATGCAGAAAAATTTAAGTGCAATACAGTTGCCGAGGAGATTTTGATCCTCAGGTTGGTCGGCCGCACCCAACCTGAGTCTCAGGACTGAGCACGCCGCTTTTTGTGTCCCGAAGTATTCTGCCGAACTTGGACTTGATCCTCAGGCCGATTTTGCAAATCAACCCGAGTCTCAGCGGCTATTGGGATCAGCGGTCTTACGTCATCCTTCAGCTGCATCTCAGGTTTTAGATCGATACACACCTTGAGGGCTACTGGCTATATATCTCGGCAGAGAATAAATTGCACCAATAAAAAATATTCACAAAAATTGGCCCACATTCGGGGTGGTGCACCACCTCGGAAGCAGTCCGACATAAAGCTCGGGCGCTACTGGCTCGCTCCATAGAGGGCATTTCCTGCATTAAGCTCGGCTAAACTCCTTCAAACTTCTCTGAACCAAGGTGATTTACGACACCTCGGATATAGTCCGGCGTTGGAGCTTGGATACAGTCCGGCGTTGGAGCTCGGATACATAGTCCCATATTGGAGCTCGGATACATTCCGGCGTTAGAGCTGGGAAGCGGTCTGGTATTGGTGCTCGGTTGCAAAAGATACCTCGAATGCAGTCCGGTGTTGGAGCTCGGACGCAAGAGGACGCTGCCGCCCGGGAACAACTTCAAACCCGAGGTGTGGCATGAAAATAACAAGGCATTGATAAAGGCCAGAAACATAAAGGGGCTCCTCGGATACCAGACATGTAAACTCGTCGAATGCATTTCGGCGATCCTCAAGATCGAAGATGAGAAGATTTGTTGAACTAGTTTTCAAGACCGAAGATGAAGAATAGTTCGGAAGAATCGAGGAGCGTCCCTAACTTGAAGACCGGTTCAGGGGGCTACTGACGGTGTCCTGGACTAGGGGGTACTCACCACGTCATCTCCCGATCTGTTAGATTGGGCCGAGGACCCCCATGGCCGTATGCTCATGGGCCAGTTCGGACAGCTGCCGCATACAAGGAAGATTCCACAATACTTGGCGATCAAGACAAGGACTCCTCCCCACCGGCGTATTCGGCTAGGACTCTTGTTATCCTAGGCCTCTGGTGCATTATATAAACCGAGGCCAGGCTAGTCGATAGACAATATACAACAATTATACCATAGGCTAGTTTCTAGGGTTTTAGCCTCTATGATCTCGTGGTAGATCAACTCTTGTAATACTCATATCATCAATATCAATCAAGCAGGACGTAGGGTTTTACCTCCATCAAGAGGGCCCGAACCTGGGTAAACATCGTGTCCCCTGCCTCCTGTTACCATCCGCCTTAGACGCACAGTTCGGGACCCCCTACCCGAGATCCGCCGGTTTTGACACCGACATAGGCCAAACCAAACTGATAATTCGAAGAGACTTGCAAAGAAAACCAATCATACATAAAAGAATTCGAAGAAGATTCAAATATTGTTCATAGATAAACTTGATCATAAACCCACAATTCATCGGTCTCAACAAACACACCGCAAGATAAGATTACATCGAATAGATCTCCACAAGAGAGGGGGAGAACATTGTATTGAGATCCAAAAATAGAGAAGAAGCCATCTAGCTAATAACTATGGACCCCGAAGGTCTAAAGTAAACTACTCACACATCATCGGAGAGGCTATGGTGTTGATGTAGAAGCCCTCCGTGATCGATGCCCCCTCTGGCGGAGCTCCGGAAAAGGCCCCAAGATGGGATCTCACGGGTACAGAAGGTTGCGGCGGTGGAATTAGGTTTTTGGCTCCGTATCTGGTAGTTTGGGGGTACGTAGGTATATATAGGAGGAAGAAGTACGTCGGTGGAGCAACGTGGGCCCCACGAGGGTGGAGGGCGCGCCTGGGGGTAGGCGCGCCGCCCTACCTCGCGCCTTCCTGGTTGATATCTTGACGAATGGTCCAAGTCCTCTGGATCACGTTCGTTCCGAAAATCATGTTGCCGAAGGTTTCATTCCGTTTGGACTCCGTTTGATATTCTTTTTCTGAGAAACTCTGAAATAGGCAAAAACAGCAATTCTGGGTTGGGCCTCCGATTAATAGGTTAGTCCCAAAAATAATATAAAAGTGTAAAATAAAGCCCAATAATGTCCAAAACAGAATATAATATAGCATGGAACAATCAAAAATTATAGATACGTTGGAGACGTATCAAGCATCCGCAAGCTTAATTCCAGCTCATCCTCGAGTAGGTAAATGATAAGAACAGAATTTTTGATGTGGAATGCTACTTTGCATAATTTCAATGTAATTCTCTTAATTTTGGTATGAATATTCAGATCCGAAAGATTCAAGACAAAAGTTTAATATTGACATAGAAATAATAATACTTCAAGCATACTAACTAAGCAATTGTGTCTTCTCAAAATAACATGGCCAAAGAAAGTTATCCCTACAAAATCATATAGTCTGGCTATGCTCCATCTTGACCACACAAAGTATTTAAATCATGCACAACCCCGATGACAAGCCAAGCAATTGTTTCATACTTTTGGTGTTCTCAAACCTTTTCAATCTTCACGCAATACATGAGCGTGAGCCATGGACATAGCACTATATGTGGAATAGATTGGTGGTTGTAGAGAAGACAACAAGGAGAAGATAGTCTCACATCAACTAGGCGTATCAACAGGCTATGGAGATGCCCATTAATAGATATCAATGTGAGTGAGTAGGGATTGCCATGCAATGGATGCACTAGAGCTATAAGTATATGAAAGCTCAACAAAAGGAACTAAGTGGGTGTGCATCCAACTCGCTTGCTCACGAAGACCTAGGGCATTTTGAGGAAGCCCATCATTGGAATATACAAGCCAAGTTCTATAATGAAAAATTCACACTAGTATATGAAAGTGATATCATATGATACTCTCTATCATGAATATCATGGTGCTACTTTGAAACACAAGTGTGGTAAAAGGATAGTAGCATTGTCCCTTCTCTCTTTTTCTCTCATTTTTCTATTTGGGCCTTTTCTCTTCTTCTTTTACGGCCTCTTTTTTTAGTCTGGAGTCCCATCCCGACTTGTGGGGGAATCATAGTCTCCATCATCCTTTCCTCACTTGGGACAATGCTCTAAAAATGATGATCATCACACTTTTATTTACTTACAACTCAATACTTAGAACAAAATATGACTCTATGTGAATGCCTCCGGCGGTGTACCGGGATATGCAATGAATCAAGAGTGACATGTATGAAAGAATTATGAACGATGGCTTTGCCACAAATACAATGTCAACTACATGATCATGCAAAGCAATATGACAATTATGGAGCGTGTCATAGTAAACGGAACGGTGGAAAGTTGCATGGCAATATATCTTAGGATGGCTATGGAAATGCCATGATAGGTAGGTATGGTGGCTGTTTTGAGGAAGGTATATGGTGGGTGTATGATACCGGTGAAAAGTGCGCGGTATTAGAGAGGCTAGCAATGGTGGAAGGGTGAGAGTGCGTATAATCCATGGACTCAACATTAGTCATAAAGAACTCGCATACTTATTGCAAAAATCTATTAGTTATCGAAACAAAGTATTACGTGCATGCTCCTAGGGGGATATATTGGTAGGAAAAGACCATCGCTCGTCCCCGAGCGCCAGTCATAAGGAAGACAATCAATAAATAAATCATGCTCCGACTTCATCACATAACGGTTCACCATACGTGCATGCTACGGGAATCACAAACTTCAACACAAGTATTCCTCAAATTCACAACTACTCAACTAGCATGACTCTAATAGCACCATCTCCATATCTCAAAACAATTATCAAGTATCAAACTTCTCATAGTATTCAACACACTCATAAGAAATTTTTTTACCAATCTTGAATGCCTATCATAATTAAAACAAATTACCACGCTGTTTTGTAAGACTCTCAAAATGATCTAAGTGAAGCATGAGAGAACAATACTTTCTATAAAACAAATCCACCACCGTGCTCTAAAAGATATAAGTGAAGCACTAGAGCAAAAACTATATAACTCAAAAAATATAAGTGAAGCACATAGAGTATTCTAATAATTTTCAAATCATGTGTGTTTCTCTCAAAAGGTGTGTACAGCAAAGATGATTGTGGAAAATAACAAATAAATACTCAAATAATACAAGATGCTCCAAGAAAAACACATATCATGTGGTGAATAAAAATATAGCTCCAAGTAAAGTTACCGATGGAAGTAGACGAAAGAGGGGATGCCTTCCGGGGCATCCCCAAGCTTTGGCTTTTAGGTTTCCTTAGATTATCTTGGAGTTCCATGGGCATACCCAAGCTTAGGCTCTTTCCACTCCTTGTTCCATAATCCATCAAATCTTTTACCCAAAACTTGAAAACTTCACAACACAAAACTCAAAATAGAAAATCTCGTGAGCTCCGTTAGCGAAAGAAAACAAAACACCACTTCAAGATACTGTAATGAAATCATTCTTTATTTATATTGTTGTTAAACCTAATGTATTAAAACTTCTCTATGGTTTATAAATTATTTTACTAGCAGTAGATTCATCAAAATAAGCAAACAACACACGAAAAACAGAATCTGTCAAAAACAGAACAGTCTGTAGTAATCTGTAGCTAACGCAAACTTATTAAACCACAAAAATTCTAAAATACATTTATGGAAGTGAGGAGTTTATCTATTAATCATCTACAAAAAGAATTAACTAAATATCACTTTCCAAATAAAAATGGCAGCAATTCTCGTGAGCGCTAAAGTTTCTATTTTTTACAGCAAGATCAAAAAGACTTTCCCCAAGTCTTCCCAACGGTTCTACTTGGCACAAACACTAATTAAACACAAAAAACACAAACAAAACAGTGGCTAGATAAATTATTTATTACTAAACAGGAGCAAAAGGCAAGGAATTAAAATAAACTTGGGTTGCCTCCCAACAAGCGCTATCGTTTAACGCCCCTAGCTAGGCATAGAAGCGGAGATAGATCTAGGTATTGCCATCTTTGGTAGGCAATCCATAAGTGGCTCTCATAATAGATTCATATGGTAATTTATTTTTCTTTCTAGGGAAGTGTTCCATGCCTTTCCTTAACGGAAATTGGAATCTAATATTCCCTTCCTTCATATCAATAATTGCACCAATCGTTCTAAGGAAAGCTCTACCAAGAATAATAGGACATGAAGGATTGCAATCTATATCAAGAACAATAAAATCTACGGGCACATAGTTCCTATTTGCAACAATAAAAACATCATTAATTCGTCCCATAAGTTTCTTAATGGTGGAATCCGCAAGGTGCAAGTTTAAAGAGCAATCATCAAAATCATGGAAACCTAGTAAATCACATAAAGTCTATGGAATCATGGAAACACTAGCACCCAAATCACACAAAGCATAGCATTTATGATCTTTAATTTTAATTTTAATAGTAGGTTCCCACTCATCATAAAGTTTTCTAGGGATAGAAACTTCCAACTCAAGTTTTTCTTCATAAGATTGCATCAATGCATCAACGATATGTTTGGTAAAGGCTTTATTTTGATAATTTAGCACGGATTGCAACAAGGAAATACAATCTATCAAAGAGCAATTATCATAATTAAATTCCTTGAAATCCAAAATAGTGGGTTTATTGATATTTAAAGTTTTGATCTCTTCAATCCCACATTTACCAATTTTTGCATCAAGATCTAAAAACTTCAAATTTTTGTAACGCCTTCTAGGTAAAGGCGGATCATATTCAGTCCCATCATTATCTTCATCTTTATTTTCATCATTATCTAGTGGGTTTATTCATATTGCAAAACAAGGATTTAATAGGGGACACATCAATAACTTTTATATCTTCATCTTTATTTTCACGGAAACTAGAAGAACACGCTTTCACAAAACAATCTTTCTTAGCACGCATCCTAGCGGTTCTTTCTTTGCACTCATCAATGGAAATTCTAATGGCCTTGAGAGACTCATTGATATCATGCTTAGGTGGAATAGATCTAAGTTTCAAAGAATCAACATCAAGAGAAATTATATCAACGTTCCTAGCCAACTCATCAATTTTAAGCAATTTTTCTTCAACCAAAGCATTGCAACTCTTTTGCGAGGTAATAAATTCTTTAATATTAGATTCAAAATCAGAGGGCATCTTATTATAATTTCCATAGGAATTGTTGTAGGAATTACCATAATTATTATAGGAATTACTAGGGAACGGCCTAGAATTAAAATTACCACTATACGCGTTATTACCAAAATTGTTCCTACCACCAAAATTCACATCCAAAGATTCAATATTATTCTCAATCAAGGTAGACAAAGGCATATCATTAGGATAAGTAGGAGCACTCTTATTAGCAAAAAATTTCATAAGTTCATCCATCTGTCCACTCAAAACATTAATCTCTTCTATCGCATGCACTTTCTTATTAGTAGATCTTTCACTGTGCCATTGAGAATAATTAACCATAATATTATCTAGGATTTTAGTAGCTTCTCCTAAAGTGATTTCCATAAAAGTGCCTCCCGCGACCGAATCTAAAAGACTTCTAGAAGCAAAATCCTATCCGGCATAAAAGTTTTGTATAATCATCCAAAGATTCAAACCATGTGTAGGGAAATTATGTATCATTAATTTCATCCTCTCCCAAGATTGTGCAACATGTTCATGATCAAGTTTCTTAAAATTCATAATATCATTTCTAAGAGAGATGATCTTAGCGGGAGGAAAATACTTAGAGATAAAAGCATCTTTGCACTTATTCCAAGAATCAATACTATTTTTAGGCAAAGACGAAAACCAAGCTTTAGCACGATCTCTAGGAAAAAACGGGAATATCTTCAATTTAACAATATAATTATCCACATCTTTCTTCTTTTGCATATCACACAAATCAACAAAGTTGTTTAGATGGGTAGCGGCATCTTCACTAGGAAGGCCGGAAAATGGATCTTTCATGACAAGATTCAGCAAAGCAGCATTAATTTCACAAGATTCAGCATCGGTAAGAGGAGCAATCGGAGTGCTAATAAAATCATTGTTGTTGGTATTAGCAAAGTCACACAATTTGGTCTTATCTTGAGCCATCATGACAGGCAAGCAATCCAACACACAAGCAAACAAGAAACGGGAAAAATGAAGCAAATAGGGAAAGAGAAGGAGGACGGAGAGAGAGGGCAAATAAAACGGCAAGGGTGAAGTGGGGGAGAGGAAAACGAGAGGCAAATGGCAAATAATGTAATGCAGGAGATAAGGGTTTGTGAGGGTACTTAGTATGTTAACTTTTGCGTAGACTCCCCGGCAACGGCGCCAGAAATCCTTCTTGCTACCTCTTGAGCACTACGTTGGTTTTCCCTTGAAGAGGAAAGGGTGATGCAGCAAAGTAGCGTAAGTATTTCCCTCAGTTTTTGAGAATAAAGGTATCAATCCAGTAGGAGGCCACGCACGAGTCCCTCGCACATACACAAAGAAATAAAATCCTCGCAACCAACGCAATAAAAGGGTTGTCAATCCCTTCATGGTCACTTACGAAAGTGAAATCTGATAGATATGATAAGATAATCTTTTTGGTATTTTTATGATAAAGATGCAATGTAAATAAAGCAAAATAAAAACGGCAACAGAAATAGCTTGTTAATGGGAGATTAATATGATGGAAAATAGACCCGGGGGCCATAAGTTTCACTAGTGGCTTCTCTCGAGAGCATAAGTATTACGGTGGGTAAACAAATTACAGTTGAGCAATTGACAGAATTGAACATAGTTATGATAATATCTAGGTATGATCATGTATATAGGCATCACGTCCGAGACAAGTAGACCGACTCCTGCCTACATCTACTACTATTACTCCACACATCGACCGCTATCCAGCATGCATCTAGAGTATTAAGTTCAAAAGAATAGAGTAACGCTTTAAGTAAGATGACATGATGTAGAGGGATAAACTCATGCAATATGATATAAACCCCATCTTGTTATCCTCGATGGCAACAATACAATACGTGCCTTGCTGCCCCTATTGTCACTGGGAAAGGACACCACAAGATTGAACCCAAAGCTAAGCACTTCTCCCATTGCAAGAAAGATTAATCTAGTAGGCCAAACCAAACTGATAATTTGAAGAGACTTTTTAAGATAACCAATCATACATAAAAGAATTAGAGAAGATTCAAATATTGTTCATAGATAAACTTGATCATAAATCCACAATTCATCGGTCTCAACAAACACACTGCAAAAGAAGATTACATCGAATAGATCTCCACAAGAGAGGGGGAGAACATTGTATTGAGATCCAAAAAGAGAGAAGAAGCCATCTAGCTAATAACTATGGACCCGAAGGTCTGAAGTAAACTACTCACACATCATCGGAGAGGCTATGGTGTTGATGTAGAAGCCCTCCGTGATCAATGCCCCCTCCGGCGAAGCTACGGAAAAGGCCCCAAGATAGGACCTCACGGGTACAGAAGGTTGCGGCGGTGGAATTAGGTTTTTGGCTCCGTATCTGGTAGTTTGGGGGTACGTAGGTATATATAGGAGGAAGAAGTACGTCGGTGGAGCAATGTGGGCCCCACGAAGGTGGAGGGCGCACCTGGGGAGGGGGGTAGGCGCGCCCCCTACCTCGTGCCTTCCTGGTTGATGTCTTGACGTAGGGTCCAAGTCCTCTGGATCACGTTCATTCCGAAAATTACGTTCCCGAAGGTTTCATTCCGTTTGGACTCCGTTTGATATTCTTTTTCTGCGAAACTCTGAAATAGGCAAAAAACAAAAATTCTGGGCTGAGCCTCCGGTTAATAGGTTAGTCCCAAAAATAATATAAAAGTGTATAATAAAGCCCAATAGTGTCCAAAACAGAATATAATATAGCATGGAACAATCAAAAATTATAGGTACGTTGGAGGCGTATCAGTAACGAATGACGAGCCTAGTTGTAGTGCGATTGAAGAAGAAGGGGAGCTGGGGTTTTTCTATAGTAGTGACGAAGAAGGGGAGCTGGGGTTTTGTGACGCCCCAATACCGGAGCTTCAGTTGCCTTCCAGGGATTCCGGGTTTCATCGTGTGATTTGTTTGGTTCATCGCTTTCATCTTTGCATCATGTGCATTGCATCATGCCATCATGTCATTTCTTTTCTTAACTCAACTAAATAAATTGCATGGATCTTCGGTCCATTTAAATCGAGGGATATTCACTATGGTGATTACTCTTTAAAACATATTCTCCCAATATTTTAGGGAGCTATAAAAATTATATTCTAATAATTTGGAATCACCCATAACACACGTGCAGATAATCCCATGCCTTTCTGCTTCGAGTTGATCTCCAAACCTTGCTGAAAATTCTTTCTTCTTTTTTTGAGGCTCCTCCAAAAGTCTCAACATTTTTGGTCCTTCCCAAACCTCACTTCCTATTCAAATCATTTGAATTAATTTCAAATGAGTTTGAATTCAACTTCAACCGCGTGCCCACTTCTATTTTGTGGGATCAAGCTCATTTTTGCAAGTCCGGGGAAATTATCCCTATGCGCAAAATCCTTCCGTAACCCTCTCCTTCTTTTCCCTCTCTTGATTTTCTTTTCTGCTAAAGGATAATGTAGAGAAGAGAGAGGCCAGCCCTTTTAACCTCACGCCCAGCTACAGCTAGTCCGGCCTATTGGACCTCCCAGGCCCAGCCACCAGTGGCCCAAGGCCCGCTCTCTCTCCCCTGTAACCCTAGCGATCCCCTCGCATCTCCCCTCACTCACTCGTTCCTCCTAGCGCCGTCACGCGTAGAAGATGGAACCGGTGCCTGATCCTCCCTCCTCTCGATCTCTCCCTCTCCCTCGCTCTTGTCGCCACCCTGAGAAGAAGAGAGAGAGGAGCGAGAACCCCCTGTCGCCGAGCGCCCGAGGAGAGGAGCTCCTCGAGTACCGGCCGCCCTCAGCAACCTCCTCCCCTCTTCTCCCCGCGCCTTCCCGAGCGCCATGGCCGCCGCCCGCTCCCTGCAGCCGATGCCGTCCCGCTCGAGTCCGAGGGCCCCGCCTCCGTCTCCGGTTGTCGTCACCAAGCTGCCCCGCCGGAGCTCTTCTTCTCCTATGCACTATTGTCGACCAAGCCGAGAAGCACCAGGACCCCGACGCGCTCCTTCTCCTCCCAGGCTCTCCCTCGCCTGCGCGCACCTCACGCCGGCGAGCACGACGCCTCTTCGTGCGACCCCTTCCTCCGCTTCTTCTTCCAGCACAGGGCCCCTTCCCTAGGTGCCGCCACCTACACTGCCGGCGACCAAAGCCACCGACGCGGCCTGCTGCCGGCCTCGGCAAAGCAGACGATGCCAGCTCCTCCACCTCGCCTCTCCGCAACCCCCCCCCCCCGGCTGCTTCTTGATGCTTGCTCGTCTCGCTCCGCTTCCCCATGACCCATCGGTCTCCTCTGCATAGCGCCTCCCGATGCCACCCCACCTCCATTGCCCTTGTTGCTGCTGCTAGACCACCATGGCCACCTTCCCATGTTTCTTCTTCGGCCTTCAGTGCATCGAACACCCCACTGGTGCCTCTGTGAACGTTGCCAAGTTTGGCCACCACCAAGACCCTCAAATCATGTACCTGGAGCCCAAGTTTGGAGACTGGGTGGATGTGTATCTCACTTGTGCCACTTTGGATCATCAAGACCGTTTCGAGATTCGCCAAGTACCTCTACGCCCGAAGACCACAGATCCATGAAGTTCCACTACCGTCGTCGTGGATCCGACAAGTACCCCGACAACGTGTACCACTACCGTCGACCTTCGAAGGACATGGTTTTGTCGAGTACCCCTTCGTTTTGGAAAGACCGTCAAGTCCTTCGATGACAAGTGCATGACCACACGGATTGTGCCAAGTACCCCTTCGAGCTATCAAGACCGCAAGCGCCAAGTTACATGACGACCCTCGAAGACTTCAGATTCGACAAGTCCGATGACGCTCTTGTACAACTACGTTGCCGAGTTTGGGACCGACAAGACCGACGACGCGGAAACGCCAAGTACCTCTATGGAAGACCTGAACGCCTATGGACGTGTACGACTACTGTTGCCCGAAGAACCGTAGTTCACAAGTGTCGTGAATGACTACCGTTGAACGTGGATTCGCCAAGTTCCTCGATGACCATGTACCACTACCGCTTCGCGAACAAAAATGACTACTTCCTTACTGGGATGTGTACCACTACTTCCACTACCGTCGCGAGAACGTCTACTTCCACTACTTCCTCTACGCCATCTTGAAGTGTTCCGAAAATGCACGCTTCAAAGGTATAACCACCGAGACGACGCTCGTGAATGAATGCATGTGTGATGTATGAGATGCTCGTGCTTGCTCCATGCTCGAATTGTCGGTGCACATTGCCCCTCTTTTGCCTTGTCACCATCGTCGACTCATGGGACACCCGGTATCCGGGAGTGCCCCACCATCTTTTGCACGCATCCGCATACTTCTCCTTTGCATCGGTATCTCAATCGAGTTACCAAAACTGGAACGTTGTAGTGGCACCGTTTTCGTTATCGTTGCCGTGGCACCCTTTTTATTTCCACCACGGTGACAAATGCCTCATTATTTTAACCCCCCCTGGGCCAGTGCTCCTCTGAGTGTTGGTCCAAACTAGAGCCCTGTGCAGCGCCCCCTCGGGGAAACTCGAGGTTTGGTTTTAGTTGTATGGAGCGCTCATCTGAGTGTGCCCTGAGAACGAGATATGTGCAGCTCCTATCGGGATTTGTCGGCACATTCGGGCGGTGTTGCTAGACTTGTTTTACCATTGTCGAGGATGTCTTGTAACCGGGATGCCGAGTCTGATCGGATTGTCTTGGGAGAAGGAATATCCTTCGTTGACCGTGAGAGCTTGTGATGGGCTAAGTTGGGACACCCCTGTAGGGATTTGAACTTTCGAAAGCCGTGCCTGCAGTTATGGGAAGATGGGAATTTGTTAATGTCCGGTTGTAGAAAACCTGAAGTTGATCTTAATTAAAATGAATCAACCGCGTGTATAACCGTGATGGTCTCTTCTCGGCGGAGTCCGGGAAGTGAATACGGTGTTGGAGTTATGCTTGACGTAGGTTGTTCTAGGATCACTTCTTGATCATAGTGGTTCGACCGTGATTTTGCCTTCTCTTCTCGCTCTCTTTTTGCGAATATGTTAGCCACCATATATGCTAGTCGCTTGCTGCAGCTCCACCTCATACCTTTTACCCTTCCTATAAGCTTAAATAGTCTTGATCGTGAGGGTGTGAGATTGCTGAGTCCCCGTGACTCACAGATACTTCCAAAACCAGTTTGCAGGTGATGATGTTACCGAGCAGGTGACGCAACCAAGCTCAAGGAGGAGCTCGATGAAGATCTTGTCCTTTGTGTTGTTCCGTCCTAGTCGATCAGTAGTGGAAGTCGGGACGATCGGGGATCTGTGTAGCATTTGGGGTAGTCTTCTTTTATTTTGGTTCCATAGTCGGACCTTGATTGTATCTGGATGATGTAATGCTTTATTCATGTAATTGTGTGAAGTGGCGATTGTAAGCCAACTATGTATCTCTTTCCCTTATGTGTTACATGGGTTGTGTGAAGATTACCTCCCTTGCGACATTGCTTTCAATGCGGTTATGCCTCTAAGTCGTGCTTCGACACGTGGGAGATAGAGCCGCATCGAGGGCGTTACAAGTTGGTAATCAGAGCCTTCCCCAACTTAGGAGCCCCCCTGCTTGATCGAATCGTTGGCGTTGTTGAGTCTAGAAAAATGTTTTGAGTCTTATAGGATTATATATATCGGAGAGTAGGATTCTTTTTACTCCTCAGTCCCTTCATCGCTCTGGTGAGGCATCCTGATGTAGAGTTTTGACTCTTCTCTTCTCAAATATCACTAAAAAAATTAGTATCACGTGGGTATCTTGGAATCGTTCCGATGGTTTTGTGACGAGAACATTATTCTTGGTGCCTCCTGTCATTTCGGGGTTGTGGCAGTGTCCCGGGGAGTTGAGCTCCGAGGTGTTGTCGTCACAATTTTATCATTGCAGTTCTGGAATACCTGAGTTTCACTAACATCGAAAATCTCTTTTATGCAGTTGTTGGTGAGATAACCTCGACGCCACCCAATACTGGGGCGGGAGTTCGGGAGTATTGCCATAACTCGTATAACGGATGCTTTTCGAAGGTTGAGATAAAGGATTTCCGAAGGTTTCTTGGTTATGTGTTGAAGGATGGATACGGTTGGATGTAGGATTTGCTAGATTTGGGTGAGATATTATGCTTCCCCTGTATCCCCAACACCTGATTGCATAACCGAGAATGTTTCGGGAGTTTATAAGTGGGAATTCAAGTAGCTCTTAGGATATCTTTCCGACAGATGTATGATATGAAATTGGGGTTCGACGTCTAGTGGTCCGCCTATCCACGGTTGGTTTTACAGTGGTCTCGTTGTGTCTTAAAGAGTCCTTGGCTATGCCGACTCGGGGACACTTCGTATGTCATGTGCACTGCCTTGTACATGATGGTGATGTACGATCGAGCCCGTGTAGGACCCACCACGAAAACTTCGGACGAAATCTCTATCATATGTTTGTTCCGGCTTATTCTGCAAGCCAATCATTTGTTTTGTTTTGAGTTGTGGTATTCGAGTTGCTTCGAAGTCAAATATTGATTCCATCCCTTATCTAAGTGGTGTTCTCATATTCCTATGTGAATACTAATCCTTCTTGATCATCGGGATTGTCTTGCCAATCCTTTTCAACCGGTGTGCTTCTCTTCAAGCGGATCCATTCATTTCCAATATCCGCAAGATTCAATCTCAGCTTTCTCAACGGTGTTCGTTTCATCCATCCCAAGTTGCCTTTGTTTTTCCCGCCCTCCCTCCCTTGTTTTCTTCAAGGACTCAGATTTCTTATTCAAGTATCCTTTTTTTTTTTGAAGTCTCTTCATTCTTTTCCGTCAATATTCTTACCTGGTGTTTCTCATGAAGATTGTAATGGAGCTTCAAGTTCTTCAATCTTCGTTCTTTTTCTTCTCCAGTGGATTCAATTTAAGCTTTGTTGATCATATCCTTACCTTGTTTCAAATGTTTTCTCATGCCGGTGCACCTCATAATCATTCACTTCTCGCTATTCATTTGTTTCGGAGTGCCGAAGATATCTCAGAAGATTCACATTTCCATTCTCGATCCGTTCAAGCTCTTTCGAGGTTGTAATCTCATTCAAGCCATTTAATTCAACCGGTGCAATCTCTCTTTTAAACCATTTCAACGGCGTTTCTTCTGAGTGGGCCCTAACCCACAGGTCTTTTTCCAGGATCTTAACTGACTCTTCTTATTTTCCCGGAGCTTCTCAAATTCTTTTCAAAGTTTGACGTAAGAATGAATTATCATCAGTCAAATGTCTTCTCCAAGATCTGTCAAAATCTTTTCATCGTTGCCTCAACCTCTTCGTTTTGATTCTTCCGGAGTGTCTAAATAATTCATGGTGGTGTTTCTTGTCGTCATCCTCAGATTTTGAAGATCAAAGAAGAGTTTTACCTCCATATCTTATCCGTTCTCTCAGAGATTCATGATTCTAGTTTGAGCCCATCCTCTCATAATTGTTTTGGATTGTCAGAATTCTTTTCACCTATCCGGAGCAATTCAAGATTCTGTTCAGTTTGATTATCCGGAGCCCATCATCGAAGATTTATTCATTCCAGCTTTCAGCTCTCATACTCTAAATCATACCGGTGCTGAAATCAAGGATTCTCTAATTGGCTCGTAATCTCATCGTTCTCATGGATCTAAATTCTCTCAAGCATCTTCGTGTATTTGCTAATCCTTCCCGGTGTTTCTTCATGTTCTATTCGTTCTTTTCAATTCTTACGGTGGTTCGTTCAAGATCTCTCTTCCTTGTTTTTCATATCAATTCTTTCGCTGTTTTCAAATCCTACCGGTGGTCCATTGAGTTTGCGCTATATCTATATTTAATCCTTTCTACGAGAATAAGTAGTATGCCAAATCCATTGCTTGTCATCAATCTAAATTGGTGAAGGTTACGCATAATGTAATTCTTATTCTTGTTTCATCGAATGAATTAAATTCTTTATTCCGGAGGTTCATCAAAATTCTCAGTTTCTATTGTTTCATCTTCTCTTTTTTCTCAGAGTTCCAACCTCTCGCAATTATATCACCACGGAGATCCATCTAAATCTTTACAAGGTTTCACCTTGTGTTTTCAACTTCTCTTTCCTTTTGTTTGATCATCCTTTTATTATCGGAGTTCCTCATGGTGGTTCGTCAAGGATTCTTTTCATTCTTCAATTGTTCTTCAAGATATCTCTCGAAGCTATGATCTGCCAAGATATACTTCAAGTTGTTCTTCTTCTTGCAATCCGGAGTGCTATTCTTTCAGTCTTATCTTTTGAGGTGGTGTTATGTCATTGTTGACAATTTCCCATCGTGTTTCATGATTCGCTAGTTGTCAGGAATGAGATATTTTAAATCCATCAATCTCATCATTGGAGTCATCTGGGGTTATATTTCACCTAAAGCCTTCCCTAAGGATTGTTGCTATTTATGGTGCTCATAAATGACCCAAGTTCTTCATTTATCCTCCTGGTGAAATAAGATTCTCGTCTCCTTGTTCTTATCAATCCAATTCTTTTTCCCGTGAGTGGGAATTTCACCTCATAGTTTTGAGTTGTTCTCCATAAGCCCACTACAAGCTTACTCTTTTCTTTTTGGTTTTTTTTCCAACAACTCCGTTCGACTCTTCTCCTAAAGATGCGTTTCAAGCTCTTTTGAGGTAGAAGATGTTGTTTTCTCCTCCATTCTTTTGATTCCATTCTTATTTTTGTTCCGGAGGCATTGTGATGTTGCTCTCTTCAACCCATCATCTTGTTTGTCAAGATCATGTTCAGTTCCTTCCATTTTCAGTCGGAGTGTTGTCCAAATCATATCATTCTTATTCCTTCCCTATCTTGTTTTAACCGGAGTATTGTGCCCCTCTGCTCAAGTTCTTTTCGCCTTATCAAGTCTTGCATCTCTTTTCAATCGGAGTGCTACCCAAATTTGTTCTTCCTTGCTCCCCTTTGCTAATAGAGTGCTTTCAACTTGGTTCATCTCCGTTGTTTTCTTCTTTTCAATTTTTTCAACCTCTCAAGGTTCTTTGGTTTCACTCGTTTGTCAAAGAAGCAACTTAGTTTTACCTCTTCTCTTTCTCTTCCGTTTTCCCCTCCGGTGCCATCCTAGATCTCGGGACGAGATCCTCTCGTAGTGGTGGAGTGTTGTGACACCCCAAGACCGGAGCTTCAGTTGCCTTCCAGGGTTTCCGGGTTTCATCGTGTGATTTGTTTGGTTCATCGCTTTCATCTTTGCATCATGTGCATTGCATCATGTCATCATGCCATCATGTCATTTCTTTTCTTAACTCAACTAAATAAATTGCATGGATCTTCGGTCCATTTAAATCGAGGGATATTCACTATGGTGATTACTCTTTAAAACATATTCTCCCAATATTTTAGGGAGCTATATAAATTGTATTCCAATAATTTGGAATCACCCATAACACACGTGCAGATAATCCCATGCCTTTCTGCTTCGAGTTGATCTCCAAACCTTGCTGAAAATTCTTTCTTCTTTTTTTGAGGCTCCTCCAAAAGTCTCAACATTTTTGGTCCTTCCCAAACCTCACTTCCTATTCAAATCATTTGAATTAATTTCAAATGAGTTTTAATTCAACTTCAACTGCGTGCCCACTTCTATTTTGCGGGATCAAGCTCATTTTTGCAAGTCCGGGGAAATTATCCCTATGCGCAAAATCCTTCCGTAACCCTCTCCTTCTTTTCCCTCTCTCGATTTTCTTTTCTGCTAAAGGATAATGTAGAGAAGAGAGAGGCCAGCCCTTTTAACCTCAGGCCCAGCTACACCTAGTCCGGCCTCTTGGACCTCCCAGGCCCAGCCACCAGTGGCCCAAGGCCCGCTCTCTCCCCCTGTAACCCTAGCGATCCCCTCGCATCTCCCCTCACTCCCTCGTTCCTCCTAGCGTCGTCACGCGTAGAAGATGGAACCAGTGCCCGATCCTCCCTCCTCTCGATCTCTCCCTCTTCCTCGCTCTTGTCGCCACCCTAAGAAGAAGAGAGAGAGGAGCGCGAACCCCCTGTCGCCGAGCGCCCGAGGAGAGGAGCTCCTCGAGTACTGGCCGCCCTCAGCAACCTCCTCCCCTCTCCTCCCCGCGCCTTCCCGAGCGCCATGGCCGCCACTCGCTCCCTGCAGCCGCTGCCGTCCCGCTCGAGTCCGAGGGCCCCACCTCCGTCGCCGGTCGTCATCAGCAAGCAGCCCCGCCGGAGCTCTTCTTCTCATGTGCACTATTGTCGACCAAGCCGAGAAGCACCAGGACCCCGACGTGCTCCTTCTCCTCCCAGGCTCTCCCTCGCCTAAGCGCACCTCACACCGGCGAGCATGACGCCTCTTCACGCGACCCCTTCCTCCGCTTCTTCTTCCAACACAGGGCCCCTTCCCCGTGTGCCGCCACCTACCCTGCCGGCGACCAAAGCCACCGACGCGGCCTGCTGCCGGCCTCGGCAAAGCAGACGACGCCAGCTCCTCCACCTTGCCTCTCCGCAACCCCCCCCCCCCCCCCCCCCCCCCCCGCTGCTTCTTGATGTTTGCTCGTCTCGCGCCACTTCCCCATGACCCGTCGGTCTCCTCTGCATAGCACCTCCCGACGCCACCCCACCTCCATCGCCCTTGCTGCTGCTGCTAGACCACCCTGGCCACCTTCCCATGTTTCTTCTTCGGCCTTCAGTGTATCGAACACCCCACTGGTGCCTCTGTGAACGTTGCCAAGTTTGGCCACCACCAAGACCCTCAAATCATGTACCCGGGGCCCAAGTTTGGAGACTGCGTGGATGTGCATCTCACTTGTGCCACTTCGTATCATCAAGACCGTTTCGGGATTCGCCAAGTACCGCTACGCCCGAAGACCACGGATCCGTGAAGTTACACTACCGTCGCCGTGGATCCGACAAGTACCCCGGCAACGTGTACCACTACCGTCGACCTACGAAGGACATGGTTTTGCCGAGTACCCCTTTGTTTTGGAAAGACCGTCAAGTCCTTCGATGACAAGTGCATGACCACACGGATTGTGCCAAGTACCCCTTCGAGCTATCAAGACCGCAAGCGCCAAGTTACACGATGACCCTCGAAGACTTCAGATTCGACAAGTCCGATGATGCTCTTGTACAACTACGTTGCCGAGTTCGGGACCGGCAAGACTGACGACGCGGAAACGCCAAGTACCTCTATGGAAGACTTGAACGCCTACGGACGTGTA
Organism: Triticum urartu; assembly: GCF_003073215.2. Classification (NCBI taxonomy): domain Eukaryota; kingdom Viridiplantae; phylum Streptophyta; class Magnoliopsida; order Poales; family Poaceae; genus Triticum; species Triticum urartu. The sequence goes on from NC_053027.1 coordinate 124,938,772, forward strand.
TGACTACTGTTGCCCGAAGAACCGTGGTTCACAAGCGTCGTGAATGACTACCGTTGAACGTGGATTCGTCAAGTTCCTTGATGACCATGTACCACTACCGCTTCGCGAACAAAAACGACTACTTCCTCACTAGGATGTGTACCACTACTTCCACTACCGTCGCGAGAACGTCTACTTCCACTACTTCCTCTACGTCGTCTTGACCCGTTCCGAAAATGCACGCTTCAATGGTATAACCACCGACACGACGCCCATGAATGAATGCATGTGTGATGTATGAGATGCTCGTGCTTGCTCCATGCTCGAATTGTCGGTGCACGTTGCCCCTCTTTTGCCTTGTCGCCATCGTCGACTCATGCGACACCCGGTATCCGGGAGTGCCCCACCATCTTTTACACGCATCCGCATACTTCTCCTTTGCATCGGTATCTCAATCGAGTTACCAGAACCGGAATGTTGTAGTGGCACCATTTTCGTTATCGTTGCCGTGGCACCCTTTTTCTTTCCACCACGGTGACAAATGCCTCATAATATGCTCTTGTTAACATTTTCTTAAAACTTGCATAACTTGAACATGTCATCCGCATCATGATAACAACATCAAGAATGTTTAAAATTGTTGTTTGCTTTAGATTACTAATGCATATGGGGATTTACCGGATTTGTTGTTTGTTATATTTGGCCCCATTTAAATGGTTTAAATGGTATAGTTTTGTTATGCTTCACCTCTTGCCATGCTAACAACATTTAATCTTGTTGGGTACATAAACGAGAGGGAACTAAATAAGTCATGTGGTGTTTTCTTCAATATGCAACTCCGTTGCATATTGTGCTCCACTTAATTTGTAGGGTTGCTTGTGCACTTTGCCATGCCATGCCTCATTAAACCGGACATGCATCATACTTGATTGTGCATCATGCCATGATTATGTGTTGGTTGTTTACCATGATTGTTTGCTTCTTTCTGGTGTTGCTTCTTCGGGTTAGTTCCGATAACGTAGTGCTGTGAGGATTTGTTCGACTACGTCTGTTTGTCTTCTTCATGGACTCGTTCTTCTTCCTTGCGGGATCTCAGGCAAGATGACCATACCCTCGAAATCACTTCTATCTTTGCTTGCTTAGTTGCTCGCTCTTTTGCTATGCCTATGCTGCGATACCTACCACTTGCTTATCATGCCTCCCATATTGTTGAACCAAGCCTCTAACCCACCTTGTCCTAGCAAACCGTTGTTTGGCTATGTTACCGCTTTGCTCAGCCCCTCTTATAGCGTTGTTAGTTGCAGGTGAAGATTGGAGTTTGTTCCTTGTTGGAACATGGATATTTTGTTGGGATATCACAATATCTCTTATTTAATTAATGCATCTATATACTTGGTAAAGGGTGGAAGGCTCGGCCTTATGCCTGGTGTTTTGTTCCACTCTTGCCGCCCTAGTTTCCGTCATATCGGTGTTATGTTCCCGGATTTTGCGTTCCTTATGCGGTTGGGTTATAATGGGAACCCCTTGACAGTTCGCCTTGAATAAAACTCCTCCAGCAATGCCCAACATTGGTTTTACCATTCGCCACCTAGCCTTTTCTTTCCCTTGGGTTCTGCAGACTCAAGGGTCATCATTATTTTAACCCCCCTGGGCCAGTGCTCCTCTGAGTGTTGGTCCAAACTAGAGCCATGTGCAGTGCCCCCTCGGGGAAACTCGAGGTTTCGTTTTAGTTGTATGGAGCGGTCATCTGAGTGTGCCCTGAGAACGAGATATGTGCAGCTCCTATTGGGATTTTTTGGCACATTCGGGCGATGTTGATGGAGTTGTTTTACAATTGTCGAGGATGTCTTGTAACCGGGATGCCGAGTCTGATCGGATTGTCTTGGGAGAAGGAATATCCTTCGTTGACCGTGAGAGCTTGTGATGGGCTAAGTTGGGACACCCCTGCAGGGATTTGAACTTTCGAAAGTCGTGCCCGTGGTTATGGGCAGATGGGAATTTGTTAATGTCCGATTGTAGAAAACCTGAAGTTGATCTTAATTAAAATGCATCAACCGCGTGTGTAACCGTGATGGTCTCTTCTCGGCGGAGTCCGGGAAGTGAACACAGTGTTGGAGTTATGCTTGACGTAGGTTGTTCTAGGATCACTTCTTGATCATAGTGGTTCGACCGTGCTTTTGCCTTCTCTTCTCGCTCTCTTTTTGCGAATATGTTAGCCACCATATATGCTAGTCGCTTGCTGCAGCTCCACCTCATACCTTTTACCCTTCCTATAAGCTTAAATAGTCTTGATCGCGAGGGTGTGAGATTGCTGAGTCCCTGTGACTCACAGATACTTCCAAAACCAGTTTGAAGGTGCCGATGTTACCGAGCAGGTGATGCAACCAAGCTCAAGGAGGAGCTCGATGAAGATCTTGTCCTTTGTGTTGTTCTGTCCTAGTCGATCAGTAGTGGAGCCCAGTCGGGACGATCGGGGATCTGTGTAGCATTTGGGGTAGTCTTCTTTTATTTTGGTTCCGTAGTCGGACCTTGATTGTATCTGGATGATGTAATTCTTTATTCATGTAATTGTGTGAAGTGGCGATTGTAAGCCAACTATGTATCTCTTTCCCTTATGTGTTACATGGGTTGTGTGAAGATTACCTCCCTTGCGACATTGCTTTGAATGCGTTTATGCCTCTAAGTCGTGCTTCACACATGGGAGATATAGCCGCATCGAGGGCGTTACAGGTTTTCAGTAGGAGTGAGATGAGGAATTTCAGGGTACGAGTGGAGCGAGCTGACGTGAGGTGGGTGGGAGTGAGGAGGAAGAAGAACACCCAGGTTTTTTGGGGGGCGGTGTGTTGGGTGTGGGTTGCGCCTCTCATTCAGTAAATATATGGACTTTTGAATTGATTTTACTATTTACTAGGGTGGATGGGCTTTTTTGTCTTGGGCCCAGAGAAACAATTACTACTAGTACAGTGGAGACACTCTACAGCTACCCAGAAAAACAATTACTACTAGTATAGTGGATACAATACCGCTTCTGGCTCCTCCTAGGTCATCAAAACGTCTCCCTCTACTGAATGTCATTATACTTTTGTTCACCGACATGCGGGCCATGCAGCATGCGGGGCCAAATGCCATCCACCAAATTATAAGGCAAAATGCAGGCGGAGAGTCACCCCGGTCGTAGCGTGGCAATAACGAGCCGTTGTATCACAAAACCCCACCTCCCCGCGGTCTAAGTTTGTCGGACGAAGCAACCATCATTTTACTCTTTGTTGAATCCCCTTCTCCCTCACCGTCTTTAAGAAAGGCAACACTCGCATCTACCACTGTTCTTCTCTCCCAACGAAGGGAAGGTAAGTGGATCCGTGATGTTGGTATATTTTCGTTCAGAGAAAAAAAGAACTTTTGCAAAGCAGTAACCGACCCTCGCTCTCTTTTTTGTTTCATTGTCATTGCGATTGTGTTTTCCTTTCAGTGGTCTCCTAGTATTCGTCAGTTTCATGATGGATCAAGGAGAACCAGGCAAAGATCTGCCGATATTGGAGCAGACGCGGGAGGCTAATCCCCACGAGACAGAGAGCTCCAAGAAGATGGAGGCAGCCACCGAGCCGACCCCAGATACGCTCACGGCTACTACTGAGATGGTCAACGCCTCCACAGGATTGTGCTGCTGCCGGACGTCCTTGATGATGTTCATGGCAAGGTCCGTCTTGTGTCCAGCCCAGATTAGACCGAGGCATGAAATACTTGCCCCAGCTAGTGTTTAATAGTAGTTTGGATTCTGACTAATTATCTGAACATTGCCTGTTATCGAGCCCTCTGGGGCTAGTACTCTATTTGAATCCGTCTATGGGAACTGCTGCTACTTTTGTGTGCCCATGAATCATCGTAATTGTTGCCGAAATAGATGCGTCCTCACTAGTTTTATCATACGAGTAGTGTGTGTTTTGATGAAATAGAGTACTCGTTTGAGAACGGTGTGCCAACGTATACATAAGTACTTCTAAACACTATTGGTGCTACCCCACTTGTAAGCAGTTGTGCAAAACATGGCACATCGGCTCAGCTCACTTTAACACTAGGCTATCGACCAGCTAACAATCAACAATCTGTTGTCTGACATAGAAGCAACTATGTATCTTGTTACAGTGGTTCATGCAGTTAACTGAGGCCACAATGTAAATTCCAAACGTTCACACGCTAGTCCAGCGTTCATGTGGAACACTCACATTAAACTCGGCTTCATAAAAAACTTGAAAAGCATAAGTTAAGCAATTTTATACATATCAATGATTCATAGAACATAACAAACATATACTAGTTCACAGCAAAAGACAAAGTGGTGAGAAGGTTTACAAATTAGGAAAAAACAAGCAAGGCTTCTCTGAGCAAAGGGCCTCCCGGCAGGCTTAAATTTCCTGGAGTTCACTATGGTTTTTTCTTGTTGCCACCATCCAGGGTTAGGTTCTCTCATTCCAGAATAACCAATTATAATTGTGTTCTCAGCTGGAATGCTAAACTGAACCATGTAGTGTACTGACCAGCTGAAATTCTTGTGCATTCCACTAAATTTAAGCACCACTATTTGCAGAAATAAGCAGACCACAATGCCTCTTGTCTGCGCACCTGTCCAAAAAACCGCCATGCAGGCATGCCAGCTAGTCCTCGGTCCATGGATGAACTGGTAGAAAGTGCATTCCGGACTAGGATGCAGTTGTTTTCGCTCGTCCCTACACTGCAATCAGGAAGTAAAACGTACGAATCAACTTCTTTTATATTGTGTTGGTCATTCTACCTAGTAACTACCAATGTAGGAATACCTGGAAGACGGGTGGTTAGACGACGGCAACAAGGGATAGCCATCTCATTTTGCGCAGTTCTACTAAAACTGAGGTGTGTGCTTTTGATTGCGCGGATAGAAACGATACGGAGATAGACATCCCGAAATGATATGGAGACAGACATCCCTGTTTGCGCAAATACAAAATACGGTTATTTAAACAGTGACAAATATTTGCAGTGGCGTATGATTAACAGCAGCATCTATTGTGTTATAATTGACACTAGATTGACAGTACGAAAGTGTCCTTAAGTAAGTAGCATCACATCACACCAACACTGCCACTAGATTAACATGCAGAACAATAGCATTAGTATTACTGTCATGAGAGTAGCACATGGTCTGTAAATGTGCAATCAAATTTGTGCAGTTCCACTGGGATGAAGCAATGTTAGCAGTGTGAGATTTAAGTGTAACTGCAAAAACACAATTCATGGGAAATAAAGCAAGACGGAAGCAGTTCATAAAATGGTGGTGGCATTGCTTCAATTTATCGACGGCACTAGACCATTACTTATTAGTGACATTAGGTGGCATTGCTTAATGCTTCATGTGATTTTACATTAACGGTAGCGATATGAGCGTAGGGACAGCAGGGGCATAAAGTGGTGAGGCAGATGTGGTTGCCGAGAGCGGCAAACACTCAGGCAGCATGTCTGCATTTGTCCCATTTTTTATCTCCTCGGCGACATTTTCCTATGTGAGCACATGAAATCTAGACCTGCTCATTCTCATTTGCATTGTCCCCCAACACCCGTCACTTTCTTTCCTTTTTCAACCAAGAGATAGGTCCACTTCCCCCACCCTTCGCCATCCACCATGCTTTCTTCGTCTTTTCAACCAACAGACCGGTTGGGTAGCCAGTATCTACTACTTTCCCCCGTTTCCTCTTAGAACCAAGTCCTAGATTCATGCTACAGCTTTCCCACTTTCTTCCCTGTTTGAACCAACTCTTAGAGTCGACTGTATGAAGTAGCTTTACCTCTAATAATAGTAAAAGTCTAGGTGGCTTTAGAACAGCGGACGGAAGTAGAAAAAGATTGACACGAAGCCAAGTGGGGAGCTGGGGCAGTAGAGCAAGGCAGGTTTCGCACGCATCATTGGTTTTCTCTTTTCTTTATGCTCTTGCGCCCTAGAGTGAAATGATGGTTGCTTCGTCTGTCTAGCTTAATACGGGAAAGGTGGGTCTTTGTGATTTGACCCCTCATTGCTCATTTTCTACTACTGCGGCGCTACGACCGGGGTGCCTCTATTTCCAACCGCTGCTCCGAACTGTAATTTGGTGCATCGCACGTGGAACAAGACGGTGGATGAGCCACATGTCGGCCAAAGGGGTCCTGTTAAGTGTGTCATCATTTCGTGTGCGGACTGACCCTGCTTGAGTCGCTACGCCAACACGATAGGTGCAGCCTACCACTTGGTTTTTCTCCTTGGTGAATCCCGACTATATTGATCTAAAAAGATACGTACTGAACTACCCTCTCTGTCTCGTTTTTTTAGACGTCTCGGTTTATAGGGCATGCACGTAGTTCTAGGTCATCCATTTGACTAACTAAATATGAGTTACTATGCAGAAAAAGTATATCATTGGATTATTAAGCGGATGTAGTTTCTAAACATATACTGCTCATCACATATATAGCCAGTTAAATTCTCAACCTAGAACGACGTGCATGCCATGTAAATCGATACGGTGGAATTATAGTAGTAAAAATGAGGTGATTTTACCGAGCGGTCGGCGGGGGAGCTTGGCCTGTCATGCGGTTCCATGTGTCATGATCTACCAAGGCGATGTGCGTGTCCCTCTTGAGGCAGAAGCAATACTACGTGGTTTGAGATGATGGCGAACCGAAGTGTGAAATAATGGTTGCTTCGTCCGTCTAGGAAGGTGCGGCATTGTGATTTGACATCTCATTGCTCCTTACTACTACTACTGGGGCGGTACGACTGGGGTGCGCCCCCCTGATCTTCTGTACTGTTATTTGGTGCTTGACACATCGACTCGGTTGTTATATGTCCCACATGTTGGCGACAGGAAGTACAGAATTCATGAAAGCGAGCGTCGACGGAGGAGTACAAGACACGGCTTGGATTTTTGCTGCTTCACGCGATCCGTCGATACAAAGCCGGACTAAAAAAGGCGAGGGCGACGTCTTTTCCCGCGCGGCAGGCAGAGGAGTTTGGCATAGTCTGTTCGAGGCAAGGAGGCAGGAAGGGAAACAAGCAAATAAAGGCTGAGCGACTTAGTTTTGGGAAAATCTGATTTTACGGAGTACGTACCCACTAGGTTTTATATGGCTCATCTAAGAAACATTCGTTTTTCCATTTTATAAGTCTCAATTCTACTACTAGTAGTAGTACCATCACATGTTGGATTTCGAGGTGCGTTAGATCACCCGATACAAGCAGTGTCAACAGAAAACTCACAAATGCATGTAGAAGTTCATGGAAATTTAGTGGTCATTCATGCATTCATTCTAATTAATGCCTCGGTAAACATAACTTCTTGAGAAAAACGAGCGTACTAATTACTTGTGCAAACTAGGAGTACGAAATTAATTCGACCACTCACCGTCTACCTTGGTTGGAGAGATTTTGAAATTGAGCTATAAACTGGAAAGGAGGGAGTAGTAACTTTTGTCTCGATTACTATTTGTGGCCTTGCATAGATGCAAAATGTATTCTTTTATAGTGGCCTTGTATAAGTAAATGGAGGGAGTACTAAAGAACATATATATTCCAAACAATATGATAATCTCTCTAACCAAGGTAGTAGGTACGAGGAGTAAACGGAGGGAGTAGTAAAATTTTCTCCTCGTCCTGCGAGCCACCGCGCGCGTGGGCGAGGGAGCGGGCGTAAGACGTATAGTACTACTACTAGTAAGCAAGCTTCACCTCATCCTGCGAGCCACCGTGCCCGTGGGCGGGGGAGACGGTGTACTATGGAAGCTTCTCCTCGTTCTGCGAGTTGACGGGACACATCAAAAGTACTCCAGAGGTAGGCCCCACATGGTTTGCCTCTTTTTTAACATAACGCGTCAGGTCGCAATTTTTTTGTTCACCCGTGGCAGACGATCCTCCCTCCATCAAGTGGACAACCAGTACACGGTCAAATTACCACGTGGGCTGCCTTTTCATACAGAAATGAGCTCCACTGTGTACCCGCGCAGGTGTGGTTGGGAAAGAGATGGGAGTACGTGCGCTGTGCATGCACCTCTTCTCTTCATGCATGTCCCCCACCTACGTGGGTGTGTGAGAGAGATACAAACCTAGACAAATGGCTTGTGCAGAATAAGTAGTATTTGTAAGCCATTGTAAGAGTGGACAAAATGGTGAAGGAGGAGATAGGGGAGCGGCGGAGGTGTGCAATTCTTGGCCGGTGTTTGGCCTCGTTTAAATAGGAGATTAAATAGACGACAAACGGGAGGAGCTCGGTCGGCGTTGCGTTTAGTGCCGGCCCGGTCATGAACAGACGTGTGTCCAGAGTGGGTTTCTCGGCTTCCACACGGGCGGGTTTCAGGGAGGCGTTTGAATGCGGCAAGGAGGCGTGTTTAGTCCGGCGTGCAGCGAGTGGCGCCCTCGACTCTGGCGTAGGACACCGCTCCGTTATTTGACTGACATGTGGGATCTTTGGGTACATGGCCTGCATGTCAGTGACCCAACGCAAGCAGCGCACAACAGAGGAACCTTTGGTAGGCCAGGGCGGTTAGAAGCGGGCATTTCATAAACCGATGATTGTTTAATGAGTGTGATGTCATCCTTTTCATGTAGATAAGCCTACTATGTTGATAGCCTATTCAATACATTGTGATTCATAAAGACCGCTGCAAACATCAATGTTCTTCTTATCACAGATAAGATTGATTAATACCCGTAACAATCCATGTCCTTAACAAAGGGTGCATGCACGTATAGGTTGAGCGTGTGTCTTGCGTCGTGTGCTGTGTGCATGTAGGTGTGCGAGTGTTGCGTGCGTGCAAGGGTACGTTTCAGTGTTGCATGCATGCGTGCGTACGTGCGTGTGTTCGTGAGTGCATGTGTACGTGTCAGTGTTGCACGCCTGCATGTGTGTGTGTGTTCGTTATGTGTACGCGTCAGTGTTGCACGCCTGCATGTGTGCATGTCTTGCGTGCGTGTGTGTCTTGCGTGCGTGCATGTGTATGTGCGGGGTGAGGCTATGCTACTTCTTGAGCACTGCGTTGCTTTCCCTTGAAGAGGAAAGGGTGATGCAGTAAAGCAGCGTAAGTATTTCCCTTAGTTTTTGAGAACCAAGGTATCAATCCAGTAGGAGATCACGCTCAAGTCCCACGCACCTACACAAACAAATAAGAACCTCGCAACCAACGCGATAAAGGGGTTGTCAAGCCCTTCTCGGTCACTTACGAGAGTGAGATCTGATAGATACGATAAGATAATATTTTTGGTATTTTTATGATAAAGAGAAATAAAGATGCAAAGTAAAATAAACGGCAAAGGAAATAACTAAGTATTGAAAGATTAATATGATGGAAGATAGACCCGGGGGCCATAGGTTTCACTAGTGGCTTCTCTCAAGAGCATAAGTATTATGGTGGGTAAACGAATTACTGTCGAGCAATTGATAGAATTGAGCATAGTTATGAGAATATCTAGGTATGATCATGTATATAGGCATCATGTCCGGGACAAGTAGACCGACTCCTGCCTGCATCTACTACTATTACTCCACACATCGACCGCTATCCAGCATGCATCTAGAGTATTAAGTTCAAGAGAACAGAGTAACACTTTAAGGAAGATGACATGATGTAGAGGGATAAACTCATGCAATATGATATAAACCCCATCTTTTTATCCTCGATGGAAACAATACAATATGTATCAGTTCCCTTTCTGTCACTGGGATCGAACACCGCAAGATTGAACCCAAAGCTAAACACTTCTCCCATTGCAAGAAAGATCGAGCTAGTAGGCCAAACCAAACTAATAATTCGAAGAGACTTGCAAAGATAAAGCAATCATACATAAAAGAATTCGGAGGAGAATCAAATATTGTTCATAGATAATCTAGATCATAAACCCACAATTCATCGGATCTCGACAAACACACTGCAAAAGAAGATTACATCGAATAGATCTCCAAGAAAATCAAGGAGAACTTTGTATTGAGATCCAAAGAGAGAGAAGAAGCCATCTAGCTAATAACTATGGACCTGTAGGTCTGAAGTAAACTACTCACACATCACCGGAGAGGCCATGGAGTTGGTGTAGAGGCCCTCCGTGATCAATTCCCCCTCTGGTGGAGCTCCGGAAAAGGCCCCGAGATGGGATCTCTCGAGTACAGAAGGTTGCGGCGGTGGAATTAGGTTTTCGTGGTGCTCCTGGATATTTGGGGGGTACGTTGATATATATAGGAGAAAGAAGTACGTCGATGGAGCAACGGAGGGCCCACGAGGGTGGAGGGCGCGCCCAGGGGGGTAGGTGCGCCCCCATGCCTCGTGCCTTCCTCCCTTGTTTCTTGACAGCCACTCCAAGTCTCCTGGATCATGTTTGTTGAGAAAATCGCGTTCCCAAAGGTTTCATTCCGTTTGGACTCCGTTTGATATACCTTTTCTTCGAAACCCTAAAATAGGCAAAAAAAACAGCAATTTGGGTTGGGCCTCCGATTAGTAGGTTAGTCCCAAAAATGATATAAAAGTGTAAAATAAAGCCCATTAACATCCAAAATAGATAATATAATAGCATGGAGCAATCAAAAATTATAGATACGTTGGAGACATATCAAGCATCCCCAAGCTTAATTCCTGCTCGTCCTCGAGTAGGTAAATGATAAAAGAAGAATTTTTGATGTGGAATGCTTTCTAACATATTTCTCAATGTGATTTTTCTTTATTGTGGCATGAATGTTAAGATCCATAAGATTCAAGATAAAAGTTTAATATTGACATAAAAATAATAATACTTCAAGCATACTAACTAAGCAATTATGTCTTCTCAAAATAACATGGCCAAAGAAAGTTATCCCTACAAAATCATATAGTCTGGCTATGCTCTATCTTCACCACACAAAATATTTAAATCATGCACAACCCCGATGACAAGCCAAGAAATTGTTTCATACTTTTGATGTTCTGAAACTTTTTCAATCTTCACGCAATATATGAGCGTGAGCCATGGATATAGCACTATGGTGGAATAGTATGGTGGTTGTGGAGGAGACAAAAAAGGAGAAGATAGTCTCACATCGACTAGGCGTATCAACGGGCTATGGAGATGCCCATTAATAGATATCAATGTGAGTGAGTAGGGATTGCCATGCAACAGATGCACTAGAGCTATAAGTGTATTAAAGCTCAACAAAAGAAACTAAGTGGGTGTGCATCCAACTTGCTTGCTCACGAAGACCAAGAGCAATTTTGAGGAAGCCCATCATTGGAATATACAAGCCAAGTTCTATAATGAAAAATTCCCACTAGTATATGAAAGTGATATCATAGGAGACTCTCTATATGAAGAACATGGTGCTACTTTGAAGCACAAGTGTGTAAAAAGGATAGTAACATTGTCCCTTCTCTCTTTTCTCTCATTTTTTTTATTTGGGCCTTCTTTCTCTCTTTTCTTCTTTGGCCTCTTTTTTTCATCCGGAGTCTCATCCCGACTTGTGGGGGAATCATAGTCTCCATCATCCTTTCCTCACTTGGGCAATGCTCTAATAATGATGATCATCACACTTTATTTACTTACAACTCAAGAATTACAACTCAATACTTAGAACAAAATATGACTCTATGTGAATGCCTCCGGCGGTGTAGCGGGATGTTCAATGATGCATGAGTAACGTGTATGAAAGAATTATGAACGGTGGCTCTGCCACAAATACGATGTCAACTACATGATCATGCAAACAATATGACAATGATGAAGCCTGCCATAATAACGGAAAGGTGGAAAGTTGCATGGCAATATATCTCGGAATGGCTATGGAAATGCCATGATAGGTAGGTATGGTGGCTGTTTTGAGGAAGGTATATGGTGGGTTTATGGTACCGGCGAAAGTTGCGCGATACTAGACAGGCTAGCAATGGTGGAAGGGTGAGAGTGCGTATAATCCATGGACTCAACATTAGTCATAACTCACATACTTATTGCAAAAATCTACAAGTTATCAAAGCAAAGTATTACGCGCATGCTCCTAGGGGATAGATTGATAGGAAAAGACCATCGCTCGTCCCCGACCGCCACTCATAAGGAAGACAATCAATAAATAAATCATGCTCCGACTTCATCACATAACGGTTCACCATATGTGCATGCTACGGGAATCACAAACTTCAACACAAGTATTTCTCAAATTCACAACTACTCAACTAGCATGACTCTAATATCACCATCTCCATATCTCAAAACAATTATCAAGTATCAAACTTCTCATAGTATTCAATGCACTTATATGAAAGTTTTTATTATTGCCATGTTATTCTAAAAGACTCTCAAAATAATATAAGTTAAGCATGAGAGATCTATTATTTATATAAAATAAACCACCACCGTGCTCTAAAAGATATAAGTGAAGCACTAGAGCAAAAACTATATAGCTCAAAAGATATAAGTGAAGCACATAGAGTATTCTAATAAATTCCAATTCATGTGTGTCTCTCTCAAAAGGTGTGTACAGCAAGGATGATTGTGGTAAACTAAAAAACAAAGACTCAAATCATACAAGATGCTCCAAGCAAAACACATATCATGTGGTGAATAAAAATATAGCTCCAAGTAAAGTTACCGATAAACGAAGACGAAAGAGGGGATGCCTTCCGGGGCATCCCCAAGCTTAGGCTTTTTGGTGTCCTTTAATTTTACCTTGGGGTTCCATGGGCATCCCCAATCTTAGGCTCTTACCACTCTTTGTTCCATAATCCATCAAATATTTACCCAAAACTTGAAAACTTCACAACACAAAACTCAAAATAGAAAATCTTGTGAGCTCCGTTAGCGAAAGAAAACAAAACACCACTTCAAGGTACTGTAATGAACTCATTATTTATTTATATTGGTGTTAAACCTACTGTATTCCAGCTTCTCTATGGTTTATAAACCCTTTCACTAGCCATAGATTCATCAAAATAAGCAAACAACACAAGAAAAACAGAATCTGTTAAAAACATAATAGTCTGTAGTAATCTGTAGCTAACGCAAGTTCTGGAACCCCAAAAATTCTAAAATAATTTGCTGGACGTGAGTAATTTATCTATTAATCATCTGAAAAAAGAATTAACTAAATAGAACCTTCCAAATAAAAATGGCAGAAATTCTCGTGAGCGCTAACGTTGTTGTTTTCTACAGCAAGTTCAAAAAGACTTCCCCGAAGTCTTCCCAACTGTTCTACTTGGCACAAACACTAATTAAACACACACAAAACACAACGAAAACATAGGCTAGATAAATTATTTATTACTAAACAGGAGCAAAAATCAAGTAATAAAAATAAAATTGGGTTGCCTCCCAACAAGCGCTATCGTTTAACGCCCCTAGCTAGGCATAAAAGCGAAGATAGATCTAGGTGTTGCCATCTTTGGTAAGCGATCCATAAGTAGCTCTCATAATAGATTCATAAGGTAATTTAATTTTCTTTCTAGGGAAGTGTTCCATGACTTTCCTTAACGGAAATTGGAATCTAATATTCCCTTCCTTCATATCAATAATTGCACCAATCATTCTAAGGAAAGGTCTACCAAGAATAATAGGACATGAAGGATTGCAATCTATATCAAGAACAATGAAATCTACGGGCGCATAGTTCCTATTTGCAACAATAAGAACATCATTTATTCTTCCCATAGGTTTCTTAATTGTGGAATCCACAAGGTGCAAGTTTAAAGAACAATCATCAAAATCACGGAATCCTAGCAAATCACATAAAGTTTTTGGAATCGTGGAAACACTAGCACCCAAATCACACAAAGCATAGCACTCATGATCTTTAATTTTAATTTTTATTGTAGGTTCCCACTCATCATAAAGTTTTCTAGGGATAGAAACTTCCAACTCAAGTTTTTCTTCATAAGATTGCATCAAAGCATCAACGATATGTTTAGTGAAAGCTTTATTTTGATTATAAGCATGAGGAGAATTTAGCACGGATTGCAACAAGGAAATACAATCTATCAAAGAGCAATTATCTTAATTAAATTCCTTGAAATACAAAATAGTGGGTTCATTGATATTTAAAGTTTTGACCTCTTCAATCCCACTTTTAACAATTTTAGCATCAAGATCTAAAGATTCTGAATTTTTGGAACGCCTTCTAGGTAAAGGTGGCTCCTCTTCAGCCCCATAATTATCAAGATTCATATTGCAAAACAAAGATTTAATAGGAGATACATCAATAACTTTTAGATCTTCATCCTTATTATCATGAAAATTTTCTGGCTTAGCGGCCATCTGATTAACTAAGATGGCCCGCTTATCCGAGACTTCAGCAATTAATTTTTCAAGATGAGCAATCTGAGATTTCAAGCCATAAAATTCTTTAGACATATCATCGAGCTCTTCATTCATATAACCCATAAAGCTTTTTTGTTCTTTAAGCTCGTTCCTAAAGAAAATATTATGCTCAAATTGTAAAACCATAAAACTCTTGATATTGCTTTCGATCTCTTCTATCCTTTTAAGGTGAAGATCACCAAATCTAGGTAGAGTCATCGTGACAAGCAAGCAATCCAACACACAAGCAAACAAGGAACAGGCAAAAAGGGCAAATAGGGAAAGCGAAGGGGAACGGAAAGAGAGGGAGAGAGGAAGAGAGGGCAAATAAAATGGCAAGGGTGAAGTGGGGGAGAGGAAAACGAGAGGCAAATGGCAAATAATGTAATGCGAGGGATAAGAGGTTGTGATGGGTACTTGGTATATTTTGACTTGGTAATGGCGCCAGAAATGACTCGTTGTGGGAGTCAAATCTTGACTTGACTTGGCGCGAATCTCCCCGGCAACGGCGCCAGAAATCCTTCTTGCTACCTCTTGAGCACTACGTTGGTTTTCCCTTGAAGAGGAAAGGGTGATGCAGTAAAGCAGCGTAAGTATTTCCCTCAGTTTTTGAGAACCAAGCTATCAATCCAGTAGGAGATCAAGCTCAAGTCCCATGCACCTACACAAACAAATAAGAACCTCGCAACCAACGCGATAAAGGGGTTGTCAAGCCCTTCTCGGTCACTTACGAGAGTGAGATCTGATAGATATGATAAGATGATATTTTTGGTATTTTTATGATAAAGAGAAATAAAGATGCAAAGTAAAATAAACGGAAAAGGAAATAACTAAGTATTGAAAGATTAATATGATGGAAGATAGACCCGGGGGCATAGGTTTCACTAGTGGCTTCTCTCAAGAGCATAAGTATCACAGTGGGTAAACGAATTACTATCGAGCAATTGATAGAATTGAGCATAGTTATCAGAATATCTAGGTATGATCATGTATATAGGCATCACGTCCGAGACAAGTAGACCGACTTCTACTTGCATCTACTACTATTACTCCACACATCGACCGCTATCCAGCATGCATCTAGAGTATTAAGTTCAAGAGAATAGAGTAACGCTTTAAGGAAGATGACATGATGTAGAGGGGTAAACTCATGCAATATGATATAAACCCCATCTTTTTATCCTCGATGGCAAAAATACAATACGTATTGGTTCCCTTTCTGTCACTGGGATCGAACACCGCAAGATTGAACCCAAAGCTAAGCACTTCTCCCATTGCAAGAAAGATCAATCTAGTAGGCCAAACCAAACTGATAATTTGAAGATACTTGCAAAGATAAACCAATCATACATAAAAGAATTCAGAGGAGAATCAAATATTGTTCATAGATAATCTGGATCATAAACCCACAATTCATCGGATCTCGACAAACACACCACAAAAGAACATTACATCGAATAGATCTCCAAGAAAATCGAGGAGAACTTTGTATTGAGATCCAAAGAGAGAGAAGAAGCCATCTACCTAATAACTATGGACCCGTAGGTCTGTAGTAAACTACTCACACATCACCGGAGAGGCCATGGAGTTGGTGTAGAGGCCCTCCGTGATCAATGACCCCTCCGGTGGAGCTCCGGAAAAGGCCCCGAGATGGGATCTCTCGAGTACAGAAGGTTGCGGCGGTGGAATTAGGTTTTCATGGTGCTCCTGGATGTTTGGGGGTACGTGGATATATATATATATATATAGGAGAAAGAAGTACGTCGGTGGAGCAACGGAGGGCCCACGAGGGCGGAGGGCGCGCCCCCCTGCCTCGTGCCTTCCTCCCTTGTTTCTTGATGGCCACTCCAAGTCTCCTGGATCACGTTTGTTGAGAAAATCACGTTACCGAAGGTTTCATTCCGTTTGGACTCCGTTTGATATTCCTTTTCTTCGAAACCCTAAAATAGGCAAAAAAACAGCAATTTGGGCTGGGCCTCTGATTAGTAGGTTAGTCCCAAAAATGATATAGAAGTGTAAAATAAAGCCCATTAACATCCAAAATAGATAATATAATAGCATGGAGCAATCAAAAATTATAGATACGTTGGAGACGTATCAGGCTACACGTCAGTCGACTGACTTTTTCATCTCTGGTCATTAGATTTTCTAGCCGTTGGATACGAAATCAAGGGCCTGCGGTTTATCATCAAACTCCAACCCCTGAGCCGCCAGCCACCACCGGCCGAACCGCCTGCCCCCGCCATCCATGGCCGGCCCGCGCCGCGACGCCGCCCCGCCCGCCCCGAAACCACTCCCCACCACCGGTCCGCCGCCGCACCGACCATCCCTCTAGCCCCCCCCCCCCCCCCGCACTAAGCTTTTTCTCGAGCGATCCCCACCCCACCGCCCAATCAACGCCCCCCCCCCCACCGCCGGCGACTGCCAACCAGAGGTCTCACGACTTCGAGTACCCACCGACCACTAATTTATTACCATTTCTGTCCTTCATATACACGCTGATGGGTGGGCCCTATGGTAATGTGCGCTGTTGAATGTGGACCGTTTGACTGGTCAATTGATCGTGTCATCAACAAATTGCAGAGCTGTATGGTGAGCTAGTGACCGTATGATCACCTTAAAATGTATTTTATTAACACAATACAGACTCAAAATACCATTTATTTCTTTCATATATGGGCTGATAGGTGGGCCCCACGGTTACGCACCCCGATGGTGCAACACTTGTTGCGCCACGTGGAATGTTTGACTCGTCAATTGATTGTGTCATCAATAAAATACGGAGTTGTACGGGTGAGCAAGTGACCGTATAATCATGACATGTATTTTTCAACACGGTATAGACGCAAGGGCTCATATATACGTGCAAGCACTAACCGCTATAAGCGCACACACGCACACCCTACCCCTATGAGCACCTTCGAGAGAGTGAGCCAGCATATGATCTTGAGATTTTACAAAGTCACCATAGGTGCCTCGTAGTCGAGTGGAACGTCTCCTCCCACTGAACGCACATCGCCGGAAAAATACTGAAATTAACCCAGGATAAATGCGAGCACCGGGACTTTGACCCTGGTGGGCTCGAGAAACCACTGTCCTCCTAACCATACAACCACATGTTGGTTAGCACGACATAATGTATGTGGTGACCGTGATGAGCTTATTCTGAAGTCCAGTGACCATATCGTGCTTTCACTTCAAATACAATGACCGTAAGTGTCGTCAATAAAATATGGAGCACGCATCAAATGCAAAGTCCGTCAGTGTCATCAAGAAAATACAGAGACGTATCGTGAACTAGATACCGTATGATCACCACGAGAATGTATACGGTGACCGTAATGAGCATATTCTGAATTCCGGTGACCGTATAGTGCTTTAGCTTGAAATACAGTGACCGTCATGCGTGAATGTGTCGTGGGCATGCATACTTTTAGAGGGCCGAGAGATAGTTTGTGTGCGTACATGAAAGTGGTGTAGAAAGAGGGGATGTCCGATGGAGACAAGGAGAGATATGCCCTTCGTTTCTCCTTCCCGTGACAAATATTTTATGAGAATATATAAACATTCACAATGCAGAACAAATATTTTTGGATGCACCATGCAATTAACTTTCATGTATAACATTGTACTATTGTATATGCTTATTTTCTTAGTGGTCGATTGCGTGTGTGGTGTGGTGGGCACATCATTTCTAGTTGTGGTGGGTCAACATGAGGACTCATGGGTCGGTTCCATCCTACGTCACATAGGTTGGATCGAGACACGTTATACAAAGACCCATGTGGAGGACTCGGCATACAACACGAAGCTAGCTACCAGAGTCGAGGAGGACTCTATCCCCACTGGTGATTAGCCGACTATATATGATTTGTAACCCTAGGTCCCCAGTATGTTATAGAAGCTTGGGGGCTAGTTCGTCGATAGTATACACACACGCACAATGTCTGGTATTCACGTGTACTTTGTACACACCCCTATCACTAATATACAGTACCAGGAGTAGGCTTTTTCCTCAACTGCAAGGGTCTGAACTAGGGTAAAACTTTGCCTCGTATTACCATCCAGCCTACCAGTCAGGGATATCCTACCGAATGATATGATGGAATCATATCTACCAACTACTAAGAGAGAGGTGTGTCTGGGGGGCAATGTGTGCGAGAGAGGCCTAAAGATAATGTGCGTGCAGGAGACACGTAGGCACATATATATATATATATATATATATATATATATATCTGTGTGTGTGTGTGTGCGTGCGCGTATAGAGGGCTAGTAGAGACCGTGCGCGTGTATATATGCATGTGAGAGAAATAGTGTTTTCTAACTGAGATTAGTGAAAAGAGTGGTACATAGTAGTCAGAGAGAGAGAGAGAGAGATACAGAGAGAGCATGTGCGTGAGACTCCCCGACACCCCGAGAGAGATTGTGAGCATGTGTGAAAGAGAAATTCCGATGCATATAAAGTGTGTGCACTTATGCGGTAGATAGAGAGATATATAGCGCGTTTGTGAGAATGGGTCGAGGCATAGTGCATCTACGTGTAAAAGGCGGTTCTACGCATTAAATTAAAATATAAATGGCATTATTATTTTTGGATGAGATCATGAATTTTGCAAATTGCGTATGGACGAAAATCGGTCTATCAGACACCCATACTCTATTGAATTCTAGCATGTGCATGTGTTTATTTCATATTATCGATCCATAGAGTGAGAGCGGTTTGAAATACAGGCAATGGATGCTTTTGCAATTCATATATAAACATTAATTAGTGCACTCCATGTTGTTAGTGTGAAGCACTTTATACATTTGTCACTTGCATGGATACATTCCAAATTGCTAGCTACAAAATAGAATACATGTCGAATTCAACATAAAGAGGGTTTCAAAGATTCGAATTCATAGGAAGTGCATTCATCTATTTGAACCCGAGATAATGGCATTTGTAAATCAGATGTAAAAGGGGGGCATCAATCTTTGTTGTGCGTTTGAACATGCTATATATATATTCATACGCATGTCTAACTTTTTTTCCAACCAAGGAGATTATATCTGGAACCATGCATGAACTGAGGTAAGTTGCATATTTTTAATATATACTTGTGTACAATGTATATTCAAATGTACCACTGCTACCTCTTGAGCACTGCGTTGGTTTTCCCTTGAAGAGGAAAGGGTGGTGCAGTAGAGCAGCGTAAGTATTTCCCTCAGTTTTTGAGAACCAAGGTATCAATCTAGTAGGAGACCACGCGCGAGTCACCTCGTACCTACACAAACAAATAAGAACCTCGCAACCAACGCAATAAAGGGGTTGTCAATCCCTTCACGGCCACTTGCAAGAGTGAGATCTGATAGAGATGATAATAAGATAAATATTTTTGGTATTTTTATGATATAGATTGAAAGCAAAAGATAGCAAAATAAAGTAGTTTGGAAGCTTGTATGATGGAAAATAGACTCGGGGGCCATAGGTTTCACTAGTGGCTTCTCTCAAGATAGCATAAGTATTACAGTGGGTGAACAAATTACTGTCGAGCAATTGATAGAAAACCGAATAATTATGAGAATATCTAGGCATGATCATGTATATAGGCATCATGTCCAAGACAAGTAGACCGACTCCTGCCTGAATAATCATCAAATTCACGGAAACCTACCAAATCACACAAAGTTTTTGGAATCATGGAAACACTAGCACCCAAATCACACAAAGCATAGCACACATGATCTTTAATTTTAATTTTTATTGTAGGTTCCCATCATCATAAAGTTTTCTAGGGATAGAAACTTCCAACTCAAGTTTTTCTTCATAAGATTGCATCAAAGCATCAACGATATGTTTAGTAAAAGCTTTATTTTGACTATAAGCATGAGGAGAATTTAGCACGGATTGAAACAAGGAAATACAATCTATCAAAGAGCAATTATCATAATTAAATTCCTTGAAATCCAAGATAGTGGGTTCATTGCTATTTAAAGTTTTGACCTCTCCAATCCCACTTTTATCAACTTTTGCATCAAGATCTAAAAACTCCAAATTTTTGGGACGCCTTCTAACTAAAGTTGACTCATCTCCAGTCCCATCATTATCAAGATTCATATTGCTAAACAAAGATTTAATAGGGGACACATCAGTCACTTTTAGATATTCATCCTTATTATCATGAAAACTAGAAGAACACGCTTTTAAAAAACAATCTCTTTTTGCACGCATCCTAGCGGTTCTTTCTTTGCACTCATCAATGGAAATTCTCATGGCTTTGAGAGACTCATTGGTATCATGCTTAGGTGGAATAGATCTAAGTTTCAAAGAATCAACATCAAGACAAATTCTATCCACGTTCCTAGCCAACTCATCAATCTTAAGCATTTTTTCTTCAATCAAAGCATTGAAACTCTTTTGCGAAGTAATAAATTCTTTAATACTGGATTCAAAATCAGAGGGCACATTATTATTATTTCCATAAGAATTGTTGTAGGAATTACCATAATTATTAGAGGAATTACTAGGAAACGGCCTAGAATTAAAATTACCTCTATACGCGTTATTACCAAAATTGTTCCTACCAGCAAAATTCACATCCATAGATTCATTATTATTCTCAATCAAAGTAGACACAGGCATATCATTAGGATCAGTAGGAGCACTCTTATTAGCAAACAATTTCATAATTTCATCCATCTTTCCACTCAAAACATTAATCTCTTCAATTGCATGCACCTTTTTACTAGTAGATCTTTCAGTGTGCCATTGAGAATAATTAACCTTAATATTATCTATGAGTTTGGTCGCTTCTCCTAAAGTGATTTCCATAAAAGTGCCTCCCGCGGCTGAATCTAAAAGATTTCTAGAAGCAAAATTCAATCCAGCATAAAAAATTTGTATAATCATCCATAAATTCAAACCATGAGATGGGCAATTACGTATCATTGATTTCATCCTCTCCCAAGCATGTGCAACATGTTCATGATCAAGTTGCTTAAAATCCATAATATCATTTCTAAGAGAGATGATCTTAGTGGGAGGAAAATACTTAGAGATAAAAGCATCTTTGCACTTATTACATGAATCAATACTATTTTTAGGCAAAGACGAAAACCAAGCTTTAGCACGATCTCTAAGCGAAAACGTAAATAGCTTAAGTTTGACAATATCTTTGTCCACATCTTTCTTCTTATGCATATCACACAAATCAACAAATTTGTTTAGATGGGTAGCGGCATCTTCACTAGGAAGGCCAGAAAACGGATCTTTCATGACAAGATTCAGCAAAGCAGTATTAATTTCACAAGATTCAGCATCGGTAAGAGGAGCAATCGGAGTGCTAATAAAATAATTATTGTTGGTATTAGCAAAGTCACACAATTTTGTATTATCTTGAGTCATCGTGACAAGCAAGCAATCCAACACACAAGGAAACAAGAAACAGGCAAAAGAGGCAAATTGAAAAAGAGAAGGTGAACGAAAAGAGAGGGCGAAAGAAAAAGAGGGCGAATAAAACGGCAAGGGTGAAGTGGGGGAGAGGAAAATGAGAGGCAGATGGCAAATAATGTAATGCGAAGGATAAGAGTTGTGATGGGTACTTGGTATGTCTTGACTTGGCGTAGATCTCCCCGGCAACGGCGCCAGAAATCCTTCTTGCTACCTCTTGAGCACTGCGTTGGTTTTCACTCGAAGAGGAAAGGGTGGTGCAGTAGAGCAGCGTAAGTATTTCCCTCAGTTTTTGAGAACCAAGGTATCAATCCAGTAGGAGACCACGCGTGAGTCAACTCGTACCTACACAAACAAATAAGAACCTCGCAACCAACATGATAAAGAGGTTGTCATTCCTTCACGACCACTTGCAAGAGTGAGATCTGATAGAGATGATTATAAGATAAATATTTTTGGTATTTTTATGATATAGATTGAAAGTAAAAGCTAGCA
Organism: Triticum urartu; assembly: GCF_003073215.2. Classification (NCBI taxonomy): domain Eukaryota; kingdom Viridiplantae; phylum Streptophyta; class Magnoliopsida; order Poales; family Poaceae; genus Triticum; species Triticum urartu. The sequence continues at coordinate 124,960,977 of NC_053027.1, forward strand.
AAATAAAGTAGATTGGAAACTTGTATGATGGAAAGTAGACCCGGGGGCCATTGGTTTCACTAGTGGCTTCTCTCAAGATAGCATAAGTATTACAGTGGGTGAACAAATTACTGTCGAGCAATTGATAGAAAACCGAATAATTATGACAATATCTAGGCATGGTCATGTATATAGGCATCACGTCCGAGACAAGTAGACCGACTCCTGCCTGCATCTACTACTATTACACCACACATCGACCCCTATCCAGCATGCATGTAGAATATTAAGTTCATAAGAACAGAGTAACGCCTTAAGCAAGATGACATGATGTAGAGGGATAAACTCATGCAATATGATGTAAACCCCATCTTTTTATCCTCGATGGCAACAATACAATACGTGGTGTTTCCCTTTCTGTCACTGGGATCGAGCACCGCAAGATTGAACCCAAAGCTAAGCACTTCTCCCATTGCAAGAAAGATCAATCTAGTAGGCCAAACCCAAATGATAATTCGAAGAGACTTGCAAAGATAAACCAATCATACATAAAAGAATTCAGAGAATATTCAAATATTGTTCATAGATAAACTTGATCATAAACCCACAATTCATCGGATCTCGACAAACACACCACAAAAGAAGATTACATCGAATAGATCTCCAAGAGAATCAAGGAGAACTTTGTATTGAGATCCAAAGAGTGAGAAGAAGCCATCTAGCTACTAGCTATGGACTCGAAGGTCTGAAGTAAACTACTCACACATAATCGGAGGGGCCATGGAGTTGATGTAGAGGCCCTCCGTAATCAATGTCCCCTCTGGCGGATCTCTGGAAAAGGTCCCAAGATGGGATCTCTTGGGTACAAAAGGTTGCGGCGGTGGAATTAGGTTTTTGTGGTGCTCCTGGATGTTTGCGGGGTACGTCGATATATATAGGAGGAAGAAGTAGGTCGGTGGAGCAACATGGGGCCCACGAGGGTGGAGGGTGCGTCCCCCCTGCCTCGTGGCCTCCTCGTTGATTGCTTGACGTCCACTCCAAGTCCTCTGGATCGCGTTTGTTCCAAAAATCATGTTCCCGAAGGTTTCATTACGTTTGGACTCTGTTTGATATTCCTTTTCTATGAAACACTGAAATAGGCAAAAAAACAGCAATTTGGGTTGGGCCTCCGGTTAATAGGTTAGTCCCAAAAATAATATAAAAGTGTAAAATAAAGCATGTTATCGTCCAAAACAGATAATATAATAGCATGGAACAATCAAAAATTATAGATACATTGGAGACGTATCAAGCATCCCCATGCTTAATTCATGCTCGTCCTCGAGTAGGTAAATGATAAAAACAGAATTTTTGATGTGGAATGCTTCCAAACATATTTCTCAATGTAATTTTCTTTTATTGTGGCATGAATCTTCAGATCCGAAAGATTCAAGTTAAAAGTTTAATATTGACATAAAAATAATAATACTTCAAGCATACTAACTAAGCAATCATTTCTTCTCAAAATAACATGGCCAAAGAAAGTTCATCCCTACAAAATCATATAGTTTGGTCATGCTCCATTTTCGTCACACAAGAATGCTCTCATCATGCACAACCCCGATGACAAGCCAAGCAATTGTTTCATACTTTAGTAATCTCAAACTTTTTTCAAATTTCACGCAATACATGAGCGTGAGCCATGGATATAGCACTATGGGCAGAATAGAATATAATGGAGGGGGTTATGTGGAGAAGACAAAAAAGGAGAAAGTCTCACATCAACGCGGCTAATCAATGTGCTAGGGAGATGCCCATCAATTGATGTCAATGCAAGGAGTAGGGATTGCCATGCAACGGATGCACTAGAGCTATAAATGTATAAAAGCTCAACAAAAGAAACTAAGTGGGTATGCATCCAACTTGTTTGCTCACGAAGACCTAGGGCACTTGAGGAGGCCCATTGTTGGAATATACAAGCCAAGTTCTATAATGAAAATTTCCGACAACATATGAAAATGACAAAACAAGAGACTGTCTATCATAAAGATCATGGTGCTACTTTGAAGCGCAAGTATGGTAAAAGGATAGTAGCATTACCCCTTTTTATTTTCTCTTTTTTGGGGGGGGGCTTCTTTTTTTCTTTGGCCTTTCTTTTTTCTCTTTTTTATTTGGGACAATGCTCTATTAATGATGATCATCACACTTCTATTTATGTACAACTCAATGATGACAACTCGATACTAGAACAAGATATGACTCTATATGAATGCCTCCGGCGGTGTACCGGGATTGCGATGAATCAAGAGTGACATGTATGAAAGAATTATGAATGGTGGCTTTGCCACAAATACGATGTCAACTACATGATCATGCAAAGCAATATGACAATGATGATACGTGTCATAATAAACGGAACGGTGGAAAGTTGCATGGCAATATATCTCGGAATGGATATGGAAATGCCATAATAGGTAGGTATGCTGGCTATTTTGAGGAAGATATAAGGAGGTTTATGTGTGATAGAGCGTATCGTATCACTGGGTTTGGATGCACCGGCGAAGTTTGCACCAACTCTCAAGGTGAGAAAGGGCAATGCACGGTACCGAAGAGGCTAGCAATGATGGAAGGGTGAGAGTGCGTATAATCCATGGACTCAACATTAGTCATAAAGAACTCACATACTTATTGCAAAAATCTACAAGTCATCAAAAACCAAGTATTACGCGCATGCTCCTAGGGGATAGATTGGTAGGAAAAGACCATCGCTCGTCCCCGACTGCCACTCATAAGGAAGACAATCAAATAACACCTCATGTTTCAAATTTGTTACACAGCGTTTACCATACGTGCATGCTATGGGACTTTCAAACTGCAACACAAGTATTCCTCAAATTCACAACTACTCAACTAGCACAACTTTGATATCACTATCTCCATATCTCAAAACAATCATCAAGTACCAAACTTCTCTTAGTATTCAATGCACTTATATGAAAGTTTTTATTATGCCTAAAAGCAAATTGCCATGTTGTTCTAAAGGACTCTCAAAATAATATAAGTTAAGCATGAGACATCTATTATTTCTATAAAATAAACCACCACCGTGCTCTAAAAGATATAAGTGAAGCACTAGAGCAAAAACTATATAGCTCAAAAGATATAAGTGAAGCACAAAGAGTATTTTAACAAATTCCAATTCATGTGTGTCTCTCTCAAAAGGTGTGTACAGCAAGGATGATTGTGGTAAACTAAAAATCAAAGACTCAAATCATACAAGATGCTCCAAGCAAAACACATATCATGTGGCGAATAAAAATATAGCTCCAAGTAAAGTTACCGATGAACGAAGACAAAAGAGGGGATGCCTTCTGGGGCATCCCCAAGCTTAGGATTTTTGGTGTCCTTGTATTTTAACTTGGGGTGCCATGGGAATCCCAAATCTTAGTCTCTTGCCACTCCTTGTTTCATAATCCATCAAATCCTTACCCAAAACTCGAAAACTTCACAACACAAAACTTAAAAGAAAATCTTCGTGAGCTCCGTTAGTAAAAGAAAACAAACCACCACGTCAAGGTACTGTAATGAACTCATTATTTATTTATATTGGTGTTAAAGCTACTGTATTCCAACTTCTCTATGGTTTATAAACTCTTTTACTAGCCATAGATTCATCAAAACAAGCAAACAACACACGAAAAACAGAATCTGTCAAAAACAGAACAGTCTGTAGTAATATGTAGGTTTCGAATACTTATGGAACCCCAAAAATTCTAAAATAAATTTCTGGACGTCAGGAATTTATCTATTAATCATCTTCAAAAATAATTAACTAAATATCACTCTCCAGTAAAAAATGGCAGCAACTCTCGTGAGCGCTAAAGTTTCTGTTTTTTCAGCAAGATCAAAAAAAAAACTTCCCCCAAGTCTTCCCAACGGTTCCACTTGGCACAAACACTAATTAAACACAAAAAACACAAACAAAACAGAGGCTAGATAAATTATTTATTACTAAAAGGAACAAAAAGAAAAGAACAAAAATAAAATTGGGTTGCCTCCCAACAAGTGTTATCGTTTAACGCCCCTAGCTAGGCATAAAAGCGAGGATAGATCTAGGTATTGCCATCTTTGGTAGGCAACCCATAAGTAGCTCTCATAATAGATTCTAATTTAATTTAATTTCTAGGGAAGTGTTCCATGCCATTCCCTAACCAAAATTCGAACCTAATATTCCCTTCCTTCATATCAATAATTGCACCAATCATTCTAAGGAAAGGTCTACCAAGAATAATAGGACATGAAGGATTGCAATCTATATCAAGAACAATCAAATCTACGGGCACATAATTCCTATTTGCAACAATAATAACATCATTAATCTTTCCCATAGGTTTCTTAATGGTGGAATCCGCAAGGTGCAAGTTTAGAGAATAATCATCAAATTCACGGGAACCTAGCAAATCACACAAAGTTTTTGGAATCATTGAAATACTAGCGCCCAAATCGCACAAAGCATAGCATTCACGATCATTAATTTTTATTTTTACAGTAGGTTCCCGCTCATCATAAAGTTTTCTAGGGATAGAAACTTCCAACTCAAGTTTTTCTTCATAAGATTGCATCAAAGCAAAACCGATATGTTTAGTAAAAGCTTTATTTTGACTATAAGCATGAGGAGAATTTAGCATGGATTGCAACAAGGAAATACAATCTATCAAAGAGAAATTATCATAATTAAATTCCTTGAAATCCAAGATAGTGGGTTCATTGCTATTTAAAGTTTTGACCTCTCCAATCCCACTTTTATCAACTTTTGCATCAAGATCTAAAAACTCCAAATTTTTGGGACGCCTTCTAACTAAAGTTGACTCATCTCCAGTCCCATAATTATCAAGATTCATATTTCTAAACAAAGATTTAATAGGGGACACATTAGTCACGTTTAGATATTCATCCTTATTATCATGAAAACTAGAAGAACACGCTTTTAAAAAACAATCTCTTTTTGCACGCATCCTAGCGGTTCTTTCTTTGCACTCATCAATGGAAATTCTCATGGCTTTGAGAGACTCATTGATATCATGCTTAGGTGGAATAGATCTAAGTTTCAAAGAATCAACATCAAGACAAATTCTATCCACGTTCCTAGCCAACTCATCAATCTTAAGCATTTTTTCTTCAATCAAAGCATTGAAACTCTTTTGTGAAGTAATAAATTCTTTAATACTAGATTCAAAATCAGAGGGCATATTATTATAATTTCCATAAGAATTGTTGTAGGAATTACCATAATTATTAGAGGAATTACTAGGAAACGGCCTAGAATTAAAATTACCTCTATACGCGTTATTACCAAAATTGTTCCTACCAGCAAAATTCACATCCATAGATTCATTATTAATCTCAATCAAATTAGACAAAGGCATATCATTAGGATCATTAGGAGCACTCTTATTAGCAAAAAATCATAAGTTCACCCATCTTTCCACTCGAAACATTAATCTCTTCAATTGCATGCACCTTTTTACTAGTAGATCTTTCAGTGTGCCATTGAGAATAATTAACCATAATATTATCTAGGAGTTTGGTAGCTTCTCCTAAAATGATTTCCATAAAAGTGCCTCCCGCGGCCGAATCTAAAAGATTTCTAGAAGCAAAATTCAATCTGGCATAAAAATTTTGTATAATCATCCATAAATACAAACCATGAGATGGTTATATTACGTATCATTGATTTCATACTCTTCCAAGCTTGTGCAACATGTTCATGATCAAGTTGCTTAAAATTCATAATATCGTTTCTAAGAGAGATGATCTTAGTGGGAGGAAAATACTTAGAGATAAAAGCATCTTTGCACTTATTCCATGAATCAATACTATTTTTAGGCAAAGACGAAAACCAAGCTTTAGCACGATCTCTAAGCGAAAATAGAAATAGCTTAAGTTTAACAATATCGTTGTCCACATATTTCTTCTTTTGCATATCACACAAATCGACAAATTTGTTTAGATGGGTAGCGGCATCTTCACTAGGAAGACCAGAAAACGGATCTTTCATGACAAGATTCAGCAAAGCAGTATTAATTTCACAAGATTCAGCATCAGTAAGAGGAGCAATCGGAGTGCTAATAAAATCATTATTGTTGGTATTGGCAAAGTCGCACAATTTAGTATTATCTTGAGCCAGCGCGACAAGCAAGCAATCCAACACCCAAGCAAACAAGAAACGGGCAAAAGAGGCAAATTGAAAAGGAGAAGGGAACGAAAAGAGAGGGCGAAAGGAAAAGAGGGCGAATAAAACGGCAAGGGTGAAGTGGGGGAGAGGAGAACGAGAGGCAAATGGCAAATAATGTAATGCGAAGGATAAGAGTTGTGATGGGTACTTGGTATGTCTTGACTTGGCGTAGATCTCCTGGGCAACGGTGCCAGAAATCCTTCTTGCTACCTCTTGAGCACTGCGTTGGTTTTCCCTTTAAGAGGAATGGGTGGTGCAGTAGAGCAGCGTAAGTATTTCCCTTAGTTTTTGAGAACCAAGGTATCAATCCAGTAGGAGACCACGCGTGAGTCACCTCATACCTACACAAACAAATAAGAACCTCGCAACCAATGCGATAAAGGGGTTGTCATTCCTTCACGGCCACTTGCAAGAGTGAGATCTGATAGATATGATAATAAGATAAATATTTTTGGTATTTTTATGATATAGATTGAAAGTAAAAGATAGCAAAATAAAGTAGATTGGAAACTTGTATGATGGAAAATAGACCCGGGGGCCATAGGTTTCACTAGTGGCTTCTCTCAAGATAGCATAAGAATTAAAGTTGGTGAAGAAATTACTGTCGAGCAATTGATAGAAAAGCGAATAATTATGACAATATCTAGGCAACCCGCAACCCGCAATATGTCCGAAATTTTAGATGGGGGCAATGTTTGTAACTTTCCCCAAATTTCAAACAAGCGCGTCCCAAACCGAAACATTGTTCCCCCTTAAGTTCCCTGCCTCCCTCCGTTTCCCCATTCATACTCCGTGGGCGCCAAAACGCCCTCTCCACCAGCCGCGAAACCCCAGCCTCCTCCGTCCTCCACCCCATAGCGCCCAATCCACCGCCGCCCTCCTCCATCATGCCGGAGCCGGTACCCCGACATCGTTGTCCAACGCAACCGCACCCGCAACGCCCTCAAGGACTTAGCAGCTGAAGCCGAGGTAGAGCTACCTCCACGACGCCGACGCCGACATGCGCCGTACCAGAACTACTCCGACCACGCCGTCCCGCGCCTCATTGTTGCCGCTCCACTGTCGCAACCGTCCACCGCACCGGAGTTGTTCCCACTACGTCGTCGTTCGCCGCCTCGGAACTGCTTCCCCGCTGCCGACAGACGACCACCACACCACACTCAACAACTTGGCCATGGGTTCGTCCAAGGCTGCACCGTCCTCCACAACTTCTCGTTTCAAGCGAACCACAAGAAGATCGTTGGAAAAATAGAAGGAGGACACATCACTGCCAGCAGAAAGAGGTACTCCTCTTCCCTTATTCTGCAAACCTTATGTCTCTGCTCACATCATATTCATCTCATGAAAGAAACTAGTTGAGCGCTTCTTGCTGCATCTTCTTCATGATACTAAATGCACAAGGTTTGCTCCCTTTACTATTTCACCTTTGCTAGAGGTCAGTAGCCCGCCTGGATTTCAATTGAGGGTCAGTCGAACCGCAATTAAAAGAAGCAGCACCCGCTTAGGCGCGTGGAGCACCTAGTCCGCATGTTCGCCGGGGAACCGGCGCATCGGTGTCTATCATAGGGGTGTGGGGCGCAGGAGCTACTTGCGCCCGATCTGGAGGTCGGCGGGGCTTGAATGGATGGCCGGGGGGCGGTGCCAAGCACGGCGGTGCGGTGAGGTCGAGGGGAGGGCACAGGCAGGGGACTGGGCTGGTGGTCACTGCCGTTTCGAGGAAGATCGTCAACACTGACTGGTTGGAGGTAGATGAAGGAGATCTGCTCGTTCTTTGTACATCGGACAGTGCAGAAAAAATGGACTGACCTATTTGTTTTCAGTCGAATGTTATTTTCATAGAATCCTGTAGTAATTTAGTGTGCCATGTATGTTGTAGAGCTATCATATGTCTCCCGTCGTTTATTTCTCACCGACCTGCTATCTGCTACCTTTACGTTGTACTGATTGTGCACACACTTCACCCATACTCACACTATTGTTTTTTATGCATGGGTATTTCAGACTCTGGCGCAGTGTTGATGAATGCTGAAAAGAAAAGACAGAAGTCGCTCCAGTGTAATTCGAAGATAAGCACTAAGCTTTTTAGAGCTCTAAAGGATGCAGTGTCAGCAGTTGCAGACAGTAAACGTAGCTCTGCAGTTGATGATCTCAATTGCCACACACAACCATCCAAGGTGCTTGCTTTAACTTCGTGCTGTCAAATGTGGTTGCATGTTGCATATGGTGTCTAGCTTGTATTGCTTCCAATTTGGTTAAATTGCATTTGCTTACTTCACACGTTATACCTTTGATAATGACATGCCTTCCTGTTTTTGATACATACTACATATGTCTATTAACCATGTTCGTACATCAAACTAATGCTCTTTTGTATCCCTCGTCAATCACTTATGACGAGACAGTCACCCGAGTGGGTTACTGTGAGACACCATACTCGTTTAAAGAGTGCAGTGTCATCCTCCCCACATGATTCTCAAGAAACAGCAAGGCTAAATGAAGATAGTCAATGTAGCTCTCTAGTTGGTGACCGCAATTCCCCCACACCACCATCACAAGTACTTGCTCTAACTTCGCAGTGTGATATGTGGTTGCATGTTGCATATGGTGTCTAGCTTGTAATGCTTCTAATTAGGGTAAATTGCATCTGCTTAGTTTACACATTATACTTGTGAATATGACATGCCTTCCTATTTTTGGTACACACTACATCTATGTGTTAACCTTGTTCTTACATGAAACTACCTCTCTTCTGTATCCTGCATCAATCACTTACGATGAGTCACCTTTATTCGTTGAATATTGCATATTATTTCAAGCCTGTTGCCATGTATTGCTTCTAATTTGGTCAAATACATTTGTTAGGGCACCCTTTTAATTTGGCAGAGTGATATTGGTTTCATCTTTCATATGGTTTCTAGCTTGCATTGATTCTAACAAGTTCAAGCACCTTGTGCTTAGTTTACACTTTATACATCATACATGTCAATATGTCACGCCGTCCTGTTTTTCATACATATTACATCCTCCTATCATGTGGCTGCCTTACATGAAAGTAGTGTTCATCAGTATCATGCATCAATGAGTTCTGAAGAGCAAATTTTATTCCTTTTTCTTGTGGGTTTGACTTGACAAGGCAAAATCAGGAAAGAGGAAGGAAAAGAGTAAGGAAGGCGATGATGGTGGTCCTCTGTAGCAACGTAAACGGAGCATTTGTGCCGATTCTCCTTGTACTGATAGTGCACTACAAGGTCCAAGTCTCCGCTCCCCTACTCCACCATCCAAGGTGCTTGCTCTAACTTGGCAGTGTGATATCTGGTTGCATGTTGCATATGGTGTCTAGATTGTATTGCTCCTAATTAGTGTAAACTGCATCTGCTTAGCTTACACATGATACGTGTGAATATGACACGCTTTCCTGTTTTTGGTACATACTATATTTGTCTATCACACCATGTTCTTACATGAAACTACTCTTCTTGTGTATCCTGCATCAGTCACTTATGATGGAACACCTTTAAGTTGGCAGTGTGATATTGGTTTGCGTCTTGAATATGATTTCTAGCATGTATTGCTTCTAGTTTGATGAACGCCACCTATGACGAGATAGTTTTAACTTGGCAGAGTGATATTGATTGCACATTTCATATGGTGTCTAGTTTGCAGTGCATCTAATTTGTTGAAGTGCCTTCTGCTTAGTTACCACATCATAGGTGTGAATATGTCAAGCCGTCCATTTTTTCGTACATATTCCATCCTCGTATCATGACTTTGCCTTTCATCAGAGTAGTATTCGTCAGTATCATGCATGAATGAGTTCTAAAGAGCTAATTATATTCCTTTTTCTTGTCGGTTTGACCTCACAATGCAAAATCAATAAAGCTGAAGGAAATTGGCAAGGCATTGGATGATGGTGATCCTTCCGAGCAACTGAAACGGAGGTTCTCTATAGATTCTACTCCGCCATCCTCCCAACAAGATTCGCAAGACAATGCAAGGCTAGACAGTCAACGTAGCTGTGTAGATGATGAGCACATCTCCCCTACTCCACCATCACAGGTGCTTGCTCTAACTTGGCACTATTATATGTGGTTGCATGTTGCGTATGCTGTCTAGCTTGTACTCCCTCCATTTATTTTTAGTATGCATATAAGGTTTGGTCAAACTCAAGCTTTGTATAGTTTGACTAACTTTATATTAAAAAATATAAACATTCATAATATGAAATCGATATTATCAGATGCACCATGAAACGTATGTTCATACTATATAGTTTTAGTATTGTAGATGTTCATATTTTTTTATATAAATTTGGTCAAACTTTGTGCAGTTTGACTTCGACCAAATCTTATATGCAGAGTAAAAAGAAACAGAGGGAGTATTGCTTCTAACTTTGTTGAATTGCATATGCTTACTTTACACATAATGCCTGTGAATATGACATATGTTCCTGTTTCTAGAACATACTATATCTGATCACACGATGTTCTTACATCAGACTACTATTCTTGCATATCCCGCATCAGTCACTTATGATAAGGCACCTTTAAGTCGCCACTGTGATATTGGTTGTGTCTTGCATATGATTTCTAGCATGTACTGCTTCTAATTTGTTGAAAGGGCATACAGTTTGAACTTGGCGGAGTGATATTGGTTGCATCTTTCATAGGAAGGAAAAGAGTAAGTTAGGGGATGTTGGTGGTCCTCTGCACCGACGCAAACAGAGACTCTCTAGATTTGTCACTACTACTACTAATGAAGTTGAAGTCCCAAGTCTACATGATGAGTTCATCTCCCGTACTCCACCATCGCAGGTGCTTGCTCTAAGTTGACAGTGTGATAATTGGTTTCATGTTGCATATGTTGTCTAGCCTGTATTTCTTCTATTTTGATTAAATTGCACCTGCTGAGTTCATACGTTATACATGTGCATATGACATGGCGTTCTGTGTCTAGAATACACTACATCTATCTATCATACCATGTTCTTACATCAAAGTACTGTTGTTGTGTATCCCGCATCAGTCACTCATGATTGGACACTTTTAACATGGTAGTTTGATAGTGGTTGCATCTTGCATTGATTTCTACGTTGTACTGCTTCTAATTTTTTGAATTGCCACTTATGACAAGATACTTTTAACTTGGCAGAGTAATATTGGTTGCATCTTTCATATGGCGTCTAGCTTGTATTACTTCTATTTTCTTGAAAATCCTTCTGCTTAGCTTACACATCGTAGATGTGAATATGTCATGCAGTCCTATTTTTCTTACATATTCCATCCTCATACGGTTGTCTTACATCAAAGTATTGCTTGTCTGTATCATGCATCAATGAGTTCTGAAGAGCGATTTTATTCTTTTGTGTTGTGGGTACGGCTTGACATGGCAAAGTAAAAAAAGAGCAAGGAAAATAATATAGTAGGGAGCGGTGTTACTCGTCGGGTGAAACGGAAAAGGATCTGCCGTCCAGATTCTGCTAGTACTTATAGTGCAGTAGAAGGTCCAAGACCACCGGCTAAATCTATAAACATAGTATCACCTGCTCCACTAGCTGCAGCATCCGCTTCAATTGTACCAGCATCTCAACGAGTTACTCGTTCGTTTGCTCCGGAACTGGTCAGTTCCCAAGCTGCCTTCACACCTAACACTACTTCCGAAGCACTGCTGACACAACAGGACTTGGCAAGATCAGATGAACCTCATGAGCATCAACACCAAGACGGTACCTGACCGAGTCAAGTTGCAGTTGCATGCTCCTTTATATGTACTCTCACATGTACACTAACACTTTCCATATTGGTTGTTGAACTAGCACCACGACGCAAGCGGAAACAGACATCAAGGATAATGCTTGACAGATTAACAAAATATAAAGGAGGAAGAACGGAGATCCATTTTGAGCCAGGTTTAAAATGGCCACGTGATGCTACAGAGTCAGAAAGTTAGTATCAGAGGCAGCCGTTGCTGTTAGGTGTCATGCACGTATCCTCCCAACGTGGATCCAGTACAGGAGTGAGAAAGACAATACCCAGTTTAACACATTCCTTGACCATTTATCCGTAAGTAATGTTATTCATCGCAATTAGTAATATTGTCTTGCTCTGTCTCATACTTTCTAGCTTCCTCCTAATAAGACTCACATTCTTTTTTCAACAAATGAGGTTCAAGTTGGATCCGATAGATGATGCAACTAAACAAGCATGCACTCATGTTTTTCAGTCTGCTCTGCGACAGTATCAGTACCACCTTAGAAAATCTCACTTTGAAGGCAAGGCTAACAATGAAATCGCTCAAACATCTCCATTGGAATATATTACAAATGAAGACTAGACAGCCCTCATTAAACACTGGTCTGATCCAAAGTATCAGGTAGGCTATATGTATTTGATTAGACCACATATTAAACTTGTATTTATGTATGTGCCTTACAAGTGTATCTTCTTCTAGGCTAACTGTTTGAAGAACAAGACCAACCGTTCTAAAGTGAAATTCCAACAGACAACAGGATCTCGTAGCTATATTGCACACTGCGAGGCTCTTGTAAATAGCTGCTACTTCCTTGTTTTTTCTGTGCCATATTATCATATCTATATTGACTTGTTCCAAATACAGAGAAAAGCCTGTGCGGACCAAAAAGAACCTGAACCGAATGCAGTGCAAATCTTCAAGGATTGCCACACCAGTAAGATGAAGGGCATGAGCACACCAGTTCAAGCCACTGTTGTAAGTCCTTACTCCTCCTGCCTTTGAACTGATTGGTACTATGATGTGTTCATTTAACTACTTGGTTTGCAGCCAATGTCAGTTACTTTGTTCACTTTTATACACAGTTGTCTTAACGTATCATTTCACCTTACATGGTTTAAAAGAGATGAAGGATATTCTTTTGGTCTTGATCTGTATTCTAGTTGTTATGTTCATGTGCGCACACAATGATAAAGTAGCATGTTTGTTTTATATCTGTTTGCCCATGATATGAATGATGTCATACTATGTTCATCCCACTTTAAACCATGTCTCTTTATCCTTAGATGTCAATGAATGTGAGGAAATAGACAATACAGTAGGCATGCTACATGGACATATGTTCCGAAAGTGATTTTATTATGTAGTTGGCACTACAATACATGCTAATGTATTACAGTAGTTCACCAAAATAAGTTATGTATAAACGTGTAACCTACTTTGTTTGTTTTTGTCTCATTAGTAACTTATATGGTACACTAATCTACAAGTTCAAACTTTCAGTAAGCTATGGAAAAAATGATTGAACAGCCACAACCACCTGAAGGTGACGAGGCTACCACAAGCACAATGTCTCCTCTTGCTACAGTGCGTCAGTATCTCTCCACTAACAGTGCAAAAGGCGCCTTCCTGCGTAATTATGGGTTGGTTGTCAAGGTAACCTCGTCCAAATCGCCTACTGAACAAAATCTTCCTGGTAGATAGAGTGATATATTTGTGCTCCAGACACAAGTCCAATCCCTAATGGATGTCGTTTTGGAAACAAGAATAGTGGTTGACAAATGTTGTCAAGATATGAATGGTTTTGAAACCAGACTATCAGACATTCGCTTCATTGTTCAAGAGCAATGGCGGAAAAAAGGTGAAGATCGTGCTACTCCATCAGATTCTACAGCCTGAAACATCAGCACTCAGGTCAAATGATATGTGCTTCTATACATCTGATGGTGCTTTTATCTGCAAGGACTGTAAACTTTATGCCAACAGGCCTTTTGTTGTATGGTTGGAATTTATTTTGTTGTGATACAGCATTTATGATGCTGCCAAAGGCTGCAATAATTACGATGCTATTTTTGTATAGTGTAGGTTTATCTTAGTAATGTATTCGGTCGAAAGCTTCGTAGGAGCCCAACATGCCAACATTCGCCGGGCCCATTCCAATTGAGCTAAAAACGATTATGGGCCGAAATTTGCATGTAGCACATGATAACCCACAAGTATAGGGGATCAATTGTAGCCTCTTTTGATAAGTAAGAGTGTCGAACCCAATGAGGAGATAAAGGTAGAACAAATATTTCCTCAAGTTATATCGACCACCGATACAACTCTACGCATGCTTAACGTTCGCTTTACCTAGAACAAGTATGAAACTAGAAGTACTTTGTAGATGTTTTTAGATAGGTTTGCAAGATAATAAAGAGCGCGTAAATAAAAAGTAGGGGCTGTTTAGATAAAGAAACAATAAAGTTAGTATAGCGAGTGTGGAAAAGTGGTGGTAGGAGTTGTGATATTGTCCCTAAGCAATTGACTACTTTACTAGACCGATAGCAAGTTTTATGTGGGAGAGGCCATTGCTAGCATGTCATCCCTGACTTGGAATTCTATGCACTTATGATTGGAACTATTAGCAAGCATCCGCAACTACTAACGTTCATTAAGTTAAAACCCAACCATAGCATTAAGATATATTGGTCCCCCTTCAATCCCGTATGCATCAATTTCTATGCTAGGTTGAAGCTTCTGTAACTCTTGCCCTCCAATACATAGTCCTATCAACATACAACTAACACTATGGTGTGATCCACGCGCGCGCTCAAATGATGGGCACCAAAGGACAGAAACATAACCCCAAGCAAATTAAATCAATCATAGTAATTCATCAACCACCGATAGGACAACGAAAATCTACTCAGACATCATAGGATGGCAACACATCATTGGATAATAATATGAAGCATAAAGTACCATGTTCAAGTAGAGGGTACAGCGGGTTGCGGGAGAGTGGACCGCTGTAGATAGATGAGGGAAGGTGATGGAGATGTTGGTGAAGATGGCGGAGGTGTTGGTGTAGATTGCGGTGATGATTATGGCCCCCGGCGGCGTTCCGGCGCCACCGGAAGCGAGGGGGAGAGAGCCCCCCTCCTTATTATTCTTCCTTGAACTTCTCCCTAGATGGGAGAAGGGTTTCCCCTCTGTTCCATGGCCTCCATGGCATGGGAGGGGCGAGAGCCCCTCCAAGATTGGATCTGTCTCTCTGTCTCTCTCTGTTTCTGCGTTCCCTGATTCTGCCCTTTCACCGTTTCTTAAATTCCCGGAGATCCGTAACTCCAATTGGGATGAAATTTTAACACGATCTCTATCCGGATATTAGATTTCTTGCGGCAAAAGAAGGGCGTCAACTGCCTTACAGGGTGGCCACGAGGGCCCAGGGCACTCCTGACCCCCTAGGGCGTGCCCCCTGCCTCGTGGCCCCCTAGGGCATCGTCTCACGTGGATTTTTCTTCCCAAAAATCACATATGTTCCAAAAAAATCTCCGTCAGTTTTTATCCCGTTTGGACTCTGTTTGATATGGATTTATTGCGAAAAAAAAACATGCAACAAATAGGAACTGGCATTGGGCACTGGATCAATATGTTAATCCCAAAAATATTATAAAAAGTTACCAAAAGTATATGAAAGTTGTATAATATTGGCATGGAACAATCAAAACTTATAGATACGACGGAGACGTATCAGCATCCCCAAGCTTAATTCCTGCTCGTCCTCGAGTAGGTAAATGATAAAAAAGATAATTTTTGATGTGGAATGCTACCTAGCATAATCTTGATCATATATCTAATCATGGCATGAATATTAAGACACGAGTGATTCAAAGAAATAGTCTATCATTTGACATTAATACAATAATACTTCAAGCATACTAATAAAGCGAACATGTCTTTTCAAAATAACATAGCCAAAGAAAGTTATCCCTACAAAATCATATGGTCTGGCTATGCTCCATCTTCACCACACAAAATATTCAAATCATGCACATCCCCGATGACAAGCCAAGCAATTGTTTCATACTTTTGACGTTCTCAAACCTTTTCAACTTTCAAGCAATACATGAGCGTGAGCCATGGACATAGCACTATGGGTGGAATAGAATATGATGGTGGAGTTTGTGTGGAGAAGACAAAAAAGGAGAAAGTCTCACATCGACGCGGCTAATCAACGGGCCATGGAGATGCCCATCAATTGATATCAATGTGAGGAGTAGGGATTGCCATGCAACGGATGCACTAGAGCTATAAGTATATGAAAGCTCAAACTGAAACTAAGTGGGTGTGCATCCAACTTGCTTGCTCATGAAGACCTCGGGCATTTGAGGAAGCCCATCATCGGAATATACAAGCCAAGTTCTATAATGAAAATTCCCACTAGTATATGAAAGCGATAACTCGAGAGACTCTCTATATGAAGAACATGGTGCTACTCTGAAGCACAAGTGTGGTAAAAGGATAGTAACATTGTCCCTTCTCTCTTTTTCTCTCATTTTTTTGTTTTTTTGTTTTTTTCTCTGTTTTTTGTTTTGGTGGGCTTCTTTGGCCTCTTTTTTTTATTTTGGCTTCTTTGGCCTCTTTTATTTTGATAACCTCTCATGGGACAATGTTCTAATAATGATGATCATCACACTTTTATTTACTTACAACTCAATATTACAACTCGATACTAGAACAAAGATATGTCTCTATATGAATGCCTCCGGCGGTGTACCGGGATGTGCAATGATCTAGCATAGCAATGAAATCAAAGAACGAACAAGCCATGAAAACATCATGCTAGCTATCTTACGATCATGCAAAGAAATATGACAATAAATGCTCAAGTCATGTATATGATGATGATGGAAGTTGCATGGCAATATATATCTCGGAATGGCTATGGAAATGCCATGATAGGTAGGTATGGTGGCTGTTTTGAGGAAGATATAAGGAGGTTTATGTGTGATAGAGCATATCGTATCACGGGGTTTGGATCCACCGGCGAAGTTTGCACCAACTCTCGAGGTGAGAAAGGGCAATGCATGGTACCGAAGAGGCTAGCAATGATGGAAGGGTGAGAGTGCATATAATCCATGGACTCAACATTAGTCATAAAGAACTCACATACTTATTGCAAAAGTCTATTAGCTATCGAAACAAAGTACTACGCGTATGCTCCTAGGGGGATATATTGGTAGGAAAAGACCATCGCTCGTCCCCGACCGCCACTCATAAGGAAGACAATCAATAAATAAATCATGCTCCGACTTCATCACATAACGGTTCACCATACGTGCATGCTACGGGACTTGCAAACCTCAACACAAGTATTTCTCAATTTCACAATTACTCAACTAGCACGACTCTAATATCACCACCTTTATATCGCAAAACTATTGCAAGGAATCAAACATACCATATTCAGTGATCTACAAGTTTTATGTAGGATTTTATGACTAACCATGTGAATGACCAGTTCCTGTCATCTCTCTAAATAGATATAAGTGAAGCAAGAGAGTTTAATTCTTTCTACAAAATATATGCTCATGCTCTAAGAAATATAAGTGAAGCAAAAGAGCATTCTACAAACGGTTTTCTATGTGAAGAGAAACAGGCAATCCAAACTTCAAACGATATAAGTGAAGCACATGAAGCATTCTATAAAGCCATACTCAAAAGATATAAGTGAAGTGCAAAGAGCATTCTATAAATCAACCAAGTACTTTCTCATACCAGCATGGTGCATAAAATAAAAATGAAAACTAAATGCAAAAGACGCTCCAAGATTGCGCATATCGCATGAACGAAACGAACCTGAAAACATACAGATACTTGTTGAAGAAAGATGGGATGCCTTCCGGGGCATCCCCAAGCTTAGATGCCTGAGTCTCCTTGAATATTTACTTGGGGTGCCTTGGGAATCCCCAAGATTGAGCTCTTGCCTCTCCTTCTTCTCCTCACATCGAGACCTCCTCGATCTTCGGACACTTCATCCACACAAAACTCAACAGAAAACTCGGTAAGATCCGTTAGTATAATAAACCAAATAACTACTATAAGTACTGTTGCAAACCAATTAATATTTTGTTTTTGCATTGTAGCTACTGTAATATAACTTTTCCATGGCTTAATCCACTGATATAAATCGATAGTTTCATCAAAACAAGCAAACTATGCATCAAAAACAGAATCTGTCTAAAACAGAACAGTCTGTAATAATCTGAACATTCACCATACCTATGGTACTCCAAAAATTCTACCAAAATTAGGAAAAATAAAAAATTTGTAAAGAAAGACAGTGCAAAATGTTTCAAAACCGTTTGACGTTCCAGTAAAAAATGTAAAATCACGCACTACAGCCAAAGTTTTTGTCCTGCACCGTACAAACCAACAAGCAAAATAAACATCCTAAAGGCAAATCTTGGCACATTATTTTTATTTTTAAACCTTATAAAAGCACACAACAGAATTAAATGACTCTCTAAAACTTCCAGGTTGTCTCCCTAGCAGCGCTTTCTTTAAAGCCATCAAGCTAGGCATATAATGCTCAAGTAATGGATCCACCCGGATCCCAAGGTATATCAAAGCCAATTTTAATTAACAATGATTTGTAATTTAGTAGTGATCACAAAGTAACATATATCATGTAATGATGAAGTCTAACTCTCTTCCTATGCAACGGCATGTCATAAAAGAACAATTCATGCACACATAGTAAAGGCCAATGCATAGTATAAACAGTTTCTTGCAATTTTATCATAATGGAAACATGGAGAGGCGGAGATGTAGTTCCTCTCTCATAATAATTGCAAGTAGGAGCATCAAGCACATGCATATTATATTCATCAAAATTATCATGTGCAACTTTAAAATGCAACCTATCAATATAATCCTTAATAAGGGCAAACTTCTCCGATATAGTTTAGTCGGGAGAATTCAAAAAGATAATAGGACCATCATGTGTGGGTGCAATAGCAACAATTTCATGTTTAACATAAGGAACTATAGAAAGTTCATCTCCATAATCATAATTCATGTTGGCATCTTGGCCACAAGCATAGCAAGCATCATCAAAAGGGGATATTTCAAAAGAATCAACGGGATCATAACAATCATCATAGCATTCATCCTTCGGTAAGCACGAAGGGAAATTAAACAATGTATGAGTTGAAGAGTTACTCTCATTAGAAGGTGGGCACGGGTGATCAATCCGCTCTTCCCCCTTTTGTTCTTCACTCTCCTCCTCATCTTTTTCATCCAAAGAGCTCATAGTTTCATCAATTCCTTCTTCCATAGACTCCTACGAAATATTAGTCTCTTCTTGGACAACGGCTCTCTCAATAAAATCATCAATATCAGAATTGAATTCATAATTCTCATAGCAATATTTAAGGATAGCTAAATTTTCAGGTCTGTAAACAGCATCATCAAGATTTTCACACTCTTTAAACAAAGACTCAATTTCATAAGCACCCATAAAAGCAACAAATTCTTCTATTTGTTCCACATCATAGTAATCATATATACCATTAGCATAAGATGCCAAGGTTTTATCATCATTAAATTTGCATGAAAAGGGAAGGTGTGGAGCCTTCATCCTAGAGCAACAAGTATAGTCATATCTCAAGCATAGTTCCGAGCATACCAATGCAACATATGAATTTGATCCCATAATAGTTTCCCTTTTTGTGTCAAGAGATAATGCCTAAAGTATTCACGTTGATCGAACGTGTCCCCCATTACATAATTGAATGGGGTTTTCTTAGGATTATCAAAGTAGTACATAATATTTTTCACATAACCAGCATCGAGGGTTTTAGGAGGTTCCCCATCTCCATGAGTAGCAGGTACACCTAATTTTTTTGGTATTTCGTGTTCCATATCCATAACTAAAGATAGAGAACAACTTAGAGCAGCAAATAAAAATTACTTACTGATAAAGCAAACAAGCACACACGAGAATATTCACCCCACACTACAACTCCCCGGCAACGGCGCCAGAAAAAGGTCTTGATAACCCACAAGTATATGGGATCAATTGTAGCCTCCTTCGATAAGTAAGAGTGTCGAACCCAACAAGGAGCTAAAGGTAGACCAAATATTCCCTCAAGTTCTATTGACCATCGATACAACTCTACACATGCTTAACATTCGCTTTACCTAGAACAAGTATGAAACTAGAAGTACTTTGTAGATGTTTTTGGATAGGTTTGCAAGATAATAAAGAGCGCGTAAATCAAAAGTAGGGGATGTTTAGATAAAGAAACAATAAAGTTAGTATAGCGGGTGTGGAAAAGTGATGGTAGGAGTTGTGAGATTGTCCCTAAGCAATTGACTACTTTACTAGACCGATAGCAAGTTTTATGTGGGAGAGGCCACTGCTAGCATGTCATGCCTGACTTGGAATTCTATGCACTTACGATTGGAACTATTAGCAAGCATCCACAACTACTAACGTTCATTAAGGTAAAACCCAACCATAGCATTAAGATATATTGGTCCCAATCCCGTATGCATCAATTTCTATGCTAGGTTGAAGCTTCTGTCACTCTTGCCCTCCAATACATAGTCCTATCAACATACAACCAACCCTATGGTGTGATCCACACGCGGGCTCATATGATGGGCAGCAAAGGACAACAACATAACCACAAGCAAATTAAATCAATCATAGTAATTCATCAACCACCGATAGGACAACGAAAATCTACTCAGACATCATAGGATGGCAACACATCATTGGATAATAATATGAAGCATAAAGCACCATGTTCAAGTAGAGGGTCCAGTGGATTGTGGGAGAGTGGACCGCTGTAGATAGATGAGG
The DNA here is from genome assembly GCF_003073215.2 of Triticum urartu. Taxonomy (NCBI): domain Eukaryota; kingdom Viridiplantae; phylum Streptophyta; class Magnoliopsida; order Poales; family Poaceae; genus Triticum; species Triticum urartu. The sequence continues at coordinate 124,981,769 of NC_053027.1, forward strand.
GAAGGTGATGGAGATGTTGGTGAAGATGGCGGAGGTGTTGGTGTAGATTGCGGTGATGATGATGGCCCCCGGCGGCGTTCCGGCGCCACCGGAAGCGAGGGGGAGAGAGCCCCCCTCCTTATTATTCTTCCTTGATCTTCTCCCTAGATGGGAGAAGGGTTTCCCCTCTGTTCCATGGCCTCCATGGCATGGGAGGGACTAGAGCCCCTCCAAGATTGGATCTGTCTCTCTGTCTCTCTCTATTTCTGCGTTCTCTGATTCTGCCCTTTCACCGTTACTTAAATTCTCGGAGATCTGTAACTCCGATTGGGCTGAAATTTTAACACAATCTCTATCCAGATATTAGCTTTCTTGCAGACAAATAAGGGCATCAACCGCCTTACGAGGTGGCCACGAGGGCCCAGGGCGCGCCCCCTGCCTCGTGGCCCCCTCGGGCATCGTCTCGCGTGGATTTTTCTTCCCAAAAATCACATATATTCCAAAAAAATCTCCGTCAGTTTTTATCCCGTTTGGACTCTATTTGATATGGATTTACTACAAAACCAAAAACATGCAACAAACAGGAACTGGCATTGGGCACTGGATCAATATGTTAGTCCCAAAAATATTATAAAAAGTTACCAAAAGTATATGAAAGTTGTATAATATTGGCATGGAACAATCAAAACTTATAGATACGACGAAGACGTATCAGCCCACTAAAAATATCTGGGCCTAAATCAGCATAAGATTTCATATTTTTCTGGTAGGCATGTGCCCATAGTGAGCCTTTAACAGGGCTAAACATAATTTGGGCCCTCAGTAACAATAGGCCGTTTACAGGTGTAAATATCTTGAGCCCATAAAAAACATGGGCCTTTAAAAGACAGAAAGTGAGATTGGGCCCTGATTGTGCCAAATAACCCACTGGTCTTAGCAGGCCAAAATGGTGGCCCATTTACGATGCGGATCTTTCAGAGGCCGAAATTCGGACGGGTCGTAAATGCGCCGACCTAATACACGGGCCTTTAATAGGCCAGAAGTTCGGTCGGGCTAGATTATCATCATTTTTATATGGGTCGTTAATGGGCCCGATGTGACGTTGGGCCACATATGGCCCATGGATTTCGTCCGACGTTAACAGGCCGAAAATCACAACAGGCCAAAAGTGGCCCAAATCTATAGTGGGCCTCTAACAGGCCGAATGTCAGACATGGCCGAATATGATCCAAATCCTTCACGGTCGTTTATGGGCCGAAAGTTTCAATGGCTTGTAAATGGGCCCAAATGAAGCAGGACCTTTAACAGCCCGGAAATACACCGGGCCGTAATTCGGCCCATATACTTAGCGGACTGTTAATGGGCCAGAAGTGACCATGGGCCGCGATGACGACAAGTTTAGGACAGGCCGTTGACTGGCCGATTTGACACTAGCCGTACATGCCTTAACTGAGAATGTTGGGCCTATAGCTAGACCAGCCCATTATGGTCTGCAAAATCTTGTGGGCCTTTAGCTCGGCCAGCCCATTATTGCCCGCAAAATCTCATTGGCCTTTAGCTGGGCCGGCCCATTATGATACGCAAAATCTCGTGGGCCTTTTGCTGGGCCGATGTTACACACACAATGCGGCTATATCTCCCACGTGTCGGAGCACGACCTAGAGGCATAACCGCATTGTAGGCATGTCGCAAGAAGGGTCATCTTTACACATCCCATGTATTGAATAAGAAAAAGAGGTACAGAGTTGGCTTACAATCGCCACTTCACACAATACATAAATATAGCATTACATCAACCAGAATACAATCAAGGTCCGACTACGGAACCAAATAAAGAAAGACAACCCCTAATGCAATAGATCCTCGATCGCCCTGACTGGGCTCCACTACTGAACAGCTAGAAACGAAACAACACAACAAACACGATCTTCTTCGAGCTCCTCCTTGAGCTCGGTTGCGTCACCTGCACAGTATCATCGGCACCTGCAACTGGTTTTGGAAGTAATCTGTGAGTCACGGGGACTCAGCAATCTCACACCCTCGCGATCAAGACTATTTAAGCTTATGGGTAGGAAAAAGGTAGTGAGCTGGAGCTGCAGCAAGCACTAGCATATATGGTGGCTAACTTACGCAAAAGAGAGCGAGAAGAGAAGCAAAGAACGGTCGTGAACTAGAAGTGATCAAGAAGTGATCCTAAAACTACTTACGTTCAAGCATAACTCCAACACCGTGTTCACTTCCCGGACTCCGCCGGAAAGAGACCATCACGGCTACACACGCGGTTGATGCATTTTAATTAAGTTAAGTGTCAAGTTCTCTACAACCGGACATTAACAAATTCCCATCTACCCATAACCGCGGGCACGGCTTTCGAAAGCTCAAAACCCTATAGGGGTGTCCCAACTTAGCCCATCACAAGCTCTCACGGTCAACGAAGGATATTCCTTCTCCTAGGAAGACCCGATCAGACTCGGAATCCTGGTTACAAGACATTTCGACAATGGTAAAACAAGACCAGCAAAGCAACCCGAATGTGCCGACAAATCCCGATAGGAGCTGCACATATCTCGTTCTCAGGGCACACCGGATTGTCCAAACTTCCGGTAGGCCAAACCAGAGTTGCCCCTGGTGGCCACCGGCGGCTGACAGGTTGGACCAACACTCAGAGGAGCATTGGCCCGGGGGGGTTAAAATAAAGATGACCCTCGGGCTCCGGAAACACAAGGAAAAAAAGGCTAGGTTAGGCAAATGTAAAACCAAGGTTGGGCCTTGCTGGAGGAGTTTTATTCAAAGCAAACTGTCAAGGGGTTCCCATAACACCCAACCGCGTAAGGAACGCAAAATCAAGGAACATAACACCGGTATGACGGAAACTAGGGCGGCAAGAGTGGAACAAAACACCAGGCATAAGGCCGAGCCTTCCACCCTTTACCAAGTATATAGATGCATTAATTAAATAAGAGATATTTTGATATCCCAACAATAATCATGTTCCAACAAGGAACAAACTCCATCTTCACCTGCAACTAACAACGCTATAAGAGGGACTGAGCAAAGCGGTAACATAGCCAAACAACGGTTTGCTAGGACAAGGTGGGTTAGAGGATTGACATGGCAATATGGGAGGCATGATAAAGCAAGTGGTAGGTATCGCGGCATAGGCATAGCAATAGAGCGAGCAACTAGCAAGCAAAGATAGAAGTGATTTCGAGGGTATGATCATCTTGCCTGCAAAGTTCTCTGAGAAGACGAAAGCTTGAACCTCGTAAGCGTACTCAATGGGTTCCTCGATCACGTACTCGTCTCCCGGCTCTACCCAAGGCAATAACACAAGCAAAGGAAAACCACAATCAACCACGGTGCAATGTGCAAGCAACATGATGCAAAACATGACATGATATGCGAGATGTGATATGCAATGCATATGCGTGCTCCGGAAGGAAAAGATAGAACAAGGCATCAACTTGGCAAACCAAGAGTGCCGCTGGAAAGATGAGTTGATTTCGGTCGAAATTGATATAAAGATCACCGGAATCGGATGCACGGTTTGCACATGACAAGCAAAACAAGAATGACACAATTCTGCGATTAACAGCACGATGCCATCTGGAATGCAACAAAAAACTAAGCTACTGCACTCTAACATAACAACAAAGCACATGGTAGTGATCTATTCAAGATGCTTTACAAAAGATGAACACTGAGCTACGGCTAAATCACACAATAGCAGGTTCAAACAAGCATGGAAAAAGGGCAAAAGATAACAGCATCACAGACTTAGTGAAAATAACAACATGCCAGGAATTAACATCAGGAAGCAATGTTTAGAGCAAGATAACAACATGCTACAGGATCAGATCATAGAAATACAACGCATGGCATGAATCTACTCAAAGCATATAACAAAAGTCCCTAACTTACCATAATCCAAAAAGGATCAGAAGATATAATGGCACCCATGTAAACACAGCAAGTTTTGTTAACAGATTCAGACTTGGCAGAAAACTGGAAATGGCAAAAACAGAGTTACGAAGGCATGTTTGCAAGCTCGATGCACTCAACACAAGGCATTGCATGACAAACTAAGCATACTCCCAGCAAGAAGACATGATCAAGAAGCTAACCATGGCAAGAACAAACTCATAACATGCATGGATCAACTACAACAACCTTGGCAAAATTGATTAACACGTAAACAATCTGCCAGGAACATTTTATAGAAAAAGTAGAGCAAGATTGAGTCATGCTAGGGCACTCCATAATTGCAAACAAAGACATGGATGGATAGAGCATAACAATATCTCAAAATCATCCTTACTGAACATGCTCAAAAGAGGCATGGATCACGCTGTAGCAATATGTATACATGGCATAAAAATAACATCAGGGAAATGACTAAGAAGAATTCTAAGTCCCTGAAATCAGCAACATCACGAGAGCTACTTTGCATGCTTGTGCTAGTCACCACATTGATCACAAAAATACATGGCATACACTCCTGTAAAGATGGCATGGCATAGCCCAAAACACATGCAAAGCTCATGCCCATATGCAGCACACAATAATCATGGCAAAAATGACAAATGCTCATAATCTGATAGAAATCAGGAACTAACATTATGAAGCACTCTTGCAACAGTTATTAGGGCATCAAGATGGACTCAAACAAGCATGATGCAATGGAACGAAATGAAGAGGACAACATGATGAACAATTTGACATAACACATGCGTGAAACGGAGCTACGGATGATAAGTTATGATGCGATGAACAGGGGCATAAATTATATGGATCTGGGGACTTAGAGAAAAAAACATGGGCGCAGGATAGCTAAAGTGCGCACGAGCGGGGTTTAGAGGGATGGCTCACCATGGGCCTGGCCCAGAATGGAGAGGAGGGAGCTGGGCCGGCTGGAGATGGGCTGGCCCACACAGACGCTGCAGGGGAGGCAGTTGGCACGTGTCGTCCTCCTCCCGACTGGGGACGAGGCCGGCGGCGCTAGGGCTCCGACGAGCGGGACGAAAGCGAGGCGGCGCGGGCAGCCAGATCCGTCGGATCCGGTGGAGAACTGGGCGGGACCACCGTTCTCGGCATCGGTGACGGCCGCCGGCGTCGATCGGAGCTTAACGGGCAGCGATGGAGGATCCCGCGGGGAGGGAAGAGAGAGAGAGCGAGGTGAGAGAGGTCAGACAGAGGAGGAAGAAGGAGATGGGGACAGGCGTGGTGGCCGGCGACCTGATGCGGCAAGCGTGCATCGAGGCGGCGGCGTGCTCTGGTGGTGTCGAGGCGGCGGTGGATGACGAACGCCGGCGAGTCGGCGGGGTGCTTCGGCGAAGTCCGGCAAAGGGCACAGCGGCGGCGCGCAGATCCGGCGATGTGGGCTCACACGAGTGCGGCCCCGGGCCTCGATGGGCTTCGGCAGGCTTGCCCCGGGCCTGGCGGGCCGCGGAGGAGAGAGAAGGCCGGCAGTGGTGATGTGGCGGCGGCGGATTCGTCGGGGACGGCGGCGCGGACATGTCCGGCTCGGGGATTTTTGTCCGGCGGCGTGAGAGGAGCGGGGCTAGGGTTTCATCCGCGAAAATTTCGGGGGGAGTCACATATATATATATAGGTAGAGGGGGCTAGGAGAGTCCTAATGAGGAGCGGTTTTCGGCCACGCGATCGTGATCGAACGACCGAGAGGATGGAGGAGGTTTGGATGGGTTATTGGGCCACTTTGAAGGGGTGTTGGGCTGCAACACACACGAGGCCTTTACGGTTTCCCGGTTAACCGTTGGAGTATCAAACGAACTCCAAATGGCACGAAACTTGACAGGCGGTCTATCGGTAGTAAACCAAGGCCGCTTGGCAAATCTTGGTCCAATTTGAGAGCGTTTAACACCCGCACATGAAAAGAGACAAAAGGGGACGCCGGATGACATAGGAGTGTCGGATTGAGAAACGGACAACGGGGAAAATGCTTGGATGCATGAGACGAACACGTATGCAAATGCGGTGCACATGATGACATGATATGAAATGCAAGAAATGCAAACAAATGAGAAGGAAACAACAGCGAATAACTGGAAGACACCTGGCGCAACGTTCTCGGGGCGTTACAACACTCCACCACTACGAGAGGATCTCATCCCGACATCTAGGATGGCACCAGAGGGAAAACGGAAGAGGAAGAGAAGAGGTAAAACTAAGTTGCTTCTTTGACAAACGAGTGAAACCAAGGAACCTTGAGATGTTGAAAACTTGAAAGAAAAAAAATCAACGGAGATGAACGAAGTTGAAAACACTCCGTTAGAAAAAAAGAACAAGGAACCTTACTAGAACCTTGGAGGTTGCAAAACTATGAATGCTGAGCACAACGGAGAAGAAGGAATTGAAACCACTCTGGTTGAAACGAGATAAGCAAGGAACAAGGAAGAACAAATTCGAATAGCACTCTGTTTGAAAAGAGATGCAAGACTTGATAGGATGAAAAGGACTTGAGCAGAGGACACAACACTCCGGATAAATGGATAAGCACGAAAGAACATGATCCTGACAAAACAAGAAGATGGGTTGAGGAGAGCAACATCACAAAGCCTCCGGGAGAAAGAATAGAAGATAGATAATTGAAATAAAAGAATGGAGGAGAAAATGCCAACTTCTGCCACAATTGAGCTTGAAAAGGCATCCTTAGGAGAAGGGTCGAACGGAGTTGTTGGAAAACCAACAACGAAAAGAGTAAGCTTGTAGTGGGCTTATGGGGAACATCTCAAAACTATGAGGTGAAATTCTGCCACTGACGGAACCAATAGATTGGATTGATATCAACAAGGAGACGAGAAACTTATGTCACCGGGAGGATAAATGAAGATCTTGGGTCATTGATAGGCACCACAATTATCAACATTCCTTAGAGAAAGCTTTAGGTGAAAAATAGCCCAAGATAACTCCAATGAAGAGGTTGATGGAATGAGAAGAGCTCATGCTCGAAGAAATTGATGGGTTGAAAAGATGACTTGAGCGAAGAGAAAATGATGGATTTAACTATGTCACTCTTGAAAAACGTGTGATCCATGAAACACGAAGGGAAATTATCAACAATGACATAACACCACCTCAAAAGATGAGATATGCAAGAATTTCACTTCGAATTGCAAGATGAAGAAACTTGATCTCCTCTGAAAAGAATCTTGATGAGCACTTCGAGAAAGAATTAAATCCTTGATGAATCATCATGTAACCTCCATGAAGAACTCTGGTAATAAAAGAATGATCAAAAGAAGTGAAGGATGGAAAGAATAAGATTGTAGCTTCGCAATGATTGGATGGATCTTTTCGATGAGATAAAGTAGAAACTTGGAACTCTAGAAGAAAAGATAAAGCATCTCGAACCGAGAATGTGATATGATGAACCTCCGGAATAAGGAATTGAATTCACTCGATGAAACAATAATAAGAATTACATTATGCTTATCCTTCACCAATTAAATTGATGAGAAGCAACGGATTTGGCATACTACTTATTCTCGTAGAAAGGATTAAGATAGATATAGCGCAAACTTGAGAAGGTCTTCAACGATCCACCAGTAGGATTGAAACAACGAATGAATAATATGATAACCATGGAAGAGAATCATGAGCAAACCACCGTAAGAATTGAAAATGAACGAAGAAAATATAATGAAACACCAGAAAGAATTAGAGAATGAATGAAGATACTTCAGAGAATTTAGATATATGAGAATGAAGAGATCACGTGCTGATAAGAGAATACTTGAATGATGCACCGGTAAGATTTGGAGAATGAGAGCTGAAAGCTGGAATGAATAATTCTGAGATGATAGCCTCCGGAGAAACAAACTAAAAAACTCTTGAATTGCTCCGGATGGGTGAAAAGAATTCTTACGATCAAAAACAATTATGAGAGAATGGCATAAAACTAGAACCACAAGTCTTCAAGAGAACAGATATGATTGAAGAGAAACTCTTCTTCGGTCTTCAAATGTTGAGAATGACGATGAGAACAGCACCAAGAATTGTTGAGGCACTCTGGAATGACGAATAGAAAGGTTGGGCCAACAAAGAAAAGAGTTAGAAAGATTTTGGATAAAGGCATTTGACTGATGATAATTCATTCTTATGTCAAACTTGGAAAAGAATGTGAGAGTAGCTCCGGGAAGATTAGAAGAGTCAGGTAAGATCCTGGGAAAATACCTGTGGGTTAGGGCCCACTCAAAGATACATCGTTGAACAATTTAAAAGAGAGATTGCGCCGGTTGAATTAAATGGCTTGAATGAGATAACAGCCTCGAAATAGGTTGAACGAATGTAGAGTGGAAACATGAATCTTCGAGATATCTTGAGCACTCCGGAACAATAGAATAGCAAGCGTGGAATGATTATGAGGTGCACCGGCATGAGAAGGTATTTGAAACGAGGAAAAGTATATGATCAACAAAGCTTGAATTGGATCCACCGGAGAAGAAAAGAGAATGAAGAATGATAACTAGAAGCTCCGTTAGAATATTCATGAGAATCACCGGATACGAACATTGTAAGAAAAAGAATGAAGAGACTACACATGAAAAAAATGGATACTTGATTCAAAAATATGAGTCCTTGAAAAAAAAGGGAGGGAGGGTGGGAAAAACAAAGACAACTTGGGACGGACGAAACAAACAACGTTGAGAAAACTTAGATTAGATCTTGCAAATGTTGAAATGATCGGATCCACTTGAAGAGAGACACACCAGTTCAGAAGAAATTGAGATGGCAAACTCGAAGATCAAGAAGGTTTAGTATTCACATAGAAATATGAGAACACCACTTAGGAAAAGTATGGAATCAACACTTGCCTTCGAAGCAACTCGAATACCACAACTCAAAACAAAAACAAAGGATTGGCTTGCGGAATAAGACAGAAACAAACATATGATAGACCCCATATCGTATCATGTGTCTGTTGGAAAGATATTCTAGGAGCTACTTGAATTCCCACTTATAAACCCCCGAAACTTTCTAGTTATGCAATCGGGTGTTGGGGATACAGGGGAAGCATAATATCTCACCCAAAACTAGCAAATCCTACATCCAGTTGTATCCATCCTTCAACACATAACCAAGAAACCTTCAGAAATCAGTTACCTCAACCTTCGAAAAGCATCCGTTATACGAACTATGGCAATACTCCCGAACTCCCGCCCAGTACCGGGTGGCGTCGAGGTTATCTCACCAACAACTGCATAAAAGAGATTTTCGATGTCGGCGGACTCAGGTATTCCAGAATTGCAACGATAAAATTGTGACGACAACACCTCGGAGCTCAACTCCCGGGGACACTGCCACAACCCCTAAATATCAGGAGGCACCAAGAACAATGTTCTCGTCACAAAACCATCGGAACGATTCCAAGATACCCGCGTGATCCTAAATTTTTTTTAGTGAAATTTGAGAATAGAAAGTCAAAACTCTACATCAGGAAGCCTCACCAGAGCGACGAAGGGACTGAGGAGTAAAAAGAATCCTACTCTCCGATATATATATATATATATATATAATCCTATAAGACTCAAAACATTTTTCTAGACTCAACAACGTCAACGATTCGATCAAGCAGGGGGCTCCTAAGTCGGGGAAGGCTCTGATTACCAACTTGTAACACCCACAATGCAGCTATATCTCCCACGTGTTGGAGCACGACTTAGAGGCATAACCGCATTGTAGGCATGTCGCAAGAGGGGTAATCTTTACACATCCCATGTACTGAATAAGAAAAAGAGGTACAGAGTTGGCTTACAATCGCCACTTCACACAATACATAAATATAGCATTACATCAACCAGAATACAATCAAGGTCCGACTACGGAACCAAATAAAGAAAGACAACCCCTAATGCAATAGATCCCCGATCGCCCCGACTGGGCTCCACTACTGAACAGCTGGAAACGAAACAACACAACAAACACGATCTTCTTCGAGGTCCTCCTTGAGCTCGGTTGCGTCACCTGCATAGTATCATCGGCACCTGCAACTGGTTTTGGAAGTAATATGTGAGTCACGGGGACTCAGCAATCTCACACCCTCGCGATCAAGACTATTTAAGCTTATGGGTAGGAAAAAGGTAGTGAGGTGTAGCTGCAGCAAGCACTAGCATATATGGTGGCTAACTTACGCAAAAGAGAGCGAGAAGAGAAGCAAAGCATGGTCGTGAACTAGAAGTGATCAAGAAGTGATCCTGAAACTACTTATGTTCAAGCATAACTCCAACACCGTGTTCACTTCCTGGACTCCGCTGGAAAGAGACCATCACGGCTACACACGCGATTGATGCATTTTAATTAAGTTAAGTGTAAAGTTATCTACAATCGGACATTAACAAATTCCCATCTGCCCATAACCGCGGGCACGGCTTTCGAAAGTTCAAAACCCTGCAGGGGTGTCCCAACTTAGCCCATCACAAGCTCTCACGGTCAACGAAGGATATTCCTTCTCCCAGGAAGACCCGATCAGGCTCGGAATCCCGGTTACAAGACATTTCAACAATGGTAAAACAAGACCATCAAAGCCACCCGAATGTGCTGACAAATCCCGATAGGAGCTGCACATATCTCATTCTCAGGGCACACCGGATTGTCCAAACTTCCGGTAGACCAACCCAGAGTTGCCCCTGGTGGCCACCGGCGGCTAACAGGTTTGACCAACACTCAGAGGAGCGCTGGCTCGGGGGGGAGTTAAAATAAAGATGACCCTTGGGCTCCGGAAACCCAAGGGAAAAAGGCTAGGTGAGGCAAATGTAAAACCAAGGTTGGGCCTTGCTGGAGGAGTTTTATTCAAAGCGAACTGTCAAGGGGTTCCCATAACACCCAACCGCGTCGGGAGTGCAAAATCAAGGGACATAACACCGGTATGACGGAAACTAGGCAGCAAGAGTGGAACAAAACACCAGGCATAAGGCCAAGCCTTCCACCCTTTACCAAGTATATAGATGCATTAATTAAATAAGAGATATTGTGATATCCCAACAATAATCATGTTCCAACAAGGAACAAACTCCATCTTCACCTGCAACTAACAACGCTATAAGAGGGGCTGAGCAAAGCGGTAACATAGCCAAACAACGGTTTGCTGGGACAAGGTGGGTTAGAGGCTTGACATGGCAATATGGGAGGCATGATAAAGCAAGTGGTAGGTATCGCGGCATAGGCATAGCAATAGAGCGAGCAACTAGCAAGCAAAGATAGAAGTGATTTCGAGGGTATGATCATCTTGCCTGCAAAGTTCTCTGAGAAGACGAAAGCTTGAACCTCGTAAGCGTACTCAACGGGTTCCTCGATCATGTACTCGTCTCCCGGCTCTACCCAAGGCAAGAACACAAGCAAAGGAAAACCACAATCAACCATGGTGCAATGCGCAAGCAACATGATGCAAAACATGACATGATATGTGGGATGTGATATGCAATGCATATGCGTGCTCCGGAAGGAAAAGATTGAACAAGGCATCAACTTGGCAAACTAAGAGTGCCGCTGGAAAGATGAGTTGATTTTGGTCGAAATCGATATAAAGATCACCGGAATCGGATGCACGGTTTGCAAATGACAAGCAAAACAAGAATGGCACAATTCTGCGATTAACAGCACGATGCCATCTGGAATGCAACAAAAAACTAAGCTACTGCACTCTAACATAACAACAAAGCACATGGCAGTGATCTACTCAAGATGCTTGACAAAAGATGAACACTGAGCTACGGCTAAATCACACAATAGCAGGTTCAAACAAGCATGGCAAAAGGGCAAAAGATAATAGCACCACAGACTTACTGAAAATAACAACATGCCAGGAATTAACATCAGGAAGCAATGTTTAGAGCAAGATAACAGCATACTACAGGATCAGATCATAGCAATACAAGGCATGGCATGAATCTACTCAAAGCATATAACAAAAGTCCCTAACTGACCATAATCCAAAAAGGATCAGAAGATACGATGGCACCCATGTAAACACAGCAAGTTTCGTTAACAGATTCAGACTTAGCAGAAAACAGGACATGGCAAAAACAGAGTTACGACGGCATGTTTGCGAGCTCGATGCACTCAACACAAGGCATTGCATGACAAACTAAGCATACTCCCAGCAAGAATACATGATCAAGAAGCTAACCATGGCAAGAACAAACTCATAGCATGCATGGATCAACTACAACAACCTTGGCAAAATTGATTAACACGTAAACAATCTGCCAGGAACATTTTATAGCAAACGTAGAGCAAGATTGAGTCATGCCAGGGCTCTCCATAATTGCAAACAAAGACATGGATGGATAGAGCATAACAATATCTCAAAATCATCCTTACTGAACATGCTCAAAAGAGGCATGGATCACTCTGTAGCAACATGAATACATGGCATAAAAATAACATCAGGGAAATGACTTAAAAGAATTATAAGTCCTGAAATCAGCAACATCACGAGAGCTACTTTGCATGCTTATGCTAGTCACCACATTGATCACAAAAATACATGGCATACACTCCTGTAAAGATGGCATGGCATAGCTCAAAACACATGCAGAGCTCATGCCCATATGCGGCACACAATAATCATGGCAAAAATGACAAATGCTCATAATCTGATAAAAATCAGGAACTAACATTATGAAGCACTCTTGCAACAGTTATTAGGGAATCAAGATGGACTCAAACAAGCATGATGCAATGGAACGAAATGAAGAGGACATCATGATGAACAATTTGACATAACACACGCGCGAAACGGAGCTACAGATGAGAAATTATGATGCGATGAACAGGGGCATAAATTATATGGATCTGGGGACTCAGAGAAAAAAACATGGGCGCAGGATAGGTAAAGTGCGCACGAGAGGGGTTTAGAGGGATGGCTCACCATGGGCCTGGCCCAGAATGGAGAGGAGGGAGCTAGGCTGGCTGGAGATGGGCCGGCCCACACGGACGCTGCAGGGGAGGCGGTTGGCGCGTGTCGTCCTCCTCCCGACTGGGGACGAGGCCGGCGGCGCTAGGGCTCTGACGAGCGGGACGAAAGCGAGGCAGCGCGGGCGGCCAGATCCACCGGATCCGGTGGAGAACGGGGCGGGACCACCGTTCCCGGCATCGGTGACGGCCGCCGGCGTCGATCGGAGCTTAACGGGCGGCGATGGAGGATCCTGCGGGGAGGGAAGAGAGAGAGAGAGAGAGCAAGGTGAGAGATGTCGGACAGAGGAGGAAGAAGGAGATGGGGACAGGCGCGGTGGTCGGCGACCTGATGCGGCAAGCGTGCATCGAGGCGGCGGCGTGCTCCGGTGGTGTCGAGGCGGTGGTGGACGACGAACGTCGGCGAGTCGGCGGGGTGCTCCGGCGAAGTCCAGCAAAGGGCGCGGCGGCGGCGGCGCACAGATCCGGTGACGCAGGCTCGCGCGAGTGCGGCCCAGGGCCCCGATGGACTTCGGCGGGCTTGCCCCGGGCCTGGGCGGGCCGCAGAGGAGAGAGAACGCCGACGGTGGTGATGTGGCGGCGGCGGATTTGTCGGGGACGGCGGCGCGGACATGTCCGGCGCGGGGATTTTTGTCCGGCAGCGTGAGAGGAGCGGGGCTAGGGTTTCATCCGCGAAAATTTCGGGGGGAGTCACATATATATATATAGGTAGACGGAGGTAGGAGAGTCCTAACGAGGAGCGGTTTTCGGCCACGCGATCGTGATCGAACGACCGAGAGGATGGAGGAGGTTTGGATGGGTTATTGGGCCACTTTGAAGGGGTGTTGGGCTGCAACACACACGAGGCCTTTACGGTTTCCCGGTTAACCGTTGGAGTATCAAACGAACTCCAAATGGCACGAAACTTGACAGGCGGTCTATCGGTAGTAAACCATGGCCGCTTGGCAAATCTTGGTCCAATTTGAGAGCGTTTAACACCCGCACATGAAAAGAGACAAAAGGGGACGCCGGATGACATAGGAGTGTCGGATTGAGAAACGGACAACGGGGAAAATGCTTGGATGCATGAGACGAACACGTATGCAAATGCGATGCACATGATGACATGATATGAAATGCAAGAAATGCAAACAAATGAGAAGGCAACAACAGCGAATAACTGGAAGACACCTGGCGCAACGTTCTCGGGGCGTTACAGCTGGCCCATCATGGATCGCAAAATCTTGTGGGCCTTTAGTTGGGCCAGCCCATTTAAATTTTATGGGCCACTTTTGGGCCGATCCACGTGTCAACATATCATAGGCGCATCTCGCCCATTGGATGAGTGACACCTGTGCCAACGTGGAGCTGACACGTGTTTCCGTCATCCAATCAGAATTTTACACATGGAAAATCCCCATTGGTCCGGGCTGTTAACGGGTTATCGGATCCAAAACCGGACTCGATAGCTTAACGGTGTTCCGTTACGGTGGATGCCACATGTCGGTCACCCTTTACGAAAGCACTTCTGTGACGCGTGATTTATCGTCATGGAAGTGGACACTTCTGTGATGATAATTTTGGTAATGTCATGGAACACTTCTACGACAGCACAGGTATGACTATCTTGATTCTGTCATAAATTTGTCATGGATGTACATGCATGACAGAAAACGTGACCTACTGTGACAAACACGTATCATCACGGAAGTGTATTTTTTTGTAGTGCAAGTTGATTGTTTCCAGCCGTGTGCGGTGCCCCCCTCCACCATAATCCACCTCGGTCATATCGTAGCGGTGCTTAGGCGAAGCCCTGTTCCGGTAGCATCATCATCACCGTCATCACGCCGTCATGCTGACGAAGCTCTCCCTCGACACTCTACTAGATTGTGAGTTCGTGGGACGTCACCGAGCCAAACGTGTGCAGATCGCGGAGGTGCCGTACTTTTGGTACTAGGACCGGTTGATCGTTAAGACGTACGACTACATCAACCGTGTTGTCATAACGCTTCTGCTTACGGTCTACAAGGGTACATGGACGACACTCTTCCCCTCTCGTTTCTATGCATCACCATGATCTTGCGTGTGCGTAGGAAAATTTTGAAATTACTGCATTCCCCAACAATTCCGTAGCTCCTGTTTTGAGTTACAAATATGAGCAACCGCACCGGTATCAAATACCCAGGAGCTACTACGAGCGCCGGTAAGGTACACATCAATAACATGTATATCACATATACCTTTGGCGTTGCCGGCCTTCTTATCCGCTAAATACTTGGGGCAGTTCTGTTTCTAGTGACCATTTCCCTTGCAATAAAAGCACTGAGTCTCGGGCTTGGTTCCATTATTTGGCTTCTTCCGGACAACTAATTTACCGGGCGCGGCAACTCCCTTGCGATCCTTCTTGAAGTTCTTCCTACCCTTGCCTTTCTTGAAACTAGTGGTTTTATTCACCATCAACACTTGATGTTCCTTTTTGATTTCCACCTTCGCTGATTTCAGCATTGAATATAACTCGGGAATGGACTTCTCCATCCCTTGCATATTGTAGTTCATCACAAATCTCTTGTATCTAGGTGGAAGCGACTGTAGGATCCTATCAATGACCGAGTCATCTGGAAGATTAACTCCCAGCTGAGACAAGCGGTTGTGCAACCCAGACATTTTGAGTATATGCTCACTGACAGAATTGTTTTCCTCCATCTTACAACTGTACAACTTGTCAGAGACTTCATATATCTCGACCCAGGCATGAGCTTGGAAAACCATTTTCATCTCTTGGAACATCTCATATACTCTGTGTTGCTCAAAACGCTTTTGGAGCCCCGATTTTAAGCTGTAAAGCATGCCGCATTGAACCAAGGAGTAATCATCACTACGCAACTGCCAGGCGTTCATAACGTCTTGAGTTGCTGGAAAATAGGTGCGTCACCTAGCGCTGCTTCAAGGACATATGCTTTCTTGGCAGCTATGAGGATGATCCTCAAGTTACGGACCCAATCCGTATAGTTGCTACCATCGTCTTTCAGCTTGGTTTTCTCTAGGAACGCGTTGAAGTTGAGGGCAACATTAGCGTGGGCCATCTGATCTACAAGACATATTGTACATATATTTTAGACTAAGTTCATGATAATTTAGTTCACCTAATCAAATTATTTAATGAACTGCCACTCAGATAGACATCCCTCTAGTCATCTAAGTGATACATGATCCGAATCGACTAGGTCGTGTCCGATCATCACGTGAGATGGACTAGACATCAACGATGAACATCTCCATGTTGATTGCATCTACTATACGACTCATGTTCGACCTTTCGGTCTCTCGTGTTCCGAGGCCATGTCTGTACATGCTAGGCTTGTCAAGTCAACCTAAGTGTTTCGCATGTGTAAATCTGGCTTACACCCGTTGTATGCGAATGTTAGAATCTATCACACCCGATCATCACATGGTGCTTTGAAACAACGAACCTTTGCAATGGTGCACAATTAGGGGGAACACTTTTCTTGAAATTTTAGTGAGGGATCATCTTATTTATGCTACCGTCCTTCTAAGAAAATAAGATGTAAACATGACAAACATCACATGCAAATCATAAAGTGACATGATATGGCCAATATCATCTTGCGCCTTTGATCTCCATCTTCGAGGCACGGCATGATCTCCATCATCGTGTCTTCATGAAGTTGTCTCGCCAACTATTACTTCTACTACTATGGCTAATGGTTAGCAATAAAGTAAAGTAATTACATGGCGTCTTCATTGACATGCAGGTCATACAATAAACTAAGACAACTCCTATGGCTCCTGCCGGTTGTCATACTCATCGACATGCAAGTCATGATTCCTATTACAAGAACTTGATCAATCTCATACATCACATATATCATTCCTCACATCCTTTTGGCCATATCACATCACATAGCATACCCTGCAAAAACAAGTTAGACGTCCTCTAATTGTTGTTGCATGTTTTATGTGGCTTCTAAGGGTTTCTAGCAAGAACGCTTCTTACCTACGCAAAAGCCACAACGATGATATGCCAATTGCTATTTACCCTTCATAAGGACCCTCTTCATCGAATCCAATCCGACTAAAGTGGGAGAGACAGACACCCACTAGCCACCTTATGCATCAAGTGCATGTTACTTGGTGGAACTAGTCTCACGTAAGCATACGTGTAAAGTCGGTCCGGGCCGCTTCATCCCACAATGCTGCTGAATCAAGATAAGACTAGTAACGGTAAGCAAATTGAACAAATCATCACCCACAACTACTTTGTGTTCTACTTGTGCATATAATCTACGCATAGACCTAGCTCATGATGCCACTATTGGGGAACGTAGTAATAATTCAAAATTTTGCTACGTGACACCAAGATCAATCTAGGAGATGCTAGTGATACATCTCCAACATATCTATAATTCTTGATTGTTCCATGCTATTATATTATCTATTTTGGATGTTTAATGGGCTTTAATATACCTTTTTATATTATTTTTGGGACTAACCTATTAACCGAAAGCCCAGTGCAAATTGTTGTTTTTTTGCCTATTTCAGTGTTTTGCAGAAAAGGAATATCAAACGGAATCCAAACAGCATGAAACCTTCGCGAGGATCTTTTTTTGGAACAAACATGATCCACGAGACTTGGAGTGGACGTCAAGGAAGCAGCGAGGGAGCCACGAGGTAGGAGGGCGCGCCCCAGGAGGTGGGTGCGCCCCCCACCCTCGTGGGCCCCTCACAGCTCCACCGACCTATTTCTTTCGCCTATATATTCTCTTATACCCTAAAACCTTTGGGGAGAGCAACGAAACATCTTTTCCACCGCCGCAACCTTTTGTACCCGTGAGATCCCATCTTGGGGCCTTTTTCGGCGCTCCGCCGGAGGGGGATTCGATCACGGAGGGCTTCTACATCAACACCATAGCCTCTCCGATGATGTGTGAGTAGTTTACCACAGACCTTCGGGTCCATAGTTATTAGCTAGATGGCTTCTTCTCTCTCTTTGGATCTCAATACAAAGTTCTCCTCGATCTTCTTGGAGAGCTATTCGATGTAACTCTTTTTGCGGTGTGTTTTCCGAGATCCGATGAATTGTGGGTTTATGACTTGATTATCTATGAATATTATTTGATTCTTCTCTGAATTCTTATATGCATGATTTGATATCTTTGCAAGTCTCTAAATTATTGGTTTAGTTTGGCCTACTAGATTGATCTTTCTTGCAATGGGAGAAGTGCTTAGCTTTGGGTTCAATCTTGTGGTGCTCGATCCCAGTGACAGAAAGGGAACCGATGCGTATTGTATTGTTGCCATCGAGGATAAAAGGATGGGGTTTATATCATATTGCTTGAGTTTATCCCTCTACATCATGTCATCTTGCCTAAAGTGTTACTCCGTTCTTATGAACTTAATACTCTATATGCATGCTGGATAGCGGTCGATGTGTGGAGTAATAGTAGTAGATGCAGAATTTTTTCAGTTCACTTGTCACGGACGTGATGCCTATATTCATGATCATTGCCTTAGATATCATCATAACTATGCACTTTCCTATCAATTGCTCGGCAGTAATTTGTTCACCCACCATAATACCTGCTATCTTGAGAGAAGCCACTAGTGAAACCTATGGCCCCTGGGTCTACTTTATCATATAAGTTTCCAATCAAAAATTCTAGTTTACTATTTATTTTGCAATCTTTATTTTCCAATTTATACAACAAAAATACCAAAAATATTTATATTTTGATCTTTATCAGATCTCACTTTCGCAAGTGACCGCGAAGGGATTGACAACCCCTTTATCGCGTTGGTTGCGAGGTTCTTGTTTGTTTGTGCAGGTACTAGGCGGCTTGCGTGTAGTCTCCTACTGGATTGATACCTTGGTTCTCAAAAACTGAGGGAAATACTTACGCTACTTTACTGCATCACCCTATCCTCTTCAAGGGAAAACCAACGCATGCTCAAGAGGTAGAAAGAAGGATTTCCGGCGCCGTTGCCGGGGAGATTTGCACCAAGTCAAGTCGAGATTTGATCTCCCATCAACTAGCCATTTCTGGCGCCGTTGCTGGGGAGATTTGCACCAAGTCAAGTCGAGATTTGATCTCCCGTCAACTAGCCATTTCTGGCACCGTTGCCGGGGAGATCTACGCTCAAGTCAAGACATACCAAGTACCCATCACTAACTCTTATCCCTCGCATTACATTATTTTCCATTTGTCTCTCATTTTCCTCTCCCTCACTTGAACTTTGCCCTTTTCTTTCGCCCTGCTTCTTCTGTTCAATCTTGTGTTACCATGTGCCTTCTTTTTGCTTGCATCTTTGCTTGCTAAAAGTTTATGGATCCTCATCCACTTGCTAATCTTTTTAAGAGATCCAATTACGATGAACCTATTGCTAGTGAGTTGAGTGCACTAGACTATCTTTATGAGGTTTTGCTTGAAATCCGTGAATCCAAAAATTGTGATGAAGTACTTTATGAAGAGATTCACGATAGATCTTTGAATGAAAAGCATGATTGCAATGATTTTATTATAAATTCTGTTGATGTAAATTGTGCTAATAATATGCAAAACCCTAAGTTTGGGGAT
The DNA here is from genome assembly GCF_003073215.2 of Triticum urartu. Lineage (NCBI taxonomy): Eukaryota > Viridiplantae > Streptophyta > Magnoliopsida > Poales > Poaceae > Triticum > Triticum urartu. Next base: position 125,001,253 of record NC_053027.1, read on the forward strand.
GCTAGTTTTGCTATGTCCTCTACTTGTTGCGATGATCATGATTGGGGTGATTCTTCTTATGATCTTGAAAATTTATTTAAGCCCCATGATGAATATGAGATTGATAATAATGTTTGCAATAATATTGAAAGTGGGTTTGGAAGAGTGTCAACTTTAGATCCCACATATTTGGAGAATGTTCAATCTTATGAAGTTTTTGATAAAAGTGGGTTTGGAGAGGTCATGACTTTAGTTAATGTTAATCCCACTATTTTGGAAGAGTGTCAACTTTGCATACATGTGGATCTTGTTAAGAATATGTTTTGTGATAGCTATATTGTTGAATTTTCTTATGATCCTACATGTAATTATTATGAGAGAGGAAAATATGGTTGTATAAATTTTCATGTTACTAAATTACCTCTCGTTATGTTGAGATTGCTATTGTTTCTTTCCGCTTCCTTGCATATGCTAGTTTTTGCTTGCCTTGATAATTTGTTCGCCTATAAGATGCCTATGCATAGGAAGTATGTTAGACTTAGATGTGTTTGTCACATGTTTTATGATGCTCTATTTGTGCTTCAATTCTTGTCTTTCATGTGAGCATCATTGAAATCTCTATGCCTGGCTAGGGGCGTTAAACGATAGCGCTTGTTAATTTTATTTTTGTTCCTTGCTTTTTGTTCCTGTTTAGTAATAAATAAATCATCTATCCTCTGTTATGATTGTGTTTTTTATGTTTTAATTAGTGTTTGTGCCAAGTAAAGCCTTTAGGATCTTCTTGGATGATTGTTGTTTGATCTTGCTGAAAAAAACTGAAAGTATGCACTCACGAGAATAATTTTCATTTTTAACCAGAGAGCGATAAAATACTGATTCCAAATGTAGTAGATTAATATACAAATTATTTAGGTCATCCTAATTTTTTAGGATTTTTTGAGTAACAGAAGTATTCGAAACCTACAGATTACTACAGACTGTTCTGTTTTTGGCAGATTCTGTTTTTCGTGTGTTGTTTGCTTATTTTGATGAATCTATGGCTAGTATCGGGGGGTATGAACCATAGAGAAGTTGGAATACAGTAGGTTTAACACAAATATAAATAAATAATGAGTTCATTGCAGTACATTAAAGTGGTGGTTTGTTTTCTTATACTAACGGAGCTCATGAGATTTTTTGTTCAAGTTTTGTGTTGTGAAGTTTTCAAGTTTTTGGGTAAAGATTTGATGGATTTTGGAATAAGGCGTGGCAAGATTCTAAGCTTGGGGATTCCCAAGGCACCCCAAGGTAAAATTCAAGGATAACCAAAAGCCTAAGCTTGGGGGTTCCCCGGAAGGCATCCCCTCTTTCGTCTTCATCTATCGGTAACTTTACTTGAGGCTATATTTTTATTCACAACATGATATGTGTTTTGCTTGGAGCGTCTTATATGATTTGAGTCTTTGCTTTTTATTTTACCACAATCATCCTTGCTGTACACACCTTTTGGAGAGACACACATGAATCAGAATTTATTAGAATACTCTATATGCTTCACTTATATCTTTTGAGCTAGATAATTTTGCTCGAGTGCTTCACGTATACCTTTTTAGAGCACGGTGGTGGTTTTATTTTATAGAAATTATTGATCTCTCATGCTTCACTTATATTATTTTGAGAGTCTTTTATAACAGCATGGTAATTTTCTTTAGCTATAAAATTAGTCTTAATATGATAGGCATCCAGGATGGGTATAATAAAACTTTCATATAGAGTGCATTAAATACTATGAAAAGTTTGATACTTGATAGTTGTTTTGAGATATAAAGATGGTAATATTAGAGTCGTGCTAGTTGAGTAATTGTGGAATTGAGAAATACTTGTGCTGAAGTTTGCAAGTCTTGTAGCATGCACGTATGGTAAACGTTGTGTGACAAATTTGAAGCATGAGGTGTTCTTTGATTGCTTTCCTTATGAGTGGCGGTCGGGGAAGTGCGATGGTCTTTTCCTACCAATCTATCCCCCTAGGAGCATGCACGTAGTGCTTGGTTTTGATGACTTGTAGATTTTTGCAATAATTATGTGAGTTCTTTATGACTAATGTTGAGTCCATGGATTATACGCACTCTCACCCTTCCACCATTGATAGCCTCTCTAGTACCGCACAACTTTTGCCGGTACCATAAACCCACCATTTACCTTCCTCAAAACAGCCACCATACCTACCTATTATGGCATTTCCATAGCCATTCCGAGATATATTGCCATGCAACTTTCCACCATTTCGTTTATTATGACATGATCCATCATTGTCATATTTCTTTGCATGATCATGTAGTTGACATCGTATTTGTGGCAAAGCCACCATTCATAATTTTCCATACATGTCACTCTCGATTCATTGCACATCCCGGTACACCGCTGGAGGCATTCACGTAGAGTCATATTTTGTTCTAAGTATCAAGTTGTAATTCTTGAACTGTAAGTAAATAAAAGTGTGATGATCATCATTATTAGAGCAGTGTCCCAGTGAGGAAAGGATGATGGAGACTATGATTCCCCACAAGTCGGGTTGAGACTCCGGACGAAAAATTAAAAAAGGAAAAGAAAAAGAAAAAGAGGCCATAAAAAGAGAAAAGGCCCAAATAAAAAATGAGAGAAAAAGAGAGAAGGGGCAATGCTACTATCCTTTTACCACACTTGTGCTTCAAAGTAGCACCATGATCCTCATGATGGAGAGTCTCTTATGTTGTCACTTTCATATACTAGTGGAAATTTTTCATTATAGAACTTGGCTTGTATATTCCAATGATGGGCTTCCTCAAAATTCCCTAGGTGTTCGTAAGGAAGCAAGTTGGATGCACACCCACTTAGTTTCTTTTATTGAGCTTTCATATATTTTTAGCTCTAGTGCATCCGTTGCATGGCAATCCCTACTCCTTGCATTTACATCAATTGATGGGCATCTCCATAGCCCGTTGATTAGCCGCATCAATGTGAGACTTTCTTTTTTTGTCTTCTCACACAACCTCCATCATCATATTCTATTCCACCCATAGTGCTATGTCCATGGCTCGCGCTCATATATTGCGTGGAAGTTGAAAGAGTTTGAAAAGGCTAAGTATGAAACAATTGCTTGGCTTGTCATCGGGGTTGTGCATGATGGGAGCATTTTGTGTGACGAAAATGAAGCATGGCCAAACTATATGATTTTGTAGGGATAAGCTTTCTTTGGCCATGTTATTTTGAGAAGACATAATTGCTTAGTTAGTATGCTTGAAATATTATTATTTTTTATGTCAATATTAAACTTTTATCTTGAATCTTTTGGATCTGAATATTCATGCCACAATAAAGAGAATTACATTGAAATTTATGTTAGGGAGCATTCCACATCAAAAATTCTGTTTTTATCATTTACCTACTCGAGGACGAGCAGGAATTAAGCTTGGGGATGCTTGATACGTCTCCAACGTATCTATAATTTTTGATTGTTCCATGCTATTATATTATCTGTTTTGGACGTTTAATGGGCTTTAATATATATTTTTATATTATTTTTGGGACTAACCTATTAACCGAAAGCCTAGTGCAAATTGCTATTTTTTTGCCTATTTCAGTGTTTCGCAGAAAAGGAATATCAAACGGAATCCAAATGGAATGAAACCTTCGCGAGGATCTGTTTTGGAACAAACGTGATCCAGGAGACTTGGAGTGGACGTCAAGGAAGCAGCGAGGGAGCCACGAGGCAGGAGGGCGCACCCCCCACCCTCGTGGACCCCTTGCAGCTCCACCGACCTATTTCTTTCACCTATATATACTCTTATACCCTAAAACCTCCGGGGAGAGCAACGAAACACATTTTCCACCGCCGCAACCTTCTGTACCCGTGAGATTCCATCTTGGGGCCTTTTCTGGTGCTCCGCCGGAGGGGGATTCGATCACGGAGGGCTTCTACATCAACACCATAGCTCTCCGATGATGTGTGAGTAGTTTACCACAGACCTTTGGGTCCATAGTTATTAGCTAGATGGCTTCTTCTCTCTCTTTGGATCTCAATACAAAGTTCTCCTCGATCTTCTTGGAGATCTATTCGATGTAACTCTTTTTGTGGTGTGTTTGCCGAGATCCGATGAATTGTGGGGTTATGACTTGATTATCTATGAATATTATTCGATTCTTCTCTGAATTCTTATATGCATGATTTGATATCTTTGCAAGTCTCTTCGAATTATTGGTTTAGTTTTGGCCTACTAGATTGATATTTCTTGCAATGGGAGAAGTGCTTAGCTTTGGGTTCAATCTTGCGGTGCTCGATCCCAGTGACAGAAAGGGAACCAACACGTATTGTATTGTTGCCATCAAGGATAAAAATATGGGGTTTATATCATATTGCTTGAGTTTATCCCTCTACATCATGTCATCTTACCTAAAGCGTTACTCCGTTAACTTGATACTCTAGATGCATGCTGGATAGTGGTCGATGTGTGGAGTAATAGTAGTAGATGCAGAATCATTTTGGTCTACTTGTCACGGATGTGATGTCTATATTCATGATCATTGCCTAAGATATCATCATAACTATGCGCTTTTCTATCAATTGCTCGACAGTAATTTGTTCACCCACCATAATACTTGCTATCTTGAGAGAAGCCACTAGTGAAACCTATGGCCCCCGGGTCTACTTTATATCATACAAGTTTCCAATCTACAATTCTAGTTTACTATTTATTTTGCAATTTTTATTTTCCAACTTATACAACAAAAATACCAAAAATATTTATCTTATTCTCTTTATCAGATCTCACTTTCGTAAGCGACCGTGAAGGGATGACAACCCCTTTATCGCGTTGGTTGTGAGGTTCTTGTTTGTTTGTGCAGGTACTAGGCGACTTGCGTGTAGTCTCCTACTGGATTGATACCTTGGTTCTCAAAAACTAAGGGAAATACTTATGCTACTTTGCTGCATCACCCTTTCCTCTTCAAAGGAAAATCAATGCATGCTTAAGAGGTAGCAGCTAGCAACGAGAGAGAGAGGGAGTGCATCTTCATACCCTTGAAGATCGCTAAGCAGAAGCATTACAAGAACGCGGTTGATGGAGTCGTCCTCGCGGCGATTCAAATCACGGAAGATCCGGTCAAGCGCCGAATGGACGGCGCCTCCGTGTTCAACACACGTACAGCCCGGGGATGTCTCCTCCTTCTTGATCCAGCAAGGGGAGAGGAAAAGTTGAGGGAGAACTCCGGCAGCATGACGGCGTGGTGGTGGTGGAGCTCGTGGTTCTCCGGCAGGGCTTCGCCAAGCACTACGGAGGAGGAGGAGGTGTTGGAGGGGAAGGGCTGCGCTAGGGGAAGGGGGTGCGGCTGCCCTCCCATCCCCCCTCTGTTTATAGGGTGAAGGGAGAGGGGGATGGCCCCCCTAGATGCATCTAGAGGAGGGCGGCGGCCAAGAGGGAGGCTTGCCCCCCAAGCAAGGTGGGAGGCGCCCCCTCCCCTAGGGTTTCCTACCCTAGGCGCCTTGGCCCTTGGGGGCGCACCAGCCCACTAGGGGGCTGGTTCCCTCCCGTATTTAGCCCACTAAGTCCCCTGGGGAAGGTGGCCCCACCCGGTGGACCCCCGGACACCTTTCGGTGGTCCCGATACAATACTGATAACCCCCGAAACTATTCCGGCGACTGAAACTAGACTTCCCATATATAAATCTTCACCTCCGGACCATTTCGGAACTCCTCGTGATGTCTGGGATCTCATCCGGGACTCCGAACGACCTTCGGTAACCACATACTATTTCCCATAACAACTCTAGTGTCACCGAACCTTAAGTGTGTAGACCCTATGGGTTCGGGAACCATGCAAACATGACCGAGACATCTCTCTGGCCAATAACCAACAGCGGGATCTGGATACCCATGTTGGCTCCCACACATACCATGATGATCTCATCGGATGAACCATGATGTCGGGGATTTAATCAATCCCGTAGACAATTCCCTTTGTCCATCGGTATGTTACTTTCCCGAGATTCGATTGTCGGTATCCCCATACCTCGTTCAATCTCGTTACCGGCAAGTCTCTTTACTCGTTCCATAACGCATGATCCCGTGGCTAACTCCTTAGTCACATTGAGCTCGTTATGATGATGCATTACCGAGTGGGCCTAGAGATACCTCTCCGTCATACGGAGTGACAAATCCCAGTCTCGATTCGTGCCAACCCAAGAGACACTTTCGGAGATACTTGTAGTGCACCTTTATAGTCACCCAGTTACGTTGTGACGTTTGATGCACCCAAAGCACTCCTATGGTATCCGAGATTTGCACAATCTCATGGTCTAAGGAAACGATACTTGACATTAGAAAAACTCTAGCAAATGAACTACACGATTTTGTGCTATGCTTAGGATTGGGTCTTTTCCATCACTTCATTCTCCTAATGATGTGATCCCATTATCAACGACATCCAATGTCCATGTTAGGAAACCACAACCATCTATCGATCAACAAGCTAGTCAAATAGAGGCTCACTAGGGACACGTTATGATCTATGTATTCACACATGTATTATGGTTTTCGGTTAATACAATTATAGCATGAACAATAGACAATTACCATGAACAAGGAATATAATAATAACCACTTTATTATTGCCTCTAGGGCATATTTCCAACAATCATCATGTGGTGTCTTGGCGCGACGAACTGTAGCAACGGTGCATACTCAGGGAGAACACTTATACCTTGAAATTTAGTGAGAGATCATCTTATAATGCTACCGCCGTACTAAGCAAAATAAGGTGCATAAAAGATAAACATCACATGCAATCAAAATAAGTGATATGGTATTGCCATCATCATCTTGTGCCTTCGATCTCCATCTCCAAAGCACCGTCATGATCACCATCGTCACCGGATTGACACCTTGATCTCCATCGTAGCATCGTTGTCGGCTCGCCAACTATTGCTTCTACGACTATCGCTACCGCTTAGTGATAAAGTAAACAATTACATGGCGATTGCATTTCATACAATAAAGCGACAACCATAAGGCTCCTGCCAGTTGCCGATAACGGTTACAAAACATGATCATCTCATACAACAATTTATATCTCATCACGTCTCGACCATATCACATCACAACATGCCCTGGAAAAACAAGTTAGACGTCCTGTACTTTGTTGTTACAAGTTTTACGTGGCTGCTACGAGCTTCTAGCAAGAACCGTTCTTACCTACGCATCAAAACAACAACGATTTTTTGTCAAGTGTGCTGTTTTAACCTTCAACAAGGATCGGGCGTAGTCAAACTTGATTCAACTAAAGTTGGAGAAACAGACACCCGCTAGCCACCTGTGTGCGAAGCACGTCGGTAGAACCAGTCTCATGAACGCGGTCATGTAATGTTGGTCCGGGCCGCTTCATCCAACAATATCGCCGAATCAAAGTAAGACGTTGCTAGTAAGCAGTATGACTATTATCGCCCACAACTCATTGTGTTCTACTCGTGCATATAACATCTACGCATAGACCTAGCTCGGATGCCACTGTTGGGGAACGCAGTATTTCAATTTTACCTATGATCACGCAAGATCTATCTAGGAGATGCATAGCAACGAGATGGGAGAGTTTGTCCACGTACCCTCATAGACCGAAAGCGGAAGCGTTTAGTAATGCGGTTGATGTAGTCGAACGTCTTCCCGATCCAACCGATCCAAGCACCGAACGTACGGTACCTCCGTGTTCAGCACACGTTCAGCTCGATGACGTCCCTCGAGCTCTTGATCCAGTTGAGGACGAGGGGGAGTTTCGCCAGCACGACGGTGTGGTGACAGTGATGATGAAGTTACCGGCGCAGGGCTTCGCCTAAGCACTACGACAATATGACCAAGGTGTGTAACTGTGGAGGGGGGTGCCGCACACGGCTAGGAACAATTGATGTGTGTTCTAGGGGTGCCCTCCCCACATATATAAAGGAGGGAGAGGGAGGGAGGCAACCTAGGGTGTGCCCAAGTAGGAGGAATCCTACTTGGGCCCCTAGTCCAATTCGCCCCCCTTACCATATTTGGACAAGGGGGAAAGGAAGGAGGGGGGAGGGGAAGGAAATATGAGTCCTACTTCATACTTTCCTTTTCCTCCTCTCCTTTCCCTTTCTCTCCACGTGGCTGGCCCTATAGGAAGCGCACCAGCCCCTTCTAGGCTGGTGTGTTCCCTTACTAGGCCCATTAAGCCCATATCTTTGCCAGGGGTTGCCCAGAACCCCTTCCGGTGACCTGGTATCACCCGAAACACTTCCGGTGTCCAAACACTATCGTCCTATATATGAATCTTTACCTATTGACCATCTCGAGACTCCTCGTCTTGACTGTGACCTCATCCGGGACTCCGAACAAACTTCGGTCATCAAATCACATAACTCATAATACAAATCGCCATCAAACGTTAAGCGTGCGGACCCTACGGGTTCGAGAACTATGTAGACATGACCGAAACACATCTTCGGTCAATAACCAATTGCGGAACCTGGATGCTCATATTGGCTCCTACATATTCTACAAAGATCTTTATCGGTCAAACCGCATAACAACATACGTCATTCCCTTTGTCATCAGTATGTTACTTGCCTGAGATTCGATCATCGATATCATCATACCTAGTTCAATCTCGTTACTGGCAAGTCTCTTTACTCGTTCCGTAATGCATCATCCCGCAACTAACTCATTATCCACATTTCTTGCAAGGCTTATAGTGATGAGCATTGCCGGGAGGGCCCAGAGATACCTCTCCGATACACGGAGTGACAAATCCTCATCTTGATCTATGCCAACTCAACAAACACCATCGGAGACACCTGTAGAGCATCTTTATAATCACCCAGTTATGTTGTGACGTTTGATAGCACACAAAGTGTTTCTCCGGTATTCGGGAGTTGCATAATCTCATAGTTAGAGGAATATGTATAAGTCATGAAGAAAGCAATAGCAATAAAACTATACGATCATTATGCTAAGTTAACGGATGGGTCTTGTCCATCACATCATTCTCTAATGATGTGATCCCGTTTATCAAATGACAACACATGACTATGGTTAGGAAATTTAACCATCTTTGATTAACAAGCTAGTCAAGTAGAGGCATACTAGGGACACTTTGTTTGTCTATGTATTCACACATGTACTAAGTTTCCGGTTAATACAATTCTAGCATGAATAGTAAACATTTATCATGATATAAGGAAATATAAATAACAACTTTATTATTGCCTCTAGGGCATATTTCCTTCATTCATAAGGTTCGATCGGTAAAGATCTTCGTAGAATATGTAGGAACCAATATGGCATCCAGATTCCGCTATTGGTTATTGACCGGAGAGGTGTCTCGGTCATGTCTACATAGTTCTCAAACCCGTAGGGTCCGCATGCTTAACGTTCGTTGATGATATAATGTTATATGAGTTATGTGATTTGGTGACCGGATGTTGTTCGGAGTCCCGTATGAGACCACGAACATGACGAGGAGCTTCGGAATGGTCCGGAGGTAAAGATTGATATATAGGACGATGATATTTGGACACCGGAAGAGTTTCAGGAGGTATCAGGTAGTCATCGGATCATGAGAAGGCGGACCAAGGCATACACGGCGGCCGAGGACAAACTCCTTTGTGAGTGTTGGAGGGACATTGGGCAAAACCCCAAGACCAACGCTGAACAAAAGGCATCAACCTTTTGGACTCGTGTCCATCGTGAGTTCCATGAGTGCAAGAAGTTTCCGCCGTATCACATGCAAATCACGCGTGGGTGGGTGTCCATTTTGAAGCGTTGGAAGGTGGTCTAACAAGAGTGCACCAAGTTTTGTGCCACTCTTGAGAGCATCAAGGCACGCCCCATGAGCGGCATCGGCGTGGAAGACATGGTATGCTAGCAAGCACCCCTCTTTGTGTCATTCCGTTTATGCTTGCATGTCCATTTCCATATCCATTTGCCAATATGCTTGCGTGCAATTCATTTGTAGGCATTCCAAGCTTTGGAGGCATTTAAGTTCCAACACGATGGCAAGTCCTTCGACCTCTCGCATTGTTGGAGAGTCATCAAAGACGAGGAGAAGTTCAAGGCGCAATATGCCGCCCTTATGTCGCGTGGGCGGAAGAAGGCCGTGGAGGATGTTGGGGACGGCGAGAAGCCACGACCGCGGGGGAAGACCAACTCCAAGAAGGAGGACAAGTGGGATGCAGCATCGAATGCCTTGATCGCAACCGTGGAGGACATGATGACCTAGAAGGACTCAAGGGAGGAGAAGCGCCGGCAAGACAAGGAAGAACAAATGAACGCCTTCATGGAGATCCAAAGGAGGAGGCTTGAAATGGAGGCGGAGAAGCAAACAAGGATGCTTGAGATGGAGGCGGAGAAGCAAGTCAAGATGCTAGAGATCGAGGCCGCCAATGCCAAGACCAAGGTGAAAGAAGTGGCTCTCACTAGCATGATGACGAGGGTGGAGATCATGAAGGTGGATCTCAACACCGTGTCGCCAAGGAAGAGGTTGTGGTTCGAGAAGACGCGGGCCGACATGGTCAAGTTCGACGACGGGTGACCTATGGCGGTGAGTGCCATCCTTTTCTGTATGTCGGCAAGTGTGCTGGCATGACCACGGCCACGATGACGTGGTCGAACTCCCATCCCTTTTTGTGTGCTGGCATATGTGTCGGCCGCTGGCAAGTGCGCCAGCTAAACTGTGTGGTGTTTTTTCGAAGCTGGCATTGTATGCCGGCGCTGGCATGGTGCCGACATGAACTTCGGGCGACGACATGGCCGCTGGCATGATCTATGGCTGCGGGCCTTTTTCAAAATTTGCGTGCGGGCACGAAATAGATCGCGGCCGTCGGACGCACTGCCGATCCAAATCTTAAAAAACGCGGACACCGAGCGGGCGACCGATCCAAACGGACAAATAAACGGACGAAAGTGCCGTCCGTTTGGGTCGACGCGTTGGAGTTGCTCTTAGACATGATAACAAGACTTGCAATTGCAAACCAAACGTTTCTGTAGTGATACACATTTTATGTCACAGGAGCTAACGTATTAACAAAGTAATTGTTGATCAGCGCTTAGCTGAACCAAACAAAAAGTTCTTTAAAAGGTATTTCTGCAGTATACCCGCCAGCACCAAGTATATACATCATCAGCCAGCCAGGCGTCAACTGGACCTAAAGCTTTTCCCGTTCACCCGTGCACGTGCGCAGCATGTACATAGCACGTTCGGGCTCTCGCCTAGATTCGGAAATGCACCAGAGATTCACTACTCACTGTCGCACGAGGTACGTAGTACGTACGGTCGATATTGATCACTGCCCCGTACCGCCGCGCGTGCCCGGCTGCAGCGCCAGCTTGGCGGTGTCCTTCCACAGCCGCGCCTCCATCTCCTTCTCCATCACCTTCCGCTCCGCGCGCCGCAGCGACGCCTCCAGCTCCTCGATCCGCTCCCGGCTCCTCCGGTGCAGGAGCTCCTGCAGCCGCCTCTCTAGCTCCACCGCCGACACCCCCTCGTCGCCGCGCCCCTCCTCCTCCTCCTCCTCCTCCCCCTGTCCGTCCTCTGAATCTCGCCACCGCCTTGCACTGTAGCCGCCTCTACCGGCTCCGGCTCCGAACCCCCCCTCCAGCTCGATGAACGACTGCCCGTCCGACGACGACTGCATTCAGACGAACACAAAGAAACACAACACGCAATTATTTGCCTTGAGTTAACTGCTACGCAACATCATGAGCAAAAGTGCAGAGCTCAGTGTATTCGCGAGAGGAATCAATCATTCAAACCTCGGGTGTTCCTTGCTCGGTGCGGCAGTTGAGCTGAAACTGCTCCCCAGCCATGAAGCCCGATGGGTCCTCCACTTCAGACGACGTCTCGCTCGCGGTCTCCATGGCAGAAGAGGAGGCGGCAGCGCGGCCACACGGTTCTCGCTCGAGGTCGAACAGCGGGTTTCCTGTCAGCGCGTAGAACGGCCCGTCTCTCCGCTTCCGTCCAGCGCGCTTATCACGACGGAAATGGCGAGGACGCGCCGGTTCGGGAGAAGACGAAGAAGTGGCGCCGGCGTCTTGGCCGTCCGTGCGCGTACGGGACGAAGCGTGGCACTGGCACGGCGAAGCAGTCGTCGTGCCGACCTTCGTCGTCCTGACCACCAGCTGGTCCCTCATCTCCCGCAGGAGCGCCTCCATCTCCGCGCGCACCTCGGCCATCTTGTTTAGCTCTACGCATGTCTTGGCGAGGAGGAACAGCAGGCTCAGCCCCATGCCGGCAGTTTCCGTCGGCGACGCGCCGCTGCTCGGCGCTTTCCATCCTGCTGCTGCACGTACGCGCGTGACGATGCAATGGCACGCCAAAGTGGTTCTCAGAGATTCAGCGAACAGAGGCTAGCTGTAACTAGACATGTAGACTGAGAGCACCAACGAGCGCACGCAGACGCACCTGAGGAGTCCGTGGACGCGGCCTCGCTCTTCTCGGCGGCGACCTGATCCTTCCGCCCGCCGCCGCCTTTCCTGCCGAGCCTGACGAACCGGAGCCGCGCGCAGGTGAACATCGGGATGCGCAGCCGCGGCGTGCCGGGGGAAGGCGGCGAGGGCGGCATGGCGTCCTCCCCCGCCACCTCGTCTCCGCCGTCGCTGTCGACGAGGCAGTCGGAGATTCTCTTCTTCTTCTTGGTCGTCCCCGCTGCTGCTCCGTCAATGCCGCCCCCTACTGCCGATGCCATCGCGCACGAGCTAGAGTCCGAAAGAGAGCGCGCGCGGGCAGAGAGAGAGAGAGAGAGCAAGAGAGATAGAGGGCAGAGGATGGGCAGGACGCGTCCGCCGGCGGGCGTGGCGTGTGGAGAAAAGCAACGAAGCGTGGGCGGGCGGCAGAGCAGCGGGGAGTGGCGTTGGTACGGTGTGGACGCGGGACACGTCGTGGCGCGCCTGTTGCCGGACTGTGGCAACTGCCCGGCCCGGCTCGGGGAAAACAACATTCCCTATACAAAATCCGCGCGTGGTCGGCCTGCGTCGTCGTACGCGACGGAGGAGGTCGTTGGAAAGAACAGGATATAATGGCTCGAACCAACGATCGAATCTTCTCACAACTGGGGATGTGCAGGGTTTGCGTTGGCCGGACGCCCTCGTCGTCGCCGATCTTCCGTGCGCGGTCGTGCTCAGGCCTCCAGGGCGTCGCTCACATCACGGTGGCTTAGAGAGCATCAGACCATCGGTTCAACGGGGGCACCCACAGTGGCCTGATGGCGCGGCACAGCAATAGCATCTCCTGTTGTGACATCCTCCTGTGCCGTGCTCCCATGCCACTGCTGATATCCACTGTTAATGTAAGTGCAAGTGCAGAGACGTTGGCTGTCGCGTGGGATTATCAGTAAGCATATTACAGTATACTAGTACTACAAGATAATCTAGTCCTACTAGTCTTGAAAGATAGTAGTACTGCTAAATCCAACATGGGCACCTCTCAATCTCATGCGTCACGTCGCATCAAGATCGGGCAGGACCCCCAGGCAACAGTTCCATTCCTCCAATCATTGATCGCCGATGCAGTATATTTTACTTCGAGGTACTTGACGCCCCGTCTGATTAGCAGCATGGCCGCCACCGGCGTAAGACGCCGTTCCGGGCCGGGCCCCCCGCCGAGCCCCGCCAGAGGCGACAGGACAAAGAAAACCGTCGCGGCGCCGTGGGGGCGACCCATTCCGCGGCTCTGCCGACTTGCCGCCATCCCTTCTCCATGCATGAGTTCACAGACCAGTCCGCAGGCGCGCGGCGGTACCATACCAGTATGGCAAGACGGCCCCCGACAAAGCAGACGAGGCCGTCGCCGACGGCGAGCCGCGCGGACACCGGCAGGACTCTGATCCATCACCCCCGGGTTTCCCTCCGATTTGACGAGCGCATGTGTGCGTCCCTCTCGTCATGGCTGTTGGCGGATCTCGACGGATCCGGCCCGGTGACTCGGAGATTGGACGCTGGCGAGTCTCCGAGCCACGGAGTGTTGATTGATCGATCGACGGGTCGGGAGGTCAGATCTACTAGTCTGTCGTGTTAGCGTGGTAGGGTGCAGCATGCGGCGTGATTAAAGCCGGCGATTTCGCGGGCAGGGCGTCGGAATCGATCGCTCGACGAAGCTTGAGGCTAGCTTCCTGCGTGTGCATGCAACTGGAGTAGGAGTACTAGGAAACGCAAGATGTAGGTGTCATGCAGAAGCGTGGAAGCTATAGCTGGAACCATATAAGTGGCACGCAAGACGCAACAAATAATACAGAGCGGTTCCACGGTTACGACTTTTGGTTACAACAACCAGAAAGAAGATTAAGAATTCGTATATTAGGATAATCAACTAAGAACGATAGGGATGACTTAAGTTCACAAAATAACATCAAAGTGGTCGTGCCGGAGTGGTTATCGGGCATGACTAGAAATCATGTGGGCTTTGCCCGCGCAGGTTCGAATCCTGCCGACCACGCATTTTTTTCTCTCTCTCTCTGTATTCGGTTAGAAATGTTATTTTGCAGAGTAAACCATCTTCTTGTTATTTTTACAGAGTTTTTTTAATTTCCTAAAACACGGGGTTATTTTGTTCCGATTTTTCTCAACCAAGATAATTTTAAATCACTCCCTCCATTCACTTTTATAAGTCGTCTCAGATAAATGAAATTGAGTTGTTTTGCACATTGTCTGAAACGTCTACGAAGCCTTATAAAAATAAACGGAGAGAGTATTATTTAACATCTTATATGGCATAACACAATAAGGTAGGAATATCTCAAAATCAATGTTCCATTTGGGGATAATGTTCATGCAACTTGTCAAAGTTGTCACAAAAATTGTACGTAATCCACACCCAAAAAAAGAACAATGCTAGAAGAAATGCAGAGTATACCATCTTCTCTTTTTGGGCCGCCCGCAAAAAGAAAAAATCTTCTCTTTTTGGGCCAAAAACTATGTAGACTTCCCATCTAACTTTCTTTTTGTACCTCTTTATTTTTCCAGAGCTTTTTATGTCCTGAAAAACATGATTTGTTTTCTCCTAACTTCACGTCTTTATCAATAGGATAATTTAAAAATTGTATTTAACATCTTATGGCATAAGACAGCAAGGTAGGAATGTCACTTGTCACAAAAATAATGTCCCAATTGAAAGAAAAAAATGTTTATGCAACTTGTCAAAGTTGTTGCACTAGGTCACAAGAAATATACTAATCCACCCCACGAAAAAGAACGGTGCTACGCGTCTAAAGTTTGACGTATGATAGTTGTCCCATGTTGCAAATAAAAAATTATACGTAATCCACACCCAGAAAAGAACAGTGCTAGAAGCAATGCAGAGTATACCATCTTCTCTTTTTGGGCCATCCGCAAAAGGAAAAATCTTCTCTTTTTGGGCCAAAAACTATGTAGACTTCCCATCGCGGGGTCTTCCATGAGCGTGGGACTTTTTTTTGTACCTCTTTATTTTTTCAGAGTTTTTTATTTCCTAAAAAACAAGACATGTTTTCTCCCAACTTCACGTCTTTATCAATAAAAATGTATTCAACATCTTATGGCATAAGACAGTAAGGTAGGAATGTCACAAAATTAATGTCCCATTTGAAAAAAAATGTTCATGCAACTTGTCAAAGTTGTTGCACTATGTCACAAAAATTATACAAATCCACCCCACGAAAAAAGAACGGCGATGCGCATCTCAATGTTGAAGTATGATAGTTGCCCCATGCTGCAGATCAATCCAACATTTTTTCTTGGCCCTGACAATTTGACGCTGCAAAAAAAAGTGACGGAGAGAGTTTATACATAAACTGCCTTTTGCACATCAAATTTGCACACACAAAAACACGCCACCCGTGCGTTGGCAACCAAGGCAACGCGGGGAGGGGGGACCCTTGTGTCGTCACTTTTCTCTCTCCCTGCCCATACTTGTCTCGTCGCCGTCAGAGGACGCCCACCGACAAAGCTTGGGTCGACCCCAAGCAAGTGTTGGGGATCGTAGCAGAAATTTAAAATTTTCTACGCATCACCAAGATCAATCTATGGAGTCATCTAGCAACGAGAGGGAGAGGAGTGCATCTACATACCCTTGTAGATCGCGAGCGGAAGCGTTCAAGAGAACGGGGATGATGGAGTCGTACTCGTCGTGATCCAAATCACTGAAGATCCTAGCGCCGAACGGACGGCACCTCCTCGTTCAACACACGTACGGAGCGAGGACGTCTCCCGCGCCTTGATCCAGCAAGGAGGAGGGAGAGGTTGAGGAAGACGGCTCCAACAGCAGCACGACGGCGTGGTGGTGGTGAAGCAGCAGTACTCCGGCAGGGCTTCGCCAAGCTCTTACAGAGGAGAAGAGGTGTTGGGGAGGGGAGGGGCTGCGCCTTGGATGGTGTGTGTGCAGCCCTCCCCTTACCCCTCTATATATAGGGGAAGGAGGAAGGGGGCCGGTCCCCTCTAGATGAGATCTAGAGGGGGGCGGCGGCCAAGGGGAGGGGGCTGCCACCCCAAGCAAGGGGGGCGCCCCCCTTAGGGTTTCCCCCCCCCCAACCCTAGGCGCATGGTCCCAAGGGGGGATGCGCCCAGCCCATGTAGGGTTGGTTCCCCTTTCCTCTACAGCCCATTAGGCCCTCCGAGAGAGGTGGCCCCTCCCGGTGGACCCCCGGAACCCCTCCGGTGGCCCCGGTACAATACCGATATGCCCCCGAACCTTTCCGGTGACCGTATGACAACTTCCTACATATAAATCTTCACGTCCGGACCATTCTGAAACTCCTTGTGACGTCCGGGATCTCATCCGGGACTCCTAACAACATTCGGTAATCACATACAAGTCTTCCTAATAACCCTAGCGTCATCGAACCTTAAGTGTGTAGACCCTATAGGTTCGGGAACCATGCAGACATGACCGAGACAACTCTCCGGCCAATAACCAACAGCGGGATCTGGATACCCATGTTGACTCCCAATAACCTTAAGTGTCATCTCAACGGATTTCGACGGAGCCCTATTTAAAGTGAATGCGGCAGTCTCTAAAGCATAGCCCCAAAATGACAGCGATAGATCGGTAAGAGACATCATAGATCGCACCATATCTAATAGAGTGCGATTACGATGTTAGGACACACCATTACGCTGAGGTGTTCCAGGCGGCGTGAGTTGTGAAACTATTCCACATTTCCTTAAGTGCGTGCCAAATTCGTGACTCAAATATTCTCCCCCACGATCTGATCGCAAGAACTTGATTTTCCTGTCACGTTGATTCTCAACCTCACTCTGAAATTCCTTGAACTTTTCAAAGGTCTCAGACTTGTGTTTCATTAAGTAGACATACCCATATCTACTCAAGTCATCAGTGAGGATGAGAACATAACGATAGCCACCGCGAGCCTCAACACTCATTGGACCGCACACATCAGTATGTATGATTTCCAATAAGTTGGTTGCTCGCTCCATTGTTCCGGAGAACGGAGTCTTGGTCATTTTGCCCATGAGGCATGGTTCGCACGTGTCAAATGATTCATAATCAAGAGACTCCAAAAGTCCATCTGCATGGAGTTTCTTCATGTGTTTGACACCAATGTGACCAAGGCGGCAGTGCCACAAGTATGTGGGACTATCATTATTAACCTTACATCTTTTGGTATTCACACTATGAATATGTGTAACATCACGTTCAAGATTAAATAAGAATAAACCATTGACCAGCGGGGCATGACCATAAAACATATCTCTCATATAAATAGAACAACCATTATTCTCGGATTTAAATGAGTAGCCATCTCGTATTAAACGAGATCCTGATACAATGTTCATGCTCAAAGCTGGCACTAAATAACAATTATTGAGGTTTAAAACTAATCCCGTAGGTAAATGTAGAGGTAGCGTGCCGACGGCGATCACATCGACCTTGGAACCATTCCCGACGCGCATCGTCACCTCGTCCTTCTGAAGGAAATATGCCCTAGAGGCAATAATAAAGTTATTATTTATTTCCTTATATCATGATAAATGTTTATTATTCATGCTAGAATTGTATTAACCGGAAACATAATACATGTGTGAATACATAGACAAACAGAGTGTCGCTAGTATGCCTCTACTTGACTAGCTCGTTAATCGAAGATGGTTATGTTTCCTAACCACAAACAAAAGAGTTGTTATTTGATTAACGGGATCACATAATTAGGAGAATTATGTGATTGACATGACCCATTCCATTAGCTTAGCACCCGATCGTTTAGTATGTTGCTATTGCTTTCTTCATGACTTATACATGTTCCTATGACTATGAGATTATGCAACTCCCGTTTGCCGGAGGAACACTTTGTGTGCTACCAAACGTCACAACGTAACTGGGTGATTATAAAGGAGCTCTACAGGTGTCTCCAAAGGTACATGTTGGGTTGGCGTATTTCGAGATTAGGATTTGTCACTCCGATTGTCGGAGAGGTATCTCTGGGCCCTCTCGGTAATGCACATCACATAAGCCTTGCAAGCATTGCAATTAATGAGTTAGTTTTGAGATGATGTATTACGGAACGAGTAAAGAGACTTGCCGGTAACGAGATTAAACTAGGTATTAAGATACCGACGATCGAATCTCGGGCAAGTAACATACCGATGACAAAGGGAACAACGTATGTTGTTATGCGGTCTGACCGATAAAGATCTTCGTAGAATATGTGGGAGCCAATATGAGCATCCAGGTTCCGCTATTGGTTATTGACCGGAGACGTGTCTTGGTCATGTCTACATTGTTCTCGAACCCGTAGGGTCCGCACGCTTAAGGTTTTGATGACAGTTATATTATGAGTTTATGCATTTTGATGTACCGAAGTTTGTTCGGAGTCCCAGATGTGATCACGGACATGATGAGGAGTCTCGAAATGGTCGAGACATAAAGATTGATATATTGGAAGCCTATATTTGGATGTCGGAAGTGTTCCGGATGAAATCGGGATTTTACCGGAGTACCGGGAGGTTACCGGAACCCCCCGGGAGGTATATGGGCCTTAGTGGGCTTTAGTGGAAGAAAGGAGAGGTGGCCAGGGCTGGGCCGCGCGCCCCTCCCCCCTAGTCCGAATAGGATAAGGTGAGGGGGCCGGCGCCCCCCTTCCTTCTCTCTCTCCTCTTTCCCTCCCGAATCCTATTCCAACTAGGAAAGGGGGGGAATCCTACTCCCGGAGGGAGTAGGACTCCTCCTGGCGCGCCCTCTCCTGGCCGGCCGCACCCCCCCTTTGATCCTTTATATACGGGGGCAGGGGGCACCCCTAGACACACAACTTGATCCAGGTGATCATATTCTTAGCCGTGTGCGGTGCCCCCTTCCACCATAGACCTCGATAATATTGTAGCGGTGCTTAGGCGAAGCCCTGCGACGGTAGTACATCAAGATCGTCACCACGCCGTCGTGCTGACGGAACTCTTCCCCGACACTTTGCTGGATCGGAGTCCGGGGGTCGTCATCGAGCTGAATGTGTGCTAAAACTCGGAGGTGCCGTAGTTTCGGTGCTTGATCGGTCGGGCCGTGAAGACGTACGACTACATCAACCGCGTTGTGCTAACGCTTCCGCTGTCGGTCTGCAAGGGTACGTAGATGACACTCTCCCCTCTCGTTGCTATGCATCACCATGATCTTGCGTGTGCGTAGGAAATTTCTTGAAATTACTACGTTCCCCAACACCTTCGCCAGTCTCCGCTTATTCCGCAGCTCCTTTTTTGAGTTACAAATATGAGCAACCGCACCGGTATCAAATACTCAGGAGCTACTACGAGTACTGGTAAGGTACACATCAATAATATGTATATCACATATGTTGGGGATCGTAGCAGAAATTTAAAATTTTCTACGCATCACCAAGATCAATCTATGGAGTAATCTAGCAACGAGGGGAAGGAGAGTGCATCTACATACCCTTGTAGATCGCTAAGCGGAAGCGTCGCAAGAACGCGGATGAAGGAGTCATACTCAAAGCGATTCAGATCGCGGTTGATTCCGATCTAAGCGCCGAACCACGACGCCTCCGCGTTCAACACACGTGCAGCCCGGTGACATCTCCTACGCCTTGATCCAGCAAGGGGAGAAGGAGAGGTTGGGGAAGACTCCGTCCAGCAGCAGCACGACGGCGTGGTGGTGGTGGAGGAGCGCGGAACTCCAGCAGGGCTTCGCCAAGCACTACGAGAGACGAGGAGGGAGAGAGGTAGGGCTGCGCCAAGAGGGAGATGATCTCGCGTATATTGCAGCCCCCAATACCTCAAGTATATATAGGGGAAGGGGAGGGGATGCGCCCCCATCTAGGGTTCCCTCCCTAGGGGTGGCGGCAGCCCCAAAACCCATCTAGGGTTGCGGCCAAGGGGGGAGAGAGAGGAGGCGCACCTAGGGTGGGCCTTAAGGCCCATCTGCCCTAGGGTTTGCCCCCCTCCCCTCTAGGAGGCGCCTTGGGCCTTGGTGGGAGGCACCCCAGCCCACCTAGGGGATGGTCCCTTCCCACTATTGGCCCATGTAGGCCTCCGGGGCTGGTGGCCCCTCCCGGTGGACCCCCGGACCCCTCCGGTGGTCTCGGTACACTACCGGTGATGCCCGGAACACTTCCGGTGGCCAAAACCATACTTCCTATATATTAATCTTTACCTCCGGACCATTCCGGAACTCCTCATGACATCCGGGATCTCATCCGGGACTCCGAACAACATTCGGTAACCGCGTACATACTTTCCCTATAACCCTAACGTCATCAAACCTTAAGTGTGTAGACCCTACGGGTTCGGGAGTCATGCAGACATGGCCGAGACAACTCTCCGGTCAATAACCAACAGCGGGATCTGGATACCCATGTTGGCTCCCACATGCTCCATGATGATCTCATCGGATGAACCACGATGTCAAGGATTTAATCAATCCCGTATACAATTCCCTTTGTCCAGCGGTATTGTACTTGCCCGAGATTCGATCGTCGATATCCCGATACCTTGTTCAATCTCATTACCGGCAAGTCTCTTTACTCATTCCGTAACACATCATCTCGTGATCAACTCCTTGGTCACATTGTGCACATTATGATGATGTCCTACCGAGTGGGCCCAGAGATACCTCTCCGTTTACACGGAGTGACAAATCCCAGTCTCGATTCGTGCCAACCCAACAGACACTTTCGGAGATACCTGTAGTGTACCTTTATAGCCACCCAGTTATGTTGTGACATTTGGCACACCCAAAGAACTCCTACGGTATCCGGGAGTTGCACAATCTCATGGTCTAAGGAAATGATACTTGACATTAGAAAAGCTTTAGCAAACGAACTACACGATCTTGTGCTAGGCTTAGGATTGGGTCTTGTCCATCACATCATTCTCCTAATGATGTGATCCCGTTATCAATGACATCCAATGTCCATGGTCAGGAAACCGTAACCATCTATTGATCAACGAGCTAGTCAACTAGAGGCTTACTAGGGACATGGTGTTGTCTATTTATCCACACATGTATCTGAGTTTCCTATCAATACAATTCTAGCATGGATAATAAACGATTATCATGAACAATGAAATATGATATAATCATAACTAATTTATTATTGCCTCTAGGGCATATTTCCAACAGTCTCCCACTTGCACTAGAGTCAATAATCTAGTTCACATCGCCATGTGATTAACACTCACAGGTCACATCGCCATGTGACCAACATCCAAGAGTCTACTAGACTCAATGATCTAGTTCACATCACTATGTGATAAACACTCAAAGAGTTCTGGGTTTGATCATGTTATGCTTGTGAGAGAGGTTGTAGTCAACGGGTCTTGCCATATTCAGATCCCTATGTATTTCGCAAAACTTTATGTCATATCGTAGATGCTGCTACCACGTTCCACTTGGAGCTATTCCAAATTATTGCTCCATTATACGTATCCGGTATCTCTACTCAGAGCTATCCGGATAGGTGTTAAGCTTGCATCGACGTAACTCTTTATGTCGAACTCTTTATCACCTCCATAACCGAGAAACATTTCCTTATTCCTCTAAGGATAATTTTGACTGCTATCTGGTGATCCACTCCTAGATCACCTTTGTACCCTCTTGCCAGACATGTGGCAAGGCACACATTAGTTGCGGTACTTCAGCATGGCATACCGTATAGAGCCTATGACAAGAGCATAGGGGACGACCTTCGTCCTTCTTCTTTCTTCTGCCGTGGTCAAGCTTTGAGTCTTACTCAACTTCACACCTTACAACTCAGGTAAGAAGCCCTTCTTTGACTGATCTATTTTGAACTCCTTCAAAAACATGTTAAGGTGTGCGTTCTTTGAAAGTATCATCAGGCGTCTTGATCTATCTCTATAGATCTTGATGCCCAATTTGTAAGCAGCTTTATCCAGGTCTTCCTTTGAAAAACACTCTTCAAACAACCGTTTATGCTTTCCAGAAATTCTACATCATTTCGGATCTACAATATGTCATCCACATATACTTATCAGAAATGTTGTAGTGCTCCCACTCACTTTCTTGTAAATACAAGTTTTTAGCAAACATTGTATAAACCTAAAAGCTTTGATCACTCCATCAAAGCATATATTCCGACTCCGAGATGCTTGCTCTAGTCCATAGAAGGATTGCTGGAGCCAGCATACCTTTTAGCATCCTTAGGATCGACAAAACCTTTTATTGTATCACATACAACTTTTTCTTACGAAAACTGGTAAGAAAACTTGTTTTGACATCCATCTGTCAGATTTCATAATCGAAAAATACAGCCAATGCTAACATGATTCCAACGGACTTAAGCATCGCTACAGGTGAGAAATTCTTATCGTAGTCAACCTAGCTCATGATGTCACTGTTGGGGATCGCAGCAGAAATTTAAAATTTTCTACGCATCACCAAGATCAATCTATGGAGTAATCTAGCAACGAGGGGAAGGAGAGTGCATCTACATACCCTTGTAGATCGCTAAGCGGAAGCGTTGCAAGAACGCAGATGAAGGAGTCGTACTCGAAGCGATTCAGATCGCGGTTGATTCCGATCTAAGCGCCGAACCACGGCGCCTCCGCGTCCAACACACGTGCAGCTCGGTGACGTCTCCTACGCCTTGATCCAGCAAGGGGAGAAGGAGAGGTTGGGGAAGACTCCGTCCAGCAGCAGCACGACGGCGTGGTGGTGGTGGAGGAGCGCGGAACTCCAGCAGGGCTTCGCCAAGCACTACGAGAGACGAGGAGGGAGAGAGGTAGGGCTGCGCCAAGAGGGAGATGATCTCGCGTATGTTGTAGCCCCCAATACCTCAAGTATATATAGGGGAAGGGGAGGGGCTGCGCCCCCATCTAGGGTTCCCTCCCTAGGGGTGGCGGCAGCCCCAAAACCCATCTAGGGTTGCGGCCAAGGGGGGAGAGAGAGGAGGCGCACCTAGTGTGACGCCCCCAATTCAATCGTACACTAATCATACACGCAAACATGTACGATCAAGATCAGGGACTCACGGGAAGATATCACAACACAACTCTACAAATAAAAATAAGTCATACAAATTTCATAATACAAGCCAGGGGCCTCGAAGGCTCGAATACAAGAGCTCGATCATAGACGAGTCAGCGGAAGCAACAATATCTGAGTACAGACATAAGTTAAACAAGTCTTCCTTAAGAGGGCTAGCACAAACTGGGATACAGATAGAAAGAGGCATAGGCCTCCTGCCTGCGATCCTCCTAACTACTCCTGGTCGTCGTCAGTGGGCAGCACATAGTAGTAGGCACCTCCAGTGTAGTAGGAGTCGTCGTCGACGGTGGCGTCTGGATCCTGGGCTCCAACATCTGGTTGCGACAACCAGGTAGAAGGGATAGAGGGAAAAGAAGGAGAAGCAACCGTGAGTACTCATCCAAAGTACTCGCAAGCAAGGAGCTACACTACATATGCATGGGTATATGTGTAAAGGACATATCGGTGGACTGAACTGCAGAATGCCAGAATAAGAGGGGGATAGCTAATCCTGTCGAAGACTACGCTTCTGGCAGCCTCCGTCTTGCAGCATGTAGAAGAGAGTAGACTGAAGTCCTCCAAATAGCATCGCATAGCATAACCCTACCCGGCGATCCTCTCCTCGTCGCCCTGTTAGAGGGCGACCACCGGGCTGTATCTGGCACTTGGAAGGGTGTGTTTTATTAAGTATCTGGTTCTAGTTGTCATAAGGTCAAGGTACAACTCCAAGTCGTCCTGTTACCGAAGATCATGGCTATTCGAATAGATTAACTTCCTTGCAGGGGTGCACCACATAACCCAACACGCTCGATCCCATTTGGCCGGACACACTTTTCTGGGTCATGCCCGGCCTCGGAAGATCAACACGTCGCAGCCCTACCTAGACACAACAGAGAGGTCAGCACGCTGGTCTAAATCCTATAGCGCAGGGGTCTGGGCCCATCGCCCTTTGCACACCTGCACATTGCGAACGCGGCCGGAAGAAGAACTAGCCCCCTTAATACAAGAGCAGGCTTACGGTCCAATCCGGCGCGCGCCACTCAATCGCTAACGTCACGAAGGCTTCGGCTGATACCACGACGTCGAGTGCCCATAACTGTCCCCACGTAGATGGTTAGTGCGTATAGGCTAGTAGCCAGACTCAGATCAAATACCAAGATCTCGTTAAGCGTGTTAAGTATCCGCGAACGCCGACCAGGGCCAGGCCCACCTCTCTCCTAGGTGGTCTCAACCTGCCCTGTCGCTCCGCCACAAAGTAACAGTCGGGGGCCGTCGGGAACCCAGGCCCACCTCTACCGGGATGGAGCCACCTACCCCTTCAGCCCCCCATCTCCGAACAGTATCATAAGTAATGTAACGGTATAAGTATATATCATATGCCCGTGATCACCTCCCGAGTGATCACGGCCCAGTAGTATAGCATGGCAGACGGACAAGAGTGTAGGGCCACTGATGGAACACTAGCATTCTATACTAAGCATTTAGGATTGTAGGTAAAGGTAACAACAGTAGTAGCAAGGACAGGCTATGCATCAGGATAGGATAACGAAAAGCAGTAACATGCTACACTACTCTAATGCAATAAGTAGAGAGAAGAGTAGGCGATATCTGGTGATCAAAGGGGGGGCTTGCCTGGTTGCTCTGGCAAGAGAGAGGGGTCGTCAACACCGTAGTCGTACTGGGTAGCAGCGGCGTCGGTCTCGGTGTCTAGCGAGAGAAGAGGGGGAAGAAACAATAAATATAATGCAAACAAATGCATGACGATGCATGACATGTCAAAGCGTGATGCTAGGTGTGCCCTAACGCGGTATGAAGTGGTACCGGTGAAGGGGGAAGACATCCGGGAAAGTATTCCCGGTGTTTTGCGTTTTCGGACAGATGAACCGGAGGGGGAAAGTTGCGTGTTCGCTATGCTAGGGATCCGTGGCAGATGAGCGGGCTGCGTATCTGGATTCGTCTCGCCGTTCTGAGCAACTTTCATGTATAAAACTTTTTCATCTAAGTTACGGGATATTTTATATGAATTTTCGAAGTTTAAAACAATTTCTGTAATTATTTTAAAAATTAAAATAGAGTTATTGCATCAGCATGATGTCATCATGACATCGGCAGGGTCAACAGTCAACTCTAACCGGGTTGACTGGTCAAAGGGGCAGCAGGGCCCAATCGTTATTGTCTATTTAATTAGTTAACAGTTAATTAGCTAACTAATCAGACTAATTAAGTTAGGTTAATTAACAGGATTCATTAAATTAATTAATTATTTAAGTAATTGTTTTTTTAATTATATTTTTTAGAAAAAGGGGCGTGGGGCCCGCTGTCATAGGCCCAACTAAAACTAAGCCTAATATAAATTAGTCTAACAAAAAGGCTTGTTTTAACTGGGGATTGGTTCCTAAGCTAGCAAAGGGCCGGCCACACATGGCTGTGGCAAAAGCCAGCCATACACACAACTCACGCACACACACGGCGCACACACATAACTCACGCACACACACGCCACACTGAGGCACTTGGCCATGAATAGCTTCAGTGTATAGCAGCAGGTAAGCAACGAACAGTGGTAGCGTAGCGCAGCAGCAACGCAGCAGCGAAGAGCAGTAGCAGCAAGCTCGCGGGCAAAGGCGCGCACGCACGAAACGGTCCTGGTGCCAGCAGAGGTGGGCAGCAGCGGCGGCAAGCAGCATTAGCAAAAGGTTCCAGGCGCGCACGGCGCACGGACGCAGCAGCAGCCGGCAGCACATAGCGGCGAGCGGGGGCGTGTGAACAGGCGCCGGCCACGGCGGGGCTAGGAGGACGGCTGCACGGCGAGCAGCCGGCGGCGGCGGCGGCAAGCGGCAGTACCTGGCTGCAGCACCAACAACAGCTACACGGTAATAGCAATAGAAGCACAACCACGAGCAGCAGGAGCACATGAGCAAGCATACGCAGACGAGTTCCGGCCATGGTGAGCGGCCGCGCGCGTGGGACGGCGTCTACGACGATGGATTCGAAGGGGAAAAATAGGGGGAATCGGAGGAGAAGCTCACTGCGAGCCTGTAGAGGTGCTAAGTGGGCTCGACGACACCGGAATCAAAGACGAACGGCGTCGGGTCCGAGTTGAATGCGAGGTCGATGGCGGAGCTCGGGGCCGGCCTAGCTTGATTCCGTGCACGAGGAGGAGGAAGCAAACGATGGCGGATCCGCGGGACATCCCAGCTCGGCGTGAGGGCGATGGTGGCTGCGAGGTCGACGGCAACAGCGGCGACGGAGGCGTTCGGGAGTGGGCGGATCTGGCGAGGGGAAAGGGAAGGGGTGCGCTAGGGTTCGGCAAGGGAGGGAGGAGGACGAGGGCGTCCTCTTAACCACAGGGAGGGAGCGGGGATGGCCGCCACGGACCAGGGGCGCCATGGGATGGCCGCCACGATCCCCCCGCCTCCTGTAGCGAGGTTGGGGATGAGGTGTGGGCTGGGCCAATGTTGTTAGACGGGCCAAATTGCATAATGGTACTAGAGCCCATTAGCACATAGTAGTTAGGCCCTTTTTATATTTTTTACTCTGTTGCAGAATATGTTTGCGATATTTTGAGCTGCCAATTGGTCTTTGTAAAAATGTGGAACTTGGCCACATAAATACATTACAATAATTGGCACTACCACAAAAAGTTTGGGAGGAGTTTGAATTGATTTGGATTTTTCACAAATGGAAAAGTATAAGAAAAAGCTGATTTGGAACTGTTTTAATTTCCGAGGGAAATTAAATATCTCTAATGATTTTGAACCATTCATGACAATTAGTTAGTGAATATTTTCAACCCATCGAACATTTTTACTTGACAGTTTGAAGAAATAAGAATTTGACTTGTTTTCGGAATTTGAATTTGACCTGTGTTTGAAACAAGTGAGGTTTAGCAAGAGTAACAGTGGTGACATGGCATCATTAATTGAGGATTATTGTAGCTTAATTATCCGGGCGTCACAATTCTCCTCCACTACAAGAAATCTCATCCCGAGATTTAGGAGCGGGAGTGAGGGGGAAGAGATTAGGTTACGAGATTCTAACGAATCTTCTCGGTTGTGGTTGCTCTTCTCGAAGAAGTTGACCGCTTCCATTGATGTCGTCCTTCCTTAGCTTCGAGTTATGAGGCTAAGTCATCAACCTTTCTTGGTGAACTCCATCGTACTTACAAATAGGTAACGGGGCAGATCGGCAACGACAGAATGCTATAAGGGTAATAATCTAGGATTAACCCATGAATGAGCCTATGAGTACCTCTCGAGTTTAACAAATAAAACACCTCAAGAGTAAAGTTCGAATGTACAATAAGAAGTTTCAAGTAGCCAGTCAATCGTTCAATGCCTAGTCAGAAGGTGAAATAGCTTTAGGGCAATGAGGATAGGTATTGCGCCTCATACCAGATTAGATCACTAGACAGGTGGTCCGTGAATTACTTACGAAGTCAAGCGCGAGGAACAACCTTGGGAACATGTGGTGTACAGGAGAGTCAGGTTTCGATCTTGTGGAACTGTGGGTTATGGGCCCACCATGTGTGTTAAAAGCAGGAAGGGCGGTGATGTTTTGCACGATCATGTAAGCAAGGCATGTCAGGGGATAGCCTGTCAGCTATGTCGGCAACAACATCGATACCAAGGGCAAGGGACGAAGAGAACCATTTTCCTGCTCGTTGAACGAGGTGGGCCAATAGGCAAGGTTCTCGTCCATCGGTGGCTACCGAAATGTCATCAACAATAGTAACAGGGTCTTGCTGACAGAATTGTACACCGAGGTGTTTACAAAAGCAGGAGAATATTGCCGCTTAGATCATATAGATCACAAGACGCGTTAAACCAAACAATGGAAAGGCAAATATGATTATTAGATTAAACAGAACAATGGAAAGGAAAATGGGTTTAAACACATATTTCAAAGGTATATCCTTCCCAAGGACAAGTAAAGCATGATATCCATGACAGGATATAATGTAGAAAACTCTTTAGGTACGGGAGAGAATTTTCATGACATTACCCATACAGCGGTATTTGGATAATTGAGCAGGAAACATTTAACATTGGGCTTCAAATGTTCCTGTTGAAAATCGGAGTACCATAGACATGCTTTGAGATAGCATTGACATGGTCAACAGGTGAAGATCAGACTTTGGAGACAAAAAGGATCCATCAGGAACAACTTATAGAATAAGTCTTACAATTTCCTCACGGAAGAATGACTAACCTTGCCAAAAGGAAACTATAACAATAGGTCCTCCGGTCAGGTGTGCTAGGCATGACATCACCTTACCGGGTCATATAAAGACCAATGTTATAACTCTTGGAAATATGTTCCAACCATCATATCTGGCCGAGATTCAGATCTGATTGGTGTCAGGATACCTCAGAAATTTGGATGCCTGAGAAGAATAGGTGCAACACAATTTGACGAGAAGACGTTGTAAGATTCTCGGGAAATGTACTATGGAAGGGAGTTCCAGAACAAGAGCTCATCATTGAACCAATGAAGGAATAAGGAGGTAGTTGATGAACTCAGCGACAATTCATCGAGATTTCGAAAGGATGGGTTTCCACAATTATGTGAACAAGGAGATAACATTTGTCAGATCAAATGATATAATATAATGATGTATGCTCGAGGAAAGCATACACAATTGAACAATGATTGAAAGATGCACCCGAAAGATGGGCTTAGGTAGCATGATCAACGTTAGAATGGTGGTTCAGTAACCAATAGTCTAAGAATGAACTATCGACCATCAACTTCAAAGCAATAGGGTTGTTAGAAGTACAAAATCCACGCAGTACCGTTCACTTGTTGGAATCCCGGTTAGAACCAACACGGGGACCAAGAAAGAAAGGTGATGGTGAGAAGTATTACCTATATCAAGAATCCTTAAGAGGTGATGAAATCCTCACGACTTTCTTGACATTAAAGATGGTAATACTCCAAGGTAAAGAAGAACAATGTGGGATAGCAAGGAACTCAAGGTATAACACAAAACACGAACAAGTTTGTGTTGGAGGGAAGTCAATAAAGTGGTCGATGGTAACACAAATCATCGAGGGCAAGGATGGTATTTATCATCATGAACTCAACTGATATCTTGGAAGAGCTCGGAATGGTGATGATGATCACGACACATTTGTTGAGAGATTTCATGAAGATGTAATCAATCGGTGATGACATCTAGTCAAACGAATGATAAACGGAAGGTTATTGGAACCATGGTTACGACACAAACTCGAAATCAAGCTTGCGGTTCAAGGCGAAATGATATGATGAGTAAAATCGACGTAAGCTTAGCTCATCGTCGAGAATTGTGCTCCGTGAAGAAGGACCAAGTAGCACAGTTAAAATTTAGCACCGTGATGATATAGCCGATCAGGCTAGGAATGACTTAAGTGATTATTAACTCGTAAGCAACAACAATTATTTAAGAGTTATTGAACCAGAGTGTGGAATCGATTCACTTATTGGTGTCCTCGGTTGACGACAACCCAGAACCCGGGAAATTGGAATCGGTGAGAAATAATAGTTGATGAAGAACCCATAAGAGGTTATGCAGTTCTATGATATTCTTGAGATACTAGAGTGTAATAGACGATGGTAGATCAAAGTAAAGGTTGATCGGGTGCAATGATCTGTAGAAGACAATTACTTCAACTTGTCCGAGAAATGGTATTTAAAGGAGAACATGGTCGGAAACACTATTGCAAAAGGCCAGATCCCGGATATAAGATGAACTTATACCAAAGGAATAATTTAATTTAAAAGAAGCTTTAATGATAAGATCTACATCGTGTCCATGGGCATGAACACAAAGTTCAAGGTCGACTCCCACTTCTCCAATGCATAACCTTTCATTCACTTCTCACTTTCGAAGAAGTTGTAGTGTTGAAATTTTATTTGGCAAAATACCAGAACTGTATGACTCGTGAAAACTTTCGAGTTCACACAGTTTAGAGAAGGCATAGGTTCAACCCATCAGGGCATCTTAGGAGTATATACCACAAATTTCAAGAATAAATAACACAAGCTCGATAGTAGAGCATGCTTGAGAAAGCAGAGGATACAATTTACCAAAGGCATTATGTATCCGAGGAAAGGCTCACAAACTTATTGAATATGAAGGACGCTGTCGGATAAAATCCAACAAATGATCTGGTGGTCCTCAAGGGATCTGGTGTGAGCATCGGTACTCAACCAGAGGGAGAAACAATGCAAGGAGATCAGACTTTAGAAACAACTGACTAATTCAAGGCTCAAATGCAAAGGAATTATCAATTCCAAGACAAGGGATCAAAAGCAATGCTCTGATCAGGGATGGATAAGTTGAATAGCCTTAAGGGTACGATCGATGGTCAATTGATTGGTCGAGATCCAGCTCATGTTTAAACTGGCGTCTGAGCCGGAAGGATGAATTCTAGGATCCAACTGATGATTGCGTGCATTCGCACTCATGTTGAATCAATAGGATCAAAATGACGGTGGCAAAGAATGCCAATAAGATTACTATACTTATGGGATTAACCATAACGCAAGCAAGCAAAGAATTTCAAGAGCAATAAGCTACTAAGGATTTTCGGAAGATCGAATAGTATTTCGAAGACCATTGTGAAACACATGAACAACTGGGGGGTGAGCGGATACACGATAAGTGCGAGAATTATCCATAGGGGTATTCAGGTGACAAGGAACAGCAAGACAGTAAGCTCAAAGGATTATCGAAACAACGACAAGTATTACGGGGTATCTTGTAATAACAAGACCAACTGGGGATGAATGTAAGAATAACAACTGCAAGTAGTTATCCATAAGGGTTGACGGTGGAAGGGGAACTGCAAAGGCGATGAACACAAGTTCTCGGGGTAACAGCGGAGAGTATCTTCAGGGTCTTCACGTGTTGGGGAACGTTGCAGAAAACAAAAAATTTCCTACGGTTTCACCAAGATCCATCTAGGAGTTCATCTAGCAACGAGTGATCGGATTGCATCTACATACCTTTGTAGATCACGTGCGGAAGCGTTCAAAGAACGGGGATGAGGAAGGCGTACTCGACGTGATCCAAATCTCCGGAGATCCTAGCGCCGAACGGACGGCACCTCCGTGTTCAACACACGTACGGTCAGCGTGACGTCTCCTCCTTCTTGATCCAGCAAGGGGAAGGAGAGGTTGAGGAAGATGGCTCCAGCAGTAGCACGACGCGTGGTGGTGGTGGAGCTGCAGTACTCCGTCAGGGCTTCGCCAAGCTCTACGGAGGAGGAGGTGTTGAAGAGGGAGAGGGAGGCGCCAGCGCTTAGGTGTGGCTGCCCTCCCTTCCCCCAAATATATATAGGGCCAAGGGAGAGGGGGGCGCAGCCTTGGCCCTTCCTCCAAGGAAGGGTGCGGCCAGGGAGGAGTCCATCCTCCCTAAGGCACCTCCAGGAGGTGCCTTCCCCCTTTAGGACTCTTCCTTTCCCTCATCTCTTGGCGCATGGGCCTCTTGGGGCTGGTGCCCTTGGCCCATATAGGCCAAGGCGCACACCCCTACAGCCCATGTGCCCCCCGGGGCAGGTGGACCCCCTTGGTGGACCCCCGGACCCCTTTTGGCACTCCCGGTACAATACCGATAATGCGCGAAACCTTTCCGGTAACCAAAACAAGACTTCCCATATATAATTCTTTACCTCCGGACCATTCCAGAACTCCTCGTGACATCCGGGATCTCATCCGGGACTCCAAACAACATTCGGGTTACTGCATACACATATCCCTACAACCCTAGCGTCACCGAACCTTAAGTGTGTAGACCCTACGGGTTCGGGAGACATGTAGACATGACCGAGATCGCTCTCCGGTCAATAACCAACAGCGGGATCTGGATACCCATGTTGGCTCCCACATGCTCCTCGATGATCTCATCGGATGAACCACGATGTCGAGGATTCAAGCAACCCCGTATACAATTCCCTTCGTCAATCGGTATGTTACTTGCCCGAGATTCGATCGTCGGTATCCCAATACCTCGTTCAATCTCGTTACCGGCAAGTCACTTTACTCGTACCGTAATGCATGATCCCGTGACCAGACACCTGGTCACTTTGAGCTCATTATGATGATGCATTACCGAGTGGGCCCAGTGATACCTCTCCGTCAAACGGAGTGACAAATCCCAGTCTTGATCCGTGTCAACCCAATAGACACTTTCGGAGATACCCGTAGTATACCTTTATAGTCAGCCAGTTACGTTGTGACGTTTGGTACACCCAAAGCACTCCTACGGTATCCGGGAGTTACACGATCTCATGGTCTAAGGAAAAGATACTTGACATTGGAAAACTCTAGCAAACGAACTATACGATCTTGTGCTATGTTTAGGATTGGGTCTTGTCCATCACATCATTCTCCTAATGATGTGATCTCGTTATCAATGACATCCAATGTCCATAGTCAGGAAACCATGACTATCTGTTGATCAACGAGCTAGTCACCTAGAGGCTTACTAGGGACATGTTGGTGTCTATTATTCACACATGTATTACGATTTCCGGATAACACAATTATAGCATGAATAAAGACAATTATCATGAATAAGGAAATATAATAATAATGCTTTTATTATTGCCTCTAGGGCATATTTCCAATAGTCTCCCACTTGCACTAGAGTCAATAATCTAGTTACATTGTGATGAATCGAACACCCATGGAATTCTGGTGTTGATCATGTTTTGCTCTAGGGAGAGGTTTAGTCAACGGATCTGCTACATTCAGGTCCGTATGTACTTTACAAATATCTATGTCTCCATCTTGAACATTTTCACGAATGGAGTTGAAGCGACGCTTGATGTGCCTGGTCTTCTTGTGAAACCTGGGCTCCTTGGCAAGTGCAATAGCTCCAGTGTTGTCACAGAAGAGTTTGATTGGCCCCGACGCATTGGGTATGACTCCTAGGTCGGTGATGAACTCCTTCACCCAAATTGCTTCATGCGCTGCCTCCGAGGCTGCCATGTACTCCGCTTCACATGTATATCCCGCCACGACGCTCTGCTTGCAACTGCACCAGCTTACTGCCCCACCATTCAAAATATACACGTATCCGGTTTGTGACTTAGAGTCATCCAGATCTGTGTCGAAGCTAGCGTCGACGTAACCTTTTACGACGAGCTCTTCGTCACCTCCATAAACGAGAAACATTTCCTTAGTCCTTTTCAGGTACTTCAGGATATTCTTGACCGCTGTCCAGTGTTCCGTGCCGGGATTACTTTGGTACCTTCCTACCAAACTTATGGCAAGGTTTACATCAGGTCTGGTACACAGCATGGCATACATAATAGACCCTATGGCTGAGGCATAGGGGATGATACTCATCTCTTCTATATCTTCTGCCGTGGTCGGACATTGAGCTGAGCTCAATTTCACACCTTGCAATACAGGCAAGAACCCCTTCTTAGACTGATCCATATTGAACTTCTTCAATATCTTGTCAAGGTATGTGCTTTGTGAAAGACCTATGAGGCGTCTTGATCTATCTCTGTAGATCTTGATGCCTAATATATAAGCAGCTTCTCCAAGGTCCTTCATTGAAAAACTCTTATTCAAGTAGGCCTTAATGCTGTCCAAAAGCTCTATATCATTTCCCATCAAAAGTATGTCATCTACATATAATATGAGAAATGCTACAGAGCTCCCACTCACTTTCTTGTAAACGCAGGCTTCTCCATAAGTCTGCATAAACCCAAACGCTTTGATCATCTCATCAAAGCGAATGTTCCAACTCCGAGATGCTTGCACCAGCCCATAAATCGAGCGTTGGAGCTTGCACACCTTGTCAGCATATTTAGGATCGACAAAACCTTCCGGCTGCATCATATACAATTCTTCCTTAAGGAGACCATTAAGGAATGCCGTTTTGACGTCCATTTGCCATATCTCATAATCGTAGAATGCGGAAATTGCTAACATGATTCGGGCGTACTTTAGCTTCGCTACCGGTGAGAAAGTCTCATCGTAGTCAACCCCTTGAACTTGTCGATAACCCTTAGCGACAAGCCGAGCTTTATAGATGGTCACATTACCATCCGCGTCTGTCTTCTTCTTAAAGATCCATTTATTTTCTATGGCTCACCGCTCTACGGGCAAGTCAGTCAAAGTCCATACTTCGTTTTCATAAATGGATCCTATCTCGGATTTCATGGCTTCCAGCCATTTGTCGGAATCCGGGCCCGCCATCGCTTCTTCATAGTTCGAAGGTTCACCGTTGTCTAACAACATGATTTCCAAGACAGGGTTGCCATACCAATCTGGTGCGGAACGTGTCCTTGTGGACCTTCAAATTTCAGTAGGAGCTTGATCAGAAGTATCCTGATCATCATCATTAACTTCCTCTCTAGTCGGTGCAGGCACCTCAGGAACATTTTCTTGAGTTGCGCCATTTTCCGGTTCAAGAGGTAATACTTCATCAAGTTCTACTTTCCTCCCACTTACTTCTTTCGAGAGAAACTCCTTCTCTAGAAAGGATCCATTCTTGGCAACAAAGATCTTGCCTTCGGATCTGAGGTAGAAGGTATACCCAATAGTTTCTTTAGGGTATCCTATGAAGACGCATTTTTCCAACTTGGGTTCGAGCTTTTCAGGTTGAAGTTTCTTGACATAAGCATCGCATCCCCAAACTTTTAGAAACGACAACTTAGGTTTCTTCCCAAACCATAATTCATACGGTGTCGTCTCAACGGATCTCGACGGAGCCCTATTTAAAGTGAATGCGGCAGTCTCTAAAGCATAGCCCCAAAAAGATAGCGGTAAATCGGTAAGAGACATCATAGATCGCACCATATCTAATAGAGTGCGATTACGACGTTCGGACACACCATTACGCTGAGGTGTTCCAGGCGGTGTGAGTTGTGAAACTATTCCACATTTTCTTAAGTGTGTGCCAAACTTGTGACTCAAGTATTCTCCTCCACGATCTGATCGCAGGAACTTGATTTTCCTGTCACGTTGATTCTCAACCTCACTCTGAAATTCCTTGAACTTTTCAAAGGTCTCAGACTTGTGTTTCATTAAGTAGACATACCCATATCTACTCAAGTCATCAGTGAGGGTGAGAACATAATGATAGCCACCGCGAGCCTCAACACTCATTGGACCGCACACATCAGTATGTATGATTTCCAATAAGTTGGTTGCTCGCTCCATTGTTCCTGAGAACGGAGTCTTGGTCATTTTACCCATGAGGCATGGTTCGCATGTGTCAAATGATTCGTAATCAAGAGACTCTAAAAGTCCATCAGCATGGAGCTTCTTCATGCGTTTGACACCTATGTGACCAAGGCGGCAGTGCCACAAGTATGTGGGACTATCATTATCAATATTACATCTTTTGGTACTCACACTATGAACATGTGTAGCATTACGCTCGAGATTCATTAAGAATAAACCATTCACCATCGGAGCATGACCATAAAACATATCTCTCATATAAATAGAACAACCATTATTCTCGGATTTAAATGAGTAGCCATCTCGAATTAAACGAGATCCTAATACAATGTTCATGCTCAAAGCTGGCACTAAATAACAATTATTAAGGTTTAAAACTAATCCCGAAGGTAAATGTAGAGGTAGCGTGCCGACGGCGATCACGTTGACCTTGGAACCATTCCCGACGCGCATCGTCACCTCGTCCTTCGCCAGTCTCCGCTTATTCCGCAGCTCCTGTTTTGAGTTACAAATGTGAGCAACCGCACCGGTATCAAATACCCAGGAGCTACTACGAGTACTGGTAAGGTACACATCAATTACATGTATATCACATATACCTTTCGTTTTGCCGGCCTTCTTGTCCGCTAAGTATTTGGGGCAGTTCCGCTTCCAGTGACCACTTTCCTTGCAATAAAAGCACTCAGTCTCGGGCTTGGGTCCATTCTTTGGCTTCTTCCTGGCAGCTTGCTTGCCGGGCGCGGCAACTCCCTTGCCGTCCTTCTTGAAAGCTTTCTTTCCCTTGCCCTTCTTGAACTTAGTGGTTTTATTCACCATCAACACTTGATGTTCCTTTTTGACTTCTACCTCTGCTGATTTCAGCATTGCAAATACTTCAGGAATGGTCTTTTCCATCCCCTGCATATTGAAGTTCATCACAAAGCTCTTGTAGCTCGGTGGAAGCGACTGAAGGATTCTGTCAATGACCGCGTCATCCGGGAGATTAACTCCCAGCTGAGTCAAGCGGTTATGCAACCCAGACATAGTGAGTATGTGCTCACTGACAGAACTGTTTTCCTCCATCTTACAGCTGAAGAACTTGTCGGAGACTTGATATCTCTCAACCCGGGCATGAGCTTGGAAAACCATTTTCATCTCTTCGAACATCTCATATGCTCCGTGTCTCTCAAAACGCTTTTGGAGCCCCGGCTCTAAGCTGTAAAGCATGCCGCACTGAACGAGGGAGTAGTCATCGGTACGTGCCTGCCAAGCGTTCATAACGTCTTGTTCTGCAGGGAGAACAGGTGCGTCACCTAGTGGTGCTTGTAGGACATAATCTTTCTTGGCAGCTATGAGGATGATCCTCAGGTTCCGGACCCAGTCCGTGTAGTTGCTACCATCGTCTTTCAGCTTGGTTTTCTCTAGGAACGCGTTGAAGTTGAGGACTACGTTGGCCATTTGATCTACAAGACATATTATAAAAATTTTAGACTAAGTTCATGATAATTAAGTTCATCTAATCAAATTATTCAATGAACTCCCACTTAGATAGACATCCCTCCAGTAATCTAAGTATAACATGATCCGAGTTAACTAGGCCGTGTCCGATCATCACGTGAGACGGACTAGTCAACATCGGTGAACATCTTCATGTTGATTGTATCTTCTATACGACTCATGCTCGACCTTTCGGTCTTCTCTGTTCCGAGGCCATGTCTGTACATGCTAGGCTCGTCAAGTCAACCTAAGTGTTTGCATGTGTAAATCTGTCTTACACCCGTTGTATGTGAACATTAGAATCTAACACCCGATCATCACGTGGTGCTTCGAAACAACGAACTGTCGCAACGGTGCACAGTTAGGGGGGAACACTTTCTTGAAATTATTATGAGGGATCATCTTATTTACTACCGTCGTTCTACGTAAACAAGATGCAGAAACATGATAAACATCACATGCAATCAAACAATAATAGTGACATGATATGGCCAATATCACATAGCTCCTTTGATCTCCATCTTGGGGCTCCATGATCATCTTGTCACCGGCATGACACCATGATCTTCATCATCATGATCTCCATCATCGTGTCTCCATGAAGTTGCTCGCCAACTATTACTTCTACTACTACGGCTAACGCGTTTAGCAATAAAGTAAAGTAATTTACATGGCGTTTCTCAATGACACGCAGGTCATACAAAAAATAAAGACAACTCCTATGGCTCCTGCCGGTTGTCATACTCATCGACATGCAAGTCGTGATTCTTATTACAATAGTATGAACATCTCATACATCACATATATATCATTCATCATTCATCACAACTTTGGCCATATCACATCACAGAACACTTGCTGCAAAAACAAGTTAGACGTCCTCTAATTGTTGTTGCAAGTTTTACGTGGCTGCAAAAGGGTTCTAGCAAGAACGTTTTCTTACCTACGTGAAAGCCACAACGTGATTTGTCAACTTCTATTTACCCTTCATAAGGACCCTTTTCATCGAATCCGCTCCAACTAAAGTGGGAGAGACAGACACCCGCCAGCCACCTTATGCAACTTGTGCATGTTAGTCGGTGGAACCAGTCTCACGTAAGCGTACGTGTAAGGTTGGTCCGGGCCGCTTCATCCCACAATACCGTTGAAGCAAGATAAGACTAGTAGCGGCAAGAAAGTTGACAACATCAACGCCCACAACAAATTGTGTTCTACTCGTGCAAGAGAACTACGCATAGACCTAGCTCATGATGACACTGTTGGGGAACGTTGCAGAAAACAAAAATTTTCCTATGATTTCACCAAGATCCATCTAGGAGTTAATCTAGCAACGAGTGATCGGATTGCATCTACATACCTTTGTAGATCACGTGCGGAAGCGTTCAAAGAACGGGGATGAGGAAGGCGTACTCGACGTGATCCAAATCTCCGGAGATCCTAGCGCCGAACGGACGGCACC
The DNA here is from genome assembly GCF_003073215.2 of Triticum urartu. NCBI lineage: Eukaryota > Viridiplantae > Streptophyta > Magnoliopsida > Poales > Poaceae > Triticum > Triticum urartu. The sequence goes on from NC_053027.1 coordinate 125,039,795, forward strand.
TCCGTGTTCAACACACGTACGGTCAGCGTGACATCTCCTCCTTCTTGATCCAGCAAGGGGAAGGAGAGGTTGAGGAAGATGGCTCCAGCAGCAGCACAACAGCGTGGTGGTGGTGGAGCTGCAGTACTCCGTCAGGGCTTCGCCAAGCTCTATGGAGGAGGAGGAGGTGTTGAAGAGGGAGAGGGAGGCGCCAGCGCTTAGGTGTGGCTGCCCTCCCTTCCCCCAAATATATATAGGGCCAAGGGAGAGGGGGGGCACAGCCTTGGCCCTTCCTCCAAGGAAGGGTGCGGCCAGGGAGGAGTCCATCCTCCCTAAGGCACCTAGGAGGTGCCTTCCCCCTTTAGGACTCTTCCTTTCCCTCATCTCTTGGCGCATGGGCCTCTTGGGGCTGGTGCCCTTGGCCCATATAGGCCAAGGCGCACACCCCTACAGCCCATGTGGCCCCCCGGGGCAGGTGGACCCCCTTGGTGGACCCCCGGACCCCTTTCGGCACTTCTGGTACAATACCGATAATGCGCGAAACCTTTCCGGTGACCAAAACAAGACTTCACATATATAATTCTTTACCTCCGGACCATTCCAGAACTCCTCGTGATGTCTGGGATCTCATCCGGGACTCCGAACAACATTCGGGTTACTGCATATACATATCCCTACAACCCTAGCGTCACTGAACCTTAAGTGTGTAGACCCTACGGGTTCGGGAGACATGTAGACATGACCGAGATCGCTCTCCGGTCAATAACCAATAGCGGGATCTGGATACCCATGTTGGCTCCCACATGCTCCTCGATGACCTCATCGGATGAACCATGATGTCAAGGATTCAAGCAACCCCGTATACAATTCCCTTCGTCAATCGGTATGTTACTTGCCCGAGATTCGATCGTCGGTATCCCAATACCTCGTTCAATCTCGTTACCGGCAAGTCACTTTACTCGTACCGTAATGCATGATCCCGTGACCAGACACCTGGTCACTTTGAGCTCATTATGATGATGCGTTACCGAGTGGGCCCAGTGATACCTCTCCGTCACACGGAGTGACAAATCCCAGTCTTGATCCGTGTCAACCCAGCAGACACTTTCGGAGATACCCGTAGTATACCTTTATAGTCACCCAGTTACGTTGTGACGTTTGGTACACCCAAAGCACTCCTACGGTATCCGGGAGTTACATGATCTCATGGTCTAAGGAAAAGATACTTGACATTGGAAAACTCTAGCAAACGAACTATACGATCTTGTGCTATGTTTAGGATTGGGTCTTGTCCATCACATCATTCTCCTAATGATGTGATCTCATTATCAATGACATCCAATGTCCATAGTCAGGAAACCATGACTATCTGTTGATCAACGAGCTAGTCACCTAGAGGCTTACTAGGGACATGTTGGTGTCTATTATTCACACATGTATTACGATTTCCGGATAACACAATTATAGCATGAATAAAGAAAATTATCATGAATAAGGAAATATAATAATAATGCTTTTATTATTGCCTCTAGGGAATATTTCCAACATCACGTACAACAGACGATCATCAGTAATAAGGGGCTCTCCGGGTGAAAGTGATAACGAGATCCTAATGTTATATTTAGCAAAATTCATTTAACCCGAATAGAAGAGAGTTTAGAGTCCCAGAGTAAGGATCGAGGAGTAAAAGATCCTAATACCACCCAGATGGCGACGTGGGCCCGTAAGGCACACATCCATGTAAGTAAAGGTTTTTGAAATGTCTAGACTCAACTTCGGCCAAGGAGTGTGGAAAGGGGGATTCCTACAGGCAGTCGTCTCTGATACCAACTTGTGACGCCCCCAATTCAATCGTACACTAATCATACACGCAAACGTGTACGATCAAGATCAGGGACTCACGGGAAGATATCACAACACAACTCTACAAATAAAAATAAGTCATACAAACTTCATAATACAAGCCAGGGGCCTCGAAGGCTCGAATACAAGAGCTCGATCATAGACGAGTCAGCGGAAGCAACAATATCTGAGTACAGACATAAGTTAAACAAGTCTGCCTTAAGAGGGCTAGCACAAACTGGGATACAGATCGAAAGAGGCGCAGGCCTCCTGCCTGGGATCCTCCTAACTACTCCTGGTCGTCGTCAGCGGGCAGCATGTAGTAGTAGGCACCTCCGGTGTAGTAGGAGTCGTCGTCGACGGTGGCGTCTGGATCCTGGGCTCCAACATCTGGTTGCGACAACCAGGTAGAAGGGATAGAGGGAAAAGAAGGAGAAGCAACCGTGAGTACTCATCCAAAGTACTCGCAAGCAAGGAGCTACACTACATATGCATGGGTATATGTGTAAAGGCCATATCGGTGGACTGAACTGCAGAATACCAGAATAAGAGGGGGATAGCTAATCATGTCGAAGACTACGCTTCTCGCAGCCTCCGTCTTGCAGCATGTAGAAGAGAGTAGACTGAAGTCCTCCAAGTAGCATCGCATAGCATAACCCTACCCGGCGATCCTCTCCTCGTCGCCCTGTTAGAGAGCGACCACCGGGTTGTATCTGGCACTTGGAAGGGTGTGTTTTATTAAGTATCCGGTTCTAGTTGTCATAAGGTCAAGGTACAACTCCAAGTCGTCCTGTTACCGAAGATCACAGCTATTCGAATAGATTAACTTCCCTGCAGGGGTGCACCACATAACCCAACTTTTCTGGGTCATGCCCGGCCTCGGAAGATCAACATGTCGCAGCCCTACCTAGACACAACAGAGAGGTCAGCACGCCGGTCTAAATCCTATAGCGCAGGGGTCTGGGCCCATCGCCCTTTGCACACCTGCACGTTGCGAACGCGGCCGGAAGCAGAACTAGCCCCCTTAATACAAGAGCAGGCTTACGGTCCAATCCGGCGCGTGCCACTCAGTCGCTGACGTCACGAAGGCTTCGGCTGATACCACGACGTCGAGTGCCCATAACTGTCCCCGCGTAGATGGTTAGTGCGTATAGGCCAGTAGCCAGACTCAGATCAAATACCAAGATCTCGTTAAGCGTGTTAAGTATCCGCGAATGCCGACCAGGGCCAGGCCCACCTCTCTCCTAGGTGGTATCAACCTGCCCTGTCGCTCCACCTCAAAGTAACAGTTGGGGGCCGTCGGGAACCCAGGCCCACCTCTATCGGGATGGAGCCACCTGCCCCTTCAGCCCCCATCTCCGAACAGTATCATAAGTAATGTAACAGTATAAGTATATATCATATGCCCGTGATCACCTCCCGAGTGATCACGGCCCAGTAGTATAGCATGGCAGACGGACAAGAGTGTAGGGCCATTGATGGAACACTAGCATTCTATACTAAGCATTTAGGATTGCAGGTAAAGGTAACAACAGTAGTAGCAAGGACAGGCTATGCATCAGGATAGGATAACGAAAAGCAGTAACATGCTACACTACTCTAATGCAAGAAGTAGAGAGAAGAGTAGGCGATATCTGGTGATCAAAGGGGGGCTTGCCTGGTTGCTCTGGCAAGAGAGAGGGGTCGTCAACACCGTAGTCGTACTGGGTAGCAGCGGCGTCGGTCTCGGTGTCTAGCGAGAGAAGAGGGGGAAGAAACAATAAATATAATGCAAACAAATGCATGACGATGCATGACATGTCAAAGCGTGATGCTAGGTGTGCCCTAACGCGGTATGAGGTGGTACCGGTGAAGGGGGAAGACATCCGGAAAAGTATTCCCGGTGTTTCACGTTTTCGGACAGATGAACCGGAGGGGGAAAGTTGCGTGTTCGCTATGCTAGGAATCCGTGGCAGACGAACGGGCTGCGTATCCGGATTCATCTCACCGTTCTGAGCAACTTTCATGTATAAAACTTTTTCATCTGAGTTACGAGTTATTTTATATGAATTTTCGAAGTTTAAAACAATTTCTGTAATTATTTTAAAAACTAAAATAGAGTTATTGCATCAGCATGATGTCATCATGACATCGGCAGGGTCAACAGTCAACTCTAACCGGGTTGACTGGTCAAAGGGGCAGCAGGGCCCAATCGTCATTGTCTATTTAATTAGTTAACAGTTAATTAGCTAACTAATTAGACTAATTAAGTTAGGTTAATTAACAGGATTCATTAAATTAATTAATTACTAATTAATTATTTAAGTAATTATTATTTTAATTATATTTTTTTAGAAAAAGGGGCGTGGGGCCCCGCTGTCATAGGCCCAACTAAAACTAAGCCTAATATAAATTAGTCTAACAAAAAGGCTTGTTTTAACTGGGGATTGGTTCCTAAGCTAGCAAAGGGCCGGCCACACATGGCTGTGGCAAAAGCCAGCCATACACACAACTCACGCACACACACGGCGCACACACATAACTCACGCACACACACGCCACACTGAGGCACTTGGCCATGGCTAGCTTCAGTGTATAGCAGCAGGTAAGCAACGAACAGTGGTAGCGTAGCGCAGCAGCAACGCAGCAGCGAAGAGCAGTAGCAGCAAGCTCGCGGGCAAAGGCGCGCACGCACGAAACGGTCCTGGTGCCAGCGGAGGTGGGCAGCAGCGGCAGCAAGCAGCATTAGCAAAAGGTTCCAGGCGCGCACGGCGCACGGACGCAGCAGCAGCCGGCAGGACACAGCGGCGAGCGGGGGCGTGTGAACAGGCGCCGGCCACGGCGGGGCTAGGAGGACGGCTGCACGGCGATCAGCCGGCGGCGGCGGCGGCAAGCAGCAGTACCTGGCAGCAGCACCAACAACAGCTACACGGTAATAGCAATAGAAGCACAACCACGAGCAGTAGGAGCACATAAGCAAGCATACGCGGACGAGTTCCGGCCATGGTGAGCGGCCGCGCGTGTGGGACAGCCTCTACGACGATGGATTCGAAGGGGAAAAATAGGGGGAATCGGAGGAGAAGCTCACTGCGAGCCTGTAGAGGTGCTAAGTGGGCTCGACGACGCCGGAATCAAAGACGAACGGCGTCGGGTCCGAGTTGAAGGCGAGGTCGATGGCGGAGCTCGGGGCCGGCCTAGCTTGATTCCGTGCACGAGGAGGAAGAAGCAGACGATGGCGGATCCGCGGGACATCCCAGCTCGGCGTGGGGGCGACGGTGGCCGCGAGGTCGACGGCAACAGCGGGGACGGAGACGTTCGGGAGTGGGCGGATCTGGCGAGGGGAAAGGGAAGGGGTGCGCTAGGGTTCGGCAAGGGAGGGAGGAGGACGAGGGCGTCCTCTTAACCACACGGAGGGAGCGAGGATGGCCGCCACGGACCAGGGGCGCCATGGGATGGCCGCCACAATCCCCCCGCCTCCTGTAGCGAGGTTGGGGATGAGGTGTGGGCTGGGCCAATGTTGTTAGACGGGCCAAATTGTATAATGGCACTAGAGCCCATTAGCATATAGTAGTTAGGCCCTTTTTATATTTTTTACTCTGTTGCAGAATATGTTTGCGATATTTTGAGCTGCCAATTGGTCTTTGTAAAAATGTGAAACTTGGCCACATAAATACATTACAATAATTGGCACTACCACAAAAAGTTTGGGAGGAGTTTGAATTGATTTGGATTTTTCACAAATGGAAAAGTATAAGAAAAAGCTGATTTGGAACTGTTTTAATTTCCAAGGAAAATTAAATATCTCAAATGATTTTGAACCATTCATGACAATTAGTTAGTGAATATTTTCAACCCATCGAACATTTTTACTTGACAGTTTGAAGAAATAAGAATTTGACTTGTTTTTGGAATTTGAATTTGACCTGTGTTTGAAACAAGTGAGGTTTAGCAAGAGTAACAGTGGTGACATGGCATCATTAACTGAGGATTATTGTAGCTTAATTATCCGGATGTCACACCTAGGGTGGGCCTTAAGGCCCATCTGCCCTAGGGTTTGCCCCCCTCCCCTCTAGGAGGCGCCTTGGGCCTTGGTGGGAGGCGCCCCAGCCCACCTAGGGGCTGGTCCCTTCCCACTATTGGCCCATGTAGGCCTCCGGGGCTGGTGGCCCCTCCCGATGGACCCCCGGACCCCTCCGGTGGTCCCGGTACACTACCGGTGATGCCCGGAACACTTCCGGTGGCCAAAACCATACTTCTATATATTAATCTTTACCTCCGGACCATTCTGGAACTCCTCGTGACGTCCGGGATCTCATCCGGGACTCCGAACAACATTCGGTAACCACGTACATACTTTTCCTATAACCCTAGCGTCATCGAACCTTAAGTGTGTAGACCCTACGAGTTCGGGAGTCATGCAGACATGGCCGAGACAACTCTCCGGTCAATAACCAACAGTGGGATCTGGATACCCATGTTGGCTCCCACATGCTCCACGATGATCTCATCGGATGAACCACGATGTCAAGGATTTAATCAATCCCGTATACAATTCCCTTTGTCCAGCGGTATTGTAGTTGCCCGAGATTCGATCGTCGGTATCCCGATACCTTGTTCAATCTCGTTACCGGCAAGTCTCTTTACTCGTTCCGTAACACATCATCCCGTGATCAACTCCTTGGTCACATTGTGCACATTATGATGAGGTCCTACCGAGTGGGCCCAGAGATACCTCTCCGTTTACACGGAGTGACAAATCCCAGTCTCGATTCGTGCCAACCCAACAGACACTTTCGGACATACCTGTAGTGTACCTTTATAGCCACCCAGTTACGTTGTGATGTTTTCAACATATATAAGGAGGGGCAGGGCACCCCAAGAGGGACAAGAGTCACAAGTTCCGCAAGTTGGACAACTTAGGTTTAGACAATAGCTCTCGAGATAGAGCACTCTTGTAACCGTGATCATCATCATCAATATCAATGAAGCAAGATGTAGGCTTTTAAACATCGTGTCTCTCATCCCGCTCAACCCCTCTCAAGCTACCACATAGATGCGTTGGCCTCGCGACTAAGTCCTGACACTAAGAACATCTGCCGTAACAATTGCACGACAGTTGGCGCCCACCGTGGGGCTCGCGCACGGTGGTGTTGAGTTCTTGGAGGATCTCTTTAAGGGATTGAGAAGTTCGTAATTTTCTGAATGAAGAAGAACCGATTTAGAAGGATCTACAGCAACTGTGAGTTCATCAGTCAAGATTGAAGAAGTTTCCCGCAGTGTGTATAAGATTGAGATCGAGAAAATTTAGAATTGCCGAAAGCCGGCGGGAGATATTTTTAGCTGTGCCACGCCCTCAAGCCGCCGAGACAGGCAGGAAATCGGTCCCGCCGAGATAAATTGCCGCGTCATGTGGGCTGTTAAAGCTGGCAGGTTCCGTCAACAGGCGTCATATGTGTCATCTGCTAGTACAAGCGGCGATTAGGACAGCTGCTTGCGGCCACGAGTTCGTCAGATCAATCTACATGAATCAAGTATCTGCCGATCGACCCAAAACCCAAAGCCTGATGGATTCCCAAGTTATTTCACGTGAAAGATTTCTCAACTAGTAGTACGAGTCCAAAAGCTATATGGTGATGTACTACCATCTGACATGAGCTAATGATGAGTGTCAGGTTCTTGAGGCCAAAGGAAAAAATAATGATAGGGAAAAAGATGGACGACCAAGAAACAGAAACGGCCACGACCTGGATTCTGCTGTTGCTTGCGCAGCCTGGTCTCCGAGCCGGTTACGATTTCAGCAGCCTCGCCTCCGCTTCCGAGTCTTCAAGCCTTGAGCCGCCCTTTTCCTTTTCCTACAGTCTGCTCGTACGCCACTACGGCAGCCGGGCCTACAAGTTGCTGCCCCAGCAGATCCGGAGCTGCCTTCTCAGGCCGGGTCAACCATCCGTTGCACGCAGCAGCACGTACTTCTACTATTCCTTACTACTGTCTGTGCAAGCAACTACATGACCAAATTCACGAGAGGAAAGAAAATAAAAAAGGATCAAGTCCCCAGAATGAAAAAGGACGGAAGGGAGCGCACATAATCAGATCAACCAAGCATCTGCTATCTTTTTTGTCTTACTACGTCCAACATTAGTATCGGCGTTCGTCTGACAAAAATACCAGGGACTACCCTTCTCAGTTATTCTTAATATACTTTAGGTTACTCCGGCAAGTAATATTTTTTGTGCAGGGTAATTATTCATTACAAAAGTGGCGTCAAAACTCGAATACGGAGCTCGCCAGCATGATCCTACACTAGCGTTCGTCCGAGCCATGCTGCCCAAGCAAAACGCTGCAGTCGATTCATCCGTTTACGCCGGCGTACAAACGCCGCGGCCGAGTCGCCCGTCTGCGCCGGCTTACAACACCGCAGTTGACTCGCCCGACCGCGCCGGTTTATAATGCCATGTCCGGTTTTTTCTTACAGTAATTTTTCACCGGTTGAGACGCCTGAGAAAAATTCCAGGATATAGTCCACTACAAAAGTGACGTCATGCCATGGAAATAAGGCTCACACCGGTTTAGGACGCCGTGGCCGTCTCTCACGTCCGCGCCGGCTTACAAACGAGGAGGGCAACTTATTAGTCCGCACCGGCTTACAAGTACCACCGCTGACTCTCTCATCCTCACTGGCTTACAACACCACGACCGACTCATCTGTTGTTCGGGCGAATCAGGTGATATTCATCTAAGTTTATTTTATTAAACATATTGTTTTCGTCAAAGAACAATTGCTTTGGTCTGTATATTTTTATGTGCAGCAAAGGTGGTGCCATGTTGTGCCTATGAAGTGTATGTCAGCACCATCACGCACCGGCGTCTGCGCCCACTTACTGATGGAACAGGTGTGCGCAAGTCGCCGCCCGTGCAGCTTAACCTACATCAACCCGCCGTTACGGTGTGAGCCGCCTCTGCCATGACCTGTATAGCCTCTTTGAGTCGCTAGGACCCTGCGACCCGTGTCACCGGGACTGAAGAAGTTTCGTGAGCCGTCCCACGTTAAAACGTCACATGTTGAATCGCCGCCTGCCTTCGGGTCGACTCGCGGCCGTTTCAAGCCGTTCAAAGTTGCCGCCTCCACCGCCTCAACCGCGCTGCCACTGCAGTTTATGAGCCGCCGCCCTGGTGATGCCTCCGTCTCCCTGCCGCGTCAACCCGCCGGAGCCGCGTTGAGCCGCCCTTGCCGCTTTGAGCCGCTGGGGTTATATTAAGTCGCCGGTTTGCCTGAGCCGTCGGAACTATAATGAGTCGCTGGTCTGCCCGAGCCACCTCTGTCGTGATAAACGGATCATCCATCGTCCAAACAAATCAGGTGCTATCCAGCCAAGTTTGATTTATTAGCACATGTTGTTTTTGTCAAAGAACAAGTTTATCTTTGCCTTGGTCTGCAATATTGTTTATGCAGGGCAATTACTTATGACAAAAAGTGATACTATACCGCGAAGATGGAGGCACGCCAACATTTTTTGGCACAGGTGGTCGTCGTTACTCAACGGACTCCCGCACCGGCTTACAACGTCGTGGCCGTCTCCCACGGCCGCACCGGCTTACAACGTCATGGCTGTCTCTCGCGACCGCACCGGTTTACAACGCCGCGGTCGACTCTCCCGTGCATACCGGTTTAAAACGCCGCGGCCGACAGATCTGTCAGCACCCACGGCTGACTCGGCCGTAATTGATTCCAGTTTCACCATGGTGATCATCAACTCCGCGGTCATAATTGCTGACTTGACGCACCAGGTGAAATCCATCCAGTATATTTTTATATTATATATTGCTTTTTCTATGAAAGAGCAATTACTCCAGTTTGCAAGTTGTCCCATGCAGGATTCAAACCGGTCTATATTACGGTTAATTATGAAGAATCTCAAGCCAACTCCTCAAGTTGCCTCGAGACTCGGGGGCTATGATGACATGACTCAGTAAATGATTGCCAGTTTAAAGCAGATTCAAGAACTCCGGGTCATTGGAAGAAAAAATAGCCCGGCCCCGGAGGCTACTATCTTTTTGACGAATATTTAAAGGCCGTCAGGAAATTTCCGGCTTAAAAGAAAGGATTCCGGTTCAAAATCCGGTTCAAGGTAAACCCGTTTCCCACAAAGCTTGAAGCTCTGAAATCCGGTTTAAAGTTCCGGTTCAAAAAGAATTAATCTCTCATAAGTTCGAGTTCTCAGACAAATTAATGGTTGCCAAAGAGAACTTGCTGCCATGATACGCGATTCAAACATGGGTATCCTACCTTACGACTTATCTTATTATGATCACTTGGGGGCTTCCTGCTTATCGAGCATAGCTGTCAATACCCTCTTGATCGGCGCAATGCCAAAACTTATATGGTCACTTGGGGGCTTCCTGTTCAAACATAGGTCGTATTCGAACCAAAGAGAACATAGCTGTCGTAACCCTTTTGATCGGCACAAGGCCAAACTCACTAGGGGGCTTCTTGATCGTATTCGAATCATAGCTTAACCCCTTTTGGGTCCGACTTGGATCATATTCGAATCAGGGTCGTTAAAAACCTCTCAAGGTCATTTGGGGGCTTCCTGTTCAAACATAGGTCGTATTCGAACCAAAGAGAACATAGCTGTCGGTACCCTCTTGATCGGCGCAATGCCAAAGCCACTGGGGGCTACATGATCGTATTCGAATCCTAGCTTAACCCCTTTGAAACGGTTTATTGATCGTATTCGAATCAGAAACCTCAATTTTTATTTGGTTTAAGTTTTTTGCAAACAATATTTGGTTTTGTCTTGAGACTTTTTTGTTCAGATCTAAGCATATAAGTGTGGTTTCATTTAAACCCGGTTTGGCTTTGGACGATAAGTCGCCAGCATATGACAATCATCATATATTTGGAAGTATTGGCTTCTAAGGATTGGGTTATCACCCTTACTGCACATGTCATGTAAACCGGCAGTACAAATTAAATATCACAATGGTTATATATGGGATATTATGATCCGCCCTGCGGTAAACCGCCAGGGGATCTTGTTATTTACTTATGTGCAGGATAAGACTACATTTGAATAGTTACCCACCCTGGCTTTTGACGTTAAGTCGCCAGGGCATATGTTGTTTAAACTCTGTGCAGGATTTACAGAGCTGTGGCTTACATAAATGAGTAAGTTCCAGCCCATCATCAAAGATTGAAATTGGTGTCTCAAAAGGGTTATCAATTCTTGATTTTCTCAAAGGCTATAATTCGCCGGGTTATAAAAATTCCGGTTTACAATGGAGGCGTATTAAATTGCCATCGGTCAAGAGCCGCCGGGTATTTAAACTCCAGATTTACTTGTCAACAGATAAGGTATTTGAATATTTAAATAGCTAAACTTGGCTGGATTTTCATTATGATATTAAATGATTGAGGTTTTCAAACCAGGTTATTCAAATCTTTAATAGCCAACATGGCTAGATTTTTATTATGGTTATCAGTAACTAAATATTATGATTGAGGTTTTCAAAGGCGCTTCAGCGCAAAGGTTATTATTTTACCAATGGATATGATTTATTCTACAATTAAAGGAATAGTCCGGAGTCGCTGCAGGTTTACGACCCGACACTTGGGGGCTACATTATTCAAGTTGAGATCACATCAAATATGCAAGTCCCATGTCACTGCCAGCATGCACCATGGCACTTGGGAGCTAATGTAAAGTCATTTTTTGATCAGCTTATTGAAGACCCGACTCATCCCATTGTAATGAGCCGGCCCTTGGGGGCTACCAATTGCTCGTGTCAACAAATTTTATTCCATTATATTGAAGGGTCCACTGTTCAGTTGGTAAAGCACAAAACTCTTAACCTTGTGGACGTGGGTTCAAGCCCCATGGTGGAGATTACATCATATGATGTTATTATCAATGAATCATATACAAAGTCCCAGTTCAGTAATATCTTACTGAGCCGGCCCTTGGGGGCTACACGTTGTTGTTCAAGTCTATATGATCATATTTATAAAGTCCCTGCTCATTATTGCATAATGACCCGGCCCTTGGGGGCTACACTGGTTGAAGCTTTTATGAGTATAAGGCAATTACAAGTCGCAGGTTGCTGCAAGTATGACAACTCGGCACTTGGGGGCTACATATATGGAGTATTCAGTCTTTACTAGTGACTAAGACGAACAACATGGATTTCTTCAAAGTGGCAGTATTTATATTGAAGCAAGTCTTAAGTCATCACTTTGTTTCTGCTCAAGACTTGGGGGCTACAGGTAATATGGATATAAGGGAGAAAAATCTTCAAATTCTCAGTTTTGAGTAAACCAGATTGACCCGGCGTCACCAATAACTATGACCCGGCGTCGGCAACAATTATGACTCGGTGCCATCAATATTTATAAACCGGCAATTTTGATAATGATAAATCGGCAAGTTTTACATCTTCAAGCCGGCTGAAAGTCAGATGAGTATTTCAAGACTAATATTTTCTAAACTGGCGCTTTAGCTGATTCAAGTGGATTATTTCTTACAATATTCCTGTACAAAAGACCAATGGCAGCAAATTGACTCTGAAGCTGGCATATTGACCCGGATGTCTCAAAAGAAGTATCTGGATTTTTTGCATTCACAAAGTTTGAACATATCTACTAAAGGAGATTTGTGATGAGTTCATGGGCATGTATCAAGAAGGAAATGACAAGGACTTAAAGATGACCAGGTGCTGGCTTACAAGAATTTATAACCAGGATCACAACCTGTCAAAGTTGTTCTTGTGTTTATTTTGCAGGATCAGTTTAACATGGATAAATCCAAATTAAAGTGGGGGCTAATGTCGGGGATATACCCCGCGGTATGACCCGGCCAGAAATATGACCCGACCGGACTTGGCGATTCACTGGTGACCCGCCCTGACTTGGCGACTCACTAAGTGACCTGCCTGGATCTCTCCACTCACTGATGACCTGGCCGAGCCAGGTGACTCATTGGTGACCCGGCCGGCGGAGCAGGGGAGCAACAAGACCCGGTGGCCTAAGCAGACGGTTCATGGAAGGCCAGCTTGTATTATGGTGGGCCGGCTTAAGAGGAAAGTATAAGGAATATACCCTTACAAAGGAAGCAAGATTAGGACTCCACTTGTAATAGAGTAATCCTAATCCTAATAGGACTAGTCATGTAAACCGCCCCTTCAACATATATAAGGAGGGGCAGGGCACCCCAAGAGGGACAAGAGTCACAAGTTCCACAAGTTGGACAAGTTAGGTTTAGACAATAGCTCTCGAGATAGAGCACTCTTGTAACCGTGATCATCATCATCAATATCAATGAAGCAGGATGTAGGTTTTACCTCCACCATGAGGGGCTGAACCTGGGTAAAACATCGTGTCTCTCATCCCGCTCAACCCCTCTCAAGCTACCACATAGATGCGTTGGCCTCGCGACTAAGTCCTGACACTAAGGACATCTGCCATGACAATTCCACGACAGGAACAAAGCATTAGCACTTAGTGAATACATGAACGCCTCAAACTATAGTCATCACCGGGAGTGGTCCCGATTATTGTCACTTCGGGGTTACCGGATCATAACACATAGTAGGTGACTATTGACTTGCAAAATAGGATCAAGAACTCACATATATTCATGGAAATATAATAGGTTCAGATCTGAAATCATGGCACTCGGGCCCTAGTGACAAGCATTAAGCATGGCAAAGTAATAGCAACATCAATCTCAGAACATAATGGATACTAGGGATCAAACCCTAACAAAACTAACTTGATTACATGATAAATCTCATCCAACCCATCACCGTCCAGCAAGCCTACAATGGAATTACTACGCACGGCGATGAGCATCATGAAATTGGTGATGGAGGAAGGTTGATGATGACGATGGCGACGGATTCCCCTCTCTGGAGCCCCGAACAGACTCCAAATCAGCCCTCCCGAGAGAGATTAGGGCTTGGCGGCGGCTCCATATCATAAAACGTGATGAATCCTTCTCCTTGATTTTTTTCGCCCCGAACATGAATATATAGAGTTGGAGTTGAGGTCGGTGGAGCCTCAGGGGGCCCATGAGACAGGGGGGCGCGCCCCACCCTCATGGACAGGGTGTGGGCTCCCTGGTGTTGATTCTTTTGCCAGTATTTTTTATAAATTCCAAAATTATTCTCCGTGAAGTTTCAGGTCATTCCGAGAACTTTTATTTCTGCACAAAAAATAACACCATGGCAATTCTGCTAAAAACAGCGCCATTCTGGGTTAGTTCCATTCAAATCATGCAAGTTAGAGTGCAAAACAAGGTCAAAAGTGTTTGGAAAAGTAGATACGATGGAGACGTATCAGATCCCATCTTAGATTTCATGGCTTCAAGCCATTTCGTGGAATCTGGGCTCATCGTCACTTCCTCATGGTTCGTAGGTTCATCATGGTCAAGTAACATGACCTCCAGAACAGGATTACCGTACCACTCTGGTGCGGATCGTACTCTGGTTGACCTATGAGGTTCAGTAGTAACTTGATCTGAAGTTTCATGATCATCATCATTAGCTTCCTCACTGATTGGTGTAGGAATCACTGGAACTGATTTCTGTGATGAACTACTTTCCAATTCAAGAGAAGGTACAATTACCTCATCAAGTTCTACTTTCCTCATCCTGCACTGGTAACTTGTGGCACCCGAGTGAAGCCCTGCACTGGTAACTTCATCATCACCATCGCCATGCCATCATGCTGACGGAACTCTCCCTCATCCTCAACTGGATCAAGAGCTCGAGGGACGTCATCGTGCTGAACGTGTGCTGAACATGGATGTGTCATACATTCGGTACTTGGATCGGTTGGATCATGAAGACGTACGACTACATCAAACGCGTTACTAAACGCTTCCACTTTCGGTCTACGAGGGTATGTGGACACACTCTGCCATCTCGGTGCTATGCATCTCCTAGATAGATCTTGCGTGATCGTAGGAAAGTTTTTTGAAATACTGCGTTCCCCAACAGTGGCACCCGAGCCAGGTCTATGCATAGATGTTATATGCACGAGTAGAACACAAAGAGTTGTGGGCGATAATAGACATATTTCTTACCACCAACGTCTTACTTTGATTCGGCAGTATTGTTGGATGAAGCGGTCCAGACCGACATTACATGACCGCATTCATGAGACTGGTTCTACCAACGTGCTTCACACACAGGTGGCTAGTGGGTGTCTGTTTCTCCAACTTTAGTTGAATCGAGTTTGACTACGACCGGTCCTTGTTGAAGGTTAAAACAACACACTTGACAAAAAATCATTGTGGTTTTGATGCGTAGGTAAGAACGGTTCTTGCTAGAAGCCCGTAGCAACCATGTAAAACTTGCAACAACAAAGTAGAGGACATCTAACTTGTTTTTGCAGGGCATGTTGTGATGTGATATGGTCAAGACGTGATGAGATATAAATTGTTGTATGAGATGGTAATGTTTTGTAAAAGTTATCGTCTATCGGCAGGAGCCTTATGGTTGTCGCTTTATTGTATGAAATGCAATCGCCATGTAATTGTTTTGCTTAATCACTAAGCGATAGCGATAGTCGTAGAAGCAATAGTTGGTGAGACGACAACGATGCTACGATGGAGATCAAGGTGTCAAGCCAATGACGATGGAGATCATGACGGTGCTTCGGAGGTGGAGATCAAAGGCACAAGATGATGATGGCCATATCATGTCACATATTTTGATTGCATGTGATGTTTATCCTTTATGCATCTTATTTTGCTTAGTACAGCGGTAGCATTATAAGATGATCCTTCTCTAGATTTCAAGGTATAAGTGTTCTCCCTGAGTATGAACCGTTGCTACAGTTTGTCATGCCGAGACACCACGTGATGATCGGGTGTGATAAGTTCTACGTTCACATACAACGGGGCAAGCCAGTTTTGCACATGCAGAATACTCGGGTTAAACTTGACAAGCCTAGCATATGCAGATATGGCTTCGGAACACTAAGACCGAAAGGTCGAACGTGAATCATATAGTAGATATGAGCAACATAGTGATGTTCATCATTGAAAACTACTCCATCTCACGTGATGATCGGACATGGTTTAGTTGATATGGATCACGTGATCATTTAGATGACTAGAGGGATGTCTATCTAAGTGGGAGTTCTTAAGTAATATGATTAATTGAACTTTAATTTGTCATGAAATTAGTACCTCATGGTTTTTGCATGTCTATGTTGTTGTAGATCAATGGCCCGTGCTACCATTACCTTAAGTTTTAATGCGTTCCTAGAGAAAGCTAAGTTGAAAGATGATGGTAGCAACTACACGGACTGGGTCTGTAACTTGAGGATTATCCTCATTGCTGCACAGAAGAATCACGTCCCGAAAGCACCGCTAGGTGTACCACCTGCGCCAGCAACTGCAGACATTGTGAATGCCTAGCAGTCGCGTGTTGATGACTACTCAGTAGTTCAATGTGCCATGCTTTACGGCTTAGAATCGGGACTTCAAAGACGTTTTGAACATCATGGAGCATATGAGATGTTCCAGGAGTTGAAGTTAATATTTCAAGCAAATACCCGAGTTGAGAGATATGAATTCTCCAACAAGTTCTATAGCTGCAAAATGGAGGAGAATAATTCTGTTACTGGACACATACTCAGAATATCTGGGTACCACAACCACTTGACTCAACTGGGAGTTAATCTTCCTGATGATACTGTCATTGACAGAGTTCTTCAATCACTGCCACCAAGCTACAAAAGGTTCGTGATGAACTATAACATGCAAGGGATGGATAAGGCAATTCTCGAGCTCTTCGCAATGCTAAAGGCTGCAGAGGTAGAAATCAAGAAGGAGCATCAAGTGTTGGTGGTTAACAAGACCACTAGTTTCAAGAAAAAGGGCAAAGGGAAGAAGGGGAACTTCAAGAAGAATGGCAAGCAGGTTGTTGCTCACGTGAAGAATCCCAAGTCTGGACCTAAGCCTGAAACTGAGTGCTTCTACTGCAAAGGGACTGGTCACTGGAAGTGGAACTGCCCCAAGTATTTGGCGGATAAGAAGGATGGCAAAGTGAAAGGTATATTTGATATACATGTTATTGATGTGTACCTTAATAATGCTCGTAGTAGCGCCTGTGTATTTGATACTGGTTCCGTTGCTCATATTTGCAACTCGGAACACGGGCTACAGATTAAACGAATATTGGCTAAGGACGAGGTGACGATGAGTGTGGGAAATGGTTCCAAAGTTGATGTGATCGCCATCGGCACGCTACCTCTACATCTACCGTTGGGATTAGTTTTAGACCCGAATAATTGTTATTTGGTGCCAGCGTTAAGCATGAACATTGTATCTGGATCTTGTTTGATGCGAGCCGGTTATTCATTTAAATCAGAGAATAATGGTTGTTCTATTTATATGAGTAATATCTTTTATGGTCATGCACCCTTGATGAGTGGTCTATTTTTGTTGAATCTCGATTGTAGTGATACACATATTCATAATATTGAAGCCAAAAAATGCAAGGTTAATAATGATAGTGCAACTTATTTGTGGCACTGTCGTTTAGGTCATATTGGTGTAAAGCGCATGAAGAAACTCCATGCTGATGGGCTTTTGGAATCACTTGATGCTTGCGAACCATGCCTCATGGGCAAGATGACTAAGACTCCGTTCTCCGGAACAATGGAGCGAGCAACTGATTTATTGCAAATAATACATACTGATGTATGCGGTCCGATGAGTGTTTAGGCTCGCGGCGGGTATCGTTATTTTCTGACCTTCATAGATGATTTGTGCAGATATGGGTATATCTACTTAATGAAACATAAGTCTGAAACATTTGAAAAGTTCAAAGAATTTCAGAGTGAAGTGGAAAATCATCGTAACAAGAAAATAAAGTTTCTATGATCTGATCATGGAGGAGAATATTTGAGTTATGAGTTTGGTCTTCATTTTAAACAATGTGGAATAGTTTCACAACTCACGCCACCTGGAACACCACAGTGTAATGGTGTGTCCGAATGTCGTCACTATACTTTATTAGATGTGGTGCGATCTATGATGTCTCTTACTGATTTATCGCTATCATTTTGGGTTTATGCTTTAGAGACAGATGCATTCACATTAAATAGGGCACCATCTAAATCCATTGAGATGACACCATATGAACTATGGTTTGGCAAGAAACCTAAGCTGTCATTTCTTAAAGTTTGGGCTGTGATGCTTATGTGAAAAATCTTCGACGTGATAAGCTCGAACCCAAATCGGAGAAATGTGTCTTCATAGGATACCCAAAAGAGACTGTTGGGTACACCTTCTATCACAGATCCGAAGGCAAGATATTCGTTGCTAAGAATGGATCCTTTCTAGAGAAGGAGTTTCTCTCGAAAGAAGTGAGTGGGAGGAAGTAGAACTTGATGAGGTAATTGTACCTTCTCTTGAATTGGAAAGTAGTTCATCACAAAAATCAGTTCCAGTGATTTCTACACCAATCAGTGAGGAAGCTAATGATGATGATCATGAAACTTCAGATCAAGTTACTACTGAACCTCATAGGTCAACCAGAGTACGATCCGCACCAGAGTGGTACGGTAATCCTGTTCTGGAGGTCATGTTACTTGACCATGACGAACCTACGAACTATGAGGAAGGGACGATGAGCCCAGATTCCACGAAATGGCTTGAAGCCATGAAATCTGAGATGGGATCTGATACGTCTCCATCGTATCTACTTTTCCAAACACATTTGCCCTTGTTTTGGACTCTAACTTGCATGATTTGAATGGAACTAACCCGGACTGACGTTGTTTTCAGTAGAATTGCCATGGTGTTATTTTTGTGCAGAAATAAAAGTTCTTGGAATGACCTAAAAATCAACGGAGATTATTTTTGGAATATATAAAAAATACTGGCGAAAGAATCAAGGCTAAGGGGCCCATACCCTGTCCACGAGGGTGGGGGCGCGCCTACCCCCCTGGGCGCACCCCCTGCCTCGTGGGCCCCCTGGTGCTCCTCCGAGCTCAACTCCAACTCTATATATTCATGTTTGGGGAGAGAAAACCAGTGAGAAGGATTCATCGCGTTTTACGATACGGAGCCGCTGCCAAGCCCTAATCTCTCTCAGGAGGGCTGGTCTAGAGTCCGTTCGGGGCTCCGGAGAGGGGAATCCGTCGCCATCATCATCATCAACCTTCTTCCATCACCAATTTCATGATGCTCACCACCGTGCGTGAGTAATTCCATCGTAGGCTTGCTGGACAGTGATGGGTTGGATGAGATTTATCATGTAATCGAGTTAGTTTTGTTAGGGTTTGATCCCTACTATCCACTATGTTCTGAGATTGATGTTGCTACGACTTTGCTATGCTTAATGCTTGTCACTAGGGCCTGAGTGCCATGATTTCAGATCTGAACCTATTATGTTTTCATGAATATATGTGAGTTCTTGATCCTATCTTGCAAGTCTATAGTCACCTATTATGTGTTATGATCCGCTAACCATGAAGTGACAATAACCAGGATACTTACCGGTGATGACTGTAGTTTGAGGAGTTCATGTATTCACTATGTGTTAATGCTTTGGTACGGTACTCTATTAAAAGGAGTCCTTAATATCCCTTAGTTTCCAATAGGACCCCGCTGCCACGGGAGGGTAGAACAAAACATGTCATGCAAGCTCTTTTCCATAAGCACGTATGACTATATTCGGAATACATGCCTACTTTACATTGATGAACTGGAGCTAGTTCTGTGTCACCCTAGATTATAACTATTGCATGAGAAATCGCATCCGACATAATTATCCATCATTGATCCATTGCCTACGAGCTTTTCATATATTGTTCTTCGCTCATTTACTTTTCCGTTGCTACTATTACAATCACTATAAAACCAAAAATATTACTTTTCCTACAGTTACCACTATTATCATATTACTTTGCTACTAAATACCTTGATGGAGATATTAAGTTTCCAGGTGTGGTTGAATTGACAACTCAGCTGCTAATACTTGAGAATATTCTTTGGCTCCCCTCGTGTCGAATCAATAAATTTGGGTTGAATACTCTACCCTCGAAAACTGTTGCGATCCCCTATACTTGTGGGTTATCAAGACTATTTTCTGGCGCCGTTGCCGGGGAGCATAGCTCTATTCTTTGAGTCACTTGGGATTTATATCTGCTGGTCACTATGAAGAACTTGAAAGATCAAAGAACCAAGATTTTTCCCTCAACTACGAGGGGAGGTAAGGAACTGTCGGAGTAAATAGCCATGGGTAGCCTAGCCGGCTTCCCCTGGCCCTTCTGAAAAAATTACGAGCCCGTCCGGCTCTCAAGAATCCAAGACATGGGGCCGCCTTCCCCTTGCTGGCTGTCACCCAGGCCGGCTTTCGGAAGGCGGCCGGACTTTAGCCCTCGCAAAAGAAGCCACGGGAGGGCCGGCTTCGAGAAGCCGGCCGCGAGAAGGCCGACTCCAAGAAGCCGGCTCCCACAAAGCGGTCGAGACCGTACCCTCAAAGTTTGCATCCACCTAGCGGCGATGTGACGGGGCGTGGCTACAGTGAAGCCTGCCACCCCCGAATCCCGGAGCACGCCTGGCACAGTGCGCCGTACGGAGTGGGCATGACCCGTCCGGCGCGGCACTATTGCCATGTTGACCCTGATGTCACCCACGACGGGCCGCCAGCGCGGCCCATGGGCGGTGGGCCCCTTTGGGCAGAGAGACGCCCGAAGGCGGCCAGGCCTCCCCCAGTCGGCCCGAGACGGGGCCGGCTCCCCGCAGCCGGCTCGCTTCCCCCCTCGAAGGAGACGCCCCATTAAGGAGACAAGACGCGGTAAGGCTATAGCGGCCCGCCGGACGGCGGCACTGTAGCCACGCTTACCTCGACGAAGCCCTCGTCATCAGGTTGAGGCAACAGTAACCAGCCACCGACAAGACCCTTGGCAGTGGGGCCTGCCTGTTGCCAAGGAGTTGGCAGCCGGCGGGACTCACCAGCTGGCGGGCCCCAACAGTCGGCGCAGAAGCCGGCGAGCGTAGTCACAGACGGCTGGGCCCCGCACCCAGTCGGATTACCATTGTACCCCCGGGGGGTAGGCCTATATAAACCCCCCGGGACGCCCATGCAAAGGGTTGGACCCCCAGCTAGTTTTAGACACCACACAAGGAGAAGAAGCAAGCTAGCTGTGCCCTTCTTCCTCCTCCCACCGAACAGCTCAAGGAGCATTGTGTAGCTACTTGTCCATCTAGTGATCATGCGGAGACCCCGTAGAGCAGCAGTAGGGGTGTTATCTCCATGGAGAGCCCCGAAGCTGGGTAAGATTCGCCGGCGTGCATGTCTTCGCCTCATCCCGTTTCCAGGCACCGGCGACGTCTTACTGGCTCCCACAATGATAAGCCACCCATTGGCATATGTCGCACCTACCACCCGACAGGAACTGCCATCTAGCTCTGCACTTGATTCACCTTTTGTTTTGAGTAAACTTGCGACACCTACACCTGCTATTCATTCTGATATGTCGCATGTTATTGATGATGCCACATCTGCTTTGCACGATACTTATGATGAAACTACTTCTATGCTTGATAATACTGTGCCACTAGGTGAATTTCTTGATGAACAACTCGCTAGGGTTAGAGAGAATGAAATTATTGAAACTGATAATATTGATGAAAGTGATGATGAAGATTGGCTCCATCGACCCGATGCCTATCGACTCCGACACGGCCTCCTTCGACACCTTCCCCACCAACGTCGCGATCTACAACGACCCGCTTCCTCAGACCGACGGCCGCGATACTGTCACCACCGAAGTGATGGTCGTCGGCCACGGCGGCCTGGCCGAC
Source organism: Triticum urartu (assembly GCF_003073215.2). Lineage (NCBI taxonomy): Eukaryota > Viridiplantae > Streptophyta > Magnoliopsida > Poales > Poaceae > Triticum > Triticum urartu. The sequence continues at coordinate 125,061,418 of NC_053027.1, forward strand.
GAGAGCGCCCATGACGCCCCGCACGCGGCGGCCCATGATTTGTCCACCCCCTCCCGGCTGATGCCGACGACGAAGCACTGGAGGCCCGCCGCCTCGCCCTCCTCGCAGAGGGCCGGAGGCTGGCTTCTGTGAGACGCCTCACTGAGGCCTACCAGCGCGAAGCTGACCGCGCCGCCTTCGGCACGCCGGCCCCGGGCGGGCCAAGCCGGGACGGCATTGTCAAGCAACACGGCGCCGTCATCGCCGACATGCTGGGAGTCGACCGCCCGGTCTATGCCACTCCGCTCGAGAACTTGCGTGCTGCCCAGGCGGCCGTGGACGAGTTGGACGGCTTGGAGGCCGAAGAACTCCCCCACATGACCCGGCGCATCCAGCAACTGATTGACGCGGCCGCACGGCGGCACGAAGCCGACGCCCGCACGGGAAGCCCTCCCCCACACCGAGATCACGGGGCGACGTCCCGGACACCGACTATGAGCAACGCCCGCGCGCGGTGCGAGAAAGAGCCGGCGGCCAGCCGAAGCCGGACCCGAATCTCCATCGAGCGAGACACGGATGGCCATCCCCGAGCCATGGAATGGCGGGGCAACCCGCCTCTGCCTCGACCCCGTGGAGAGAGATATCCCACCCCGCCGCCAGTGGCGCACCCGACTCTCAGCGGCCGACTAGGTCGCCGCGAAGGAGTCGGCGAGAACGACGCCCGCCATCGGATTGACCGCCTGGCGCGATCCCTGGCGCTGGAAGAAGAAGACGATGTCGGCCCGCCTTGTTTCGGCCCCCGCATCCGCGACGAGCCTTTCCCCAAAGGGTTCTCGCTCCCAAGAGACACGCCCAAGTACAACGGCTCCGTGAAGCCGGAAGATTGGTTGATCGACTACTCCACGGCGGTCAGCATAGCCAACGGCAACCGGCGCGTTGCCGTGAAGTACGTGCCCCTCATGCTGCAAGGCACGACGCGGACCTGGCTCCACAGCCTCAAGCCTCTCAGCATCAACAGCCGGCTAGGTTTCACCGAAGCTTTCATCCGCAACTTCACCAGCACCTACAAGTGGGCCCCCAAGCCCAGGCAGCTCTCCCTGTGCGTACAGGGCCCAGCTGAGTCCACTCGCGACTACCTCACGCGTTGGGCCGAGCTCCGTAATTCTTACGAGGGGGTGCACGAGGTGCAAGCCATCGAATACTTCACTGCCGGGTGCCGAGAAGGTACCCTCCTCAAGCACAAGCTCCTCTGTGACGAGCCGACTACCCTCGACGAGCTTCTGGACATAGCAGACAAATACGCCACCGCCGACTCTTCGATGAAGACCGAGCTCCGGGTAGACGCGTCCGGGAAAGTACTCAACCCGGCGCCCAAGACGTCGGCAGGGGATTCCGGCCGACGCCCACACCCGAACGACCACAAGCGCAAGGGCCCTGCGCCGCCTCCCGCCAGTCGGCAGGTGGCCACGGTCGAAGACGCGCTGCCTGAAGGGCGACCCGCGCCCAAGAAGCCCAAGGGCGGCCGGCCGGCTTGGCAGCCGGCTTTCTCCTACGAGCAAACTCTCGACGCCCCGTGCAAATTCCATAGCGGCGCGAAGCCGTCCAACCACACAACCCGGAAGTGCCATTGGCTCACCCGAATCTCTAAAGGCGAGGGGCTCGCGCCGCCTCCGCCTGCCGGCCCGCCGCCTCCGGCCGCTCGGCCCGCAGTCGGAGCCATGCACGACGAATTCCCCGACGAGCAAGCAACCTACATCGTCTTTACAAGCCAGCTCGAAGACCGGCGCGGCAAACGCCGAGAGCACCAGGAAGTCAGCGTGGTCGCTGCCAACCCCGCCGGACACATGCATTGGTCAGAAAAACCCATCAGCTGGAGCCGGGCCGACCATCCAGAGGTGATGCCGTCTCCCGGCTCTTATGGTTGGTCCTGGAAGCCACCCTCGCGACGGACAGATGCGCTGCCCGCTTCTCCTGCGTGCTGATAGATGGCGGGAGCAGCATCAACATCCTGTACCGTGACACCCTGGAGAAGCTAAATGTCAAGACAAAGCAGCTCATGCCTACTCGGACAGTGTTTCATGGCATCGTACCCGGCCTGTCCTGTGCCCCCATTGGCAAGATCAAGATTGATGTACTCTTTGGGGACAAGGAGCATTTCCGCCGGGAAGCAATCTGGTTTGAAGTGGTGGACCTGGAGAGCCCCTACCACGCGTTGCTTGGCCGACCCGCCTTGGCCAGGTTCATGGCAGTTCCCCACTATGCATACCTCAAGGTGAAGATACCAAGTTCCAAGGGCGTCATCACCGTAGCCGGCGATTACAAGAAGTCTTCCGAGTGCGCTGCCGCCAGCAGCCGGCTGGCCGAGTCCCTTGTGATTGCCGAAGAGAAGAAGATGTTGGACCGGGTCGTGGCCATGGCCAGCAAGCAGCCGAACCAGTCCCCCGACCCCAAGGAGTATGATGCCCAAGGATCTTTTCAGCCGGCCAAAGAAACCAAGAAGATACCCCTTGACCCCGAGCACCCCGAGAGGTTTGCCGTCATCGGGGCAAGCATGAACAGCAAATAGGAAGGCGAGCTCGCCGATTTCCTCCGTGACAATTGGGACATCTTTGCATGGTCCCCCAAGGACATGCCGGGTGTTCCAAAGGAATTCGCCGAGCACAAACTACACGTCCGAGAAGATGCGAAACCAGTCAAGCAGCCCCTCCGCCGACTATCAGAGGAAAAGAGAAGGATTGTAGGGGAGGAGATAGCCCGGCTTCTGGCAGCCGGCTTCATTATGGAAGTCTTCTTTCCAGAGTGGCTTGCCAACCCGGTCCTCGTGTTAAAGAAGAACAACAAGTGGCGCATGTGTATAGACTACACAAGCCTCAACAAGGCCTGCCCTAAAGATCCCTTTGCCCTGCCGAGGATTGACCAAGTGATAGACTCCACGGCCGGATGCGAGCTGTTGAGTTTCTTGGATGCTTACTCAGGATATCACCAGATAAAGCTAGATCCGGACGACCGCCTGAAGACCGCCTTCATCACGCCATTTGGAGCCTTCTGCTACCTGACTATGACATTCGGCTTAAGAAATGCCGGTGCCACTTTTCAGCATTGCATGCAGAAGTGCCTCCTCAAGCAACTCGGCAGAAACGCTCACGTCTACGTGGACGGCATTGTGGTGAAGACGGAGAAGCGCGACACCTTGCTGGGAGACCTCAAAGAAACGTTTGAGAACCTACGCCGGTTCCAAATCAAGCTCAACCCTGAGAAATGCATGTTCGGAGTGCCAGCCGGCCAGCTCCTAGGCTTCCTGGTCTCCGAACGCGGCATCGAATGCAACCCAGTGAAGATCAAGGCCATCAAGAGAATGGCGATCCCCACCAAGCTTCGAGACATCCAAAAGTTCACCGGATGCTTGGCCTCCTTGAACCGCTTCATCAGCCGGCTCGGAGAGAAAGCTCTCCCCCTCTACCGCCTCATGAAGAAGAGCACTCACTTCGAGTGGAACGACCAGGCCGACCAAGCTTTTCACGAGCTGAAGAAGATGCTGGCCACGCCGCCCGTCCTAGCAGCGCCGACCGAGAAAGAGCCCATGCTCCTTTACATTGCCGCAACCAGCCGGGTGGTCAGCACCGTCATCGTAGTCCAACGCCCAGAAGAAGGCCGAGCCCAACCGGTCCAAAGGCCGGTGTATTATTTGAGCGAGGTGTTGTCCGCTTCAAAGCAGAACTACCCGCACTACCAGAAGATGTGTTACGGCGTGTACTTCACCGCCAAGAAGCTGAAGCCCTACTTTCAAGAGCATCTCGTCACGGTCGTATGCACCGCCCCGCTGGCCGAGATCATAGGCAGCCGGGACGCATCCGGCCGGGTGGCGAAATGGGCCATCGAGCTGACCCCTTACACAATCTTCTACCAGCCCCGCACCGCCATCAAGTCCCAAGCACTGGCCGACTTCCTCATCGACTGGGCCGAGACCCAGTACCTGCCGCCAGCTCCCGACTCCACCCATTGGCGCATGCACTTTGACGGGTCCAAGATGCGCACCGGCTTGGGAGCCGGCGTCGTCCTTACCTCTCCCAAAGGCGACAAGCTCAGATACACGCTGCATATTCACTTTGCCGCCTCCAACAATGTAGCCGAGTACGAGGCACTCATACACGGGCTCCGGCTTGCCAAGGAACTCGTCATCCGCCGGATCCTATGTTATGGCGACTCAGACTTGGTGGTTCAGCAATCATCCGGCGACTGGGACGCCAAGGACGCAAATATGGCAAGCTACCGCTTCCTGGTTCAACAACTCAGCGGATACTTTGAAGGATGCGAGTTCCTCCACGTACCGCGAGCCGACAACGAGCCAGCCGATGCCCTGGCTCGAATAGGCTCCACTCGGCAAGCAATACCAACCGGCGTCGCTCTACAACGCCTCCTCAAGCCGTCCATCAAGCCGTCTCCAGAGTCCGATTCCATCTTTGTACCGCCTGACCCCGGCGTGGCCGGGTCTGGCTCGAAGAACCAAGCAGGCGACCCCGGGACTTCAGTAGTCGGCCCGGGGACTTCGGTAACCGGCTCGGGGACTGCCACACCTGGCTCAGGGACTGCAGTAGCCGGCCCAGGGACTGCACCAACACAACAGCCGGCGGCTGACTCCAGCATTTCACCACCCAGCCCGCCCACCCTGGTGGCAGTAGCCACATTGGCAGTAGGAGAAGTCGCGGCTCCGTCATGGGCTCAGTCCATCCTCAACTTCCTAGTTAACCAAGATCTGCCGGCTGACGAAACAGCGGCAAGACAAGTCCAACGTCGAGTCGGAGCATACACAATCGTCAACAGAGAACTCGTCAAGCACAGTGTCACTGGAATCCTCCAACGGTGCGTCGAGCAAGAGAAGGGCATTGCAATCCTCAGAGACATTCACCAAGGAGAATGCGACCACCATGCGGCTTCAAGATCACTCGTTGCCAAAGCTTTCCGCCATGGTTTCTTCTGGCCGACTGCTTTGGATGACGCCAAAGAATTAGTTAAATATTGCAAAGGGTGCCAACTCTTCAGCTCCAAGCAACACATGCCGGCTTCGGCACTCAAGACCATTCCCCTCACCTGGCCCTTCGCCGTTTGGGGACTGGACATGGTGGGCCCATTCAAGACGGCGCACGGCGGCATGATGCATTTGCTCATCGCCGTGGACAAATTCACCAAGTGGATTGAGGCAAAGCCGATCAAGAAGATGAATGGGCCGACTGCTGTGACATTCATCGCAGACATAACAACTCGGTACGGCGTGCCACACAGCATCATCACCGACAATGGCACGAATTTTGCCAAAGGAGCCTTGGCACGTTTCTGCGCAGCCCAAGGTATCCGGCTGGACTTAGCGTCCGTCGCCCACCCGCGGTCAAACGTCCAGATCGAGCGAGCCAACGGCCTCATCCTCTCCGGCATCAAGCCCCGACTGGTCGTACCACTGGAGCGTTCAGCCGGCTGTTGGCTCGATGAGCTGCCGGCTGTCCTCTGGAGTCTGCGCACTACCCCAAACAAGTCAACCGGCTTCACTCCTTTCTTCCTCGTGTACGGTGCCGAGGCGATCATCCCAACCGACATCGAGTTCGACTCGCCCCGGGTAACCATGTACACGGAGGCGGAGGCCAAGGAAGCACGAAAAGACGGCGTCGACCTGTTGGAAGAAGGCTGGCTGTTAGCCCTCAGCCGGTCTGCCATCTACCAGCAGGGTTTGCGCCGCTACCACAGTCGGAAGGTCAGGCCAAGATCTTTCCAAGAGGGCGATCTTGTGCTCCGGCTGATCCAGCGAACAGCCGGCCAGCACAAGCTCTCAGCCCCTTGGGAGGGCCCCTTCGTCATCGGCTGAGCTTTAGGCAACGACTCCTACTACCTGATCGACGTGCAGAAGCTGAAGGCACGCAAGAGAGACGACTTCGGCAAGGAGTCGGAACGACCATGGAACGCCAACCTCCTTCTAAGATTTTACAGTTGAAATGCAGTATGTATCACGCTAACTTTTGTACTAAATACGAGACAATAGGCCCCCCGAGGAGGGCTCGGGGAGTGCCATCTTTTATCTATGAATGAAAAGTATCATGCTTATGACCTTGTCATTTCATTTACTTGTTCTGTCCGGCACCGGGTTCGACTAGTCGGCCCGGGGAGTGGCCGACTGGAGTTATATTAGAAGTCCTACCCGCGGTCAGACAAGTAGTGTGCCGACACCCAGGCTTAGCTCTTGCCAAAGTCGCAGTTCGAAGAACCGGCTGTCCGGCTGGCAAGAGTCAAAAGCAGGAAAGGATGCCCACACGAAAAATGGCCAGGGACCAACGGACTAATATAACGAAAGCCGGTTTGCCGCCTACCACCAACCGACTACCAAAGTAGCCGGCCGGCCGGTTTCCATTCACTTCACTTCAATCCAAGAAAGCTCGAGTACTTGCCTCCCCAAAGAGGGAAGGCGGCAAAGAAAAAAGCCTAAGGATAAAAAGCATACGCGAATGGAAACCAAACATGCACATAATAATATTTACATAAAAGACCTCCAAGAGGCCAGCATTCAACATAGTTTGGATACACCCCCAGTGGGTGGAACTGCGAAAGCTTAATAAAGATTGTTCAAAAGGCAACAAGCAGGAAAAATAAGGACGACAGGTCAAGCTGGCGGAGCGACCGACGAGCCGGGCTGGTCGGCGGAGACGGTTGTGCCGGCTGAAGGAGTGGCCGGCTGGCGAACCTCGGCTTGATCACCGCCTCCCGCAGAGGGCGCGCTTCCACGCGCCTTGTTGCTGGAGGCATGGTCAGCCTGAGGCCGGCCGGTTGTTCCACTAGCCGACTCGACGTCTTCACCGTACTCTTCTTCGTCATCCTCGCCCTCGTCGCTGGAGGCGATCTCCTCTGCCGAATCCTCGCCCACCGCCGGGTTCATCCCGAACCACTCCTTCGGCTGGCCAACGCCGTCATCATTGATTTCAGGTGCAAAAACGCTGATGTCGGTGCACTCGGCGATCGTCGAAGCACGCTGGGCGATAGCCGGCCGCACCTCCTCCAGCTCCGCGTCGGCCTCCAGCCGCCAAGTGCGCAGCTGGTCCAGGTTCAGCTCTGGATACCAAGCTCGAACGAACTCCAACGCCTGCCCGGCTCCAAGACGGGCCGCCGACGCCTTCCAAGCTTCAAAGCGACCGACTGCGACCTCCAGCCAGTCGGCAGTCCGGCTTGGGGTGCGGGGGATCGTCTCGCCGGGCCAGAGGGCGGCCAACACTTGCGCCCCGGCACGTTGGAGCCGGCGAAGCATCCGGTGAGCCGGCTGCAGCCACGCTTGGACAGCCAAGAGCTGCTCCTCAAGCGTCCGATTCGCGTCCAGCGCGATGTTGACCCCCGCCTGACGGCGCGCCTCGCGATGGGCCTCGATGGTTTGGGCGGCGAAGGCGGAGTAGCCGAGAAAGTAGTCTGCACAAGAAAATAGGCAGAAGCAAAAGTCAGGCCAAAAACCAGGCGGCAAGGGGCAGGAGAGGAGCGAGGAAGGCGGCTTACCGTCGATCAAGTCCTCGATGCAGCCGAAGCCTTCATCCAGCGCTCGTCGGGTCTCAGGCCAGCTCGCCGCCTCGGTCTCAAACTCTGCCTTCAAGGCGGCCTCGCTATCCTGCGCTTTCTACAAGGCCGCCTTGTGGCTCTCCTCTTGGTCAGCCAGCTTCTTGGCCAGGCGGTCACGCTCCTGGACCAAGGCAGCGTGCTCAGCATCCTTGGCACGAAGGGCGGCCTGCGCTTCGCCGAGCTCCCTCCTCAAATCGGCGTTGGCCCCTGAAAGCACGAAAGACGAAAGAAAAAAAACCAATAAGGAAAAAGTCGTCAAGGAAGATCCGACCCGACTGCTCAGCAGTCGGCCCGAATCTCGGGGACTACACCCAGTGGGTGCGCTGACGCGCCCCCACAGGAGACAGACAAGATCAAGCACTTACTTCGGCTGTCGGCCAGGTCGTCAGTCTTCCGACCCAACTCCTGAGCCTGGGAGTTGAAGGCGGCAGCACGGGAGTTATGATATTCCTGGAAGTTCAGACAGGAAGCAAAAATAAGGTAGTCGTCAAGAAAGATCCGACCCGACTGCTCAGTAGTCGGCCCGAATCTCGGGGACTACACCAGTGGGTGCGCTGACGCGCCCCCACGGAAGAAATCAAGAGACTAAAGCGGCCAAAAATGAAAGACTCACCCGGATGGCGGCCCGCGTCGACAGGAACTCCTGGGTGTACTGCTGCAGCAGGGCGACCTGAGCTTGAAGCCGGCTCCGGACCTCTTGAGCCACCACATTCAGCTCGCCAGTCCCCCCGCTGGGAGTCCACTTGGACGTGGCGGTGCTGGCCGCCTCCAGAGCCTCCGCCGACTGGCCGGCGCCCGCAACTCGGTGCGACTCCGGCGGAGCGGCGCCTCCCCCTGCGCGCCGACGCGTCACCGGCTGCACCTCGAAGCCGGCTCCGTCCTCCGGCTCACCCCCGGCCGGCTCCTCTGGCGCCGCTAACGATTGACCGCCTTGGCCCGCTCCGGTTGGCGCTGCCGGCGGCGCTCTCCCCGAGAAGACCACGAGGTCCTCCCTCCTCTCCATCAGCGGCGGGTCTTGGACGATTTCCTCCGCCAGGGGCAATGGGGTGTCAGGGGCCACGGCTCGGAGGGGAATGGCGAGCAGCGGAGGCTGGTTACGCGAACCCTCCGCCTCCGTTTCCGCGGTCGCCGCCTCTGCCTGGGCCTTGACTGCCGCGTCGGCCTGCTCCCTCGCCGCCTGGGCGGCCGCTTTTTCCGCCGCCTCATGCTCCTCCCGCACCTCACGGGCGTTCCGCTCCATGGCCTCCCTGAGGTCGGCGCGGGGGTCCACGCGGCGGGAGCCCGAAGACCCTCCAGTCGGCCCAACTACGGAGCCGCCCGGACCCCAATCAAGGGAAAGCGGCGCCCTGTCCAGCGAGCGGGAAAAGGTTAGGAAGAATGTTCGAACAAAAGAGAATGATGAAAAGCATGCGACCAGGCAATCGACGACTTACGCTGAGACCGCCTGAGGCTGCTTCACCGCCTTGCGGAAGCGGGCCGCTTTCGCGGCCGCCTCATCTCGTTTGGTCGCCGCGGTGGAAGCTTTGGACTTTTTCGGCCGACTGCCGAAGAGGATTGACGCGGCCCGGCGCTTCTGTGCGCCGCCGCCGGCAGCCGGCGCGGTGGACAAGCCCGCGCCCTGATGGTCGGCCGCCGGCTGGCGACGCGGGGCGACTTCGGCTTCGACATCATCCGGCCAGTCCTCGAAGCTGGCGGTAAGCCCTGTGCCTCCGGGCTCGGCGTCGTCCCCCACGACAGCGTCTTCCATGGCGGCCGCCCCCAAATCCGGGTCGTCGACGTCGTCCACCGTGCGGTCGGGGACGTACTGGCGTTCTATCCCTGCTGCCCCGGTCGTCGGCGGAAGAAGGGGGTTCTGCTAAGAAGAACCGACCGATCAGAAGCCGGCCATCATAAAGCCGGCTACCAACAAAAAGAAGAAAGAGAGGAAAGCTTACCACGGGCGGAGGGTTGGCGCGAGAATACGGCACCTTGCCGTATCGCCAGTCCTCGGCAAGCTTGCAATTGGAGATATGATTTACCATGTACGACACCTCCGCATGAGGCATCTCCCTGGTGCTCAGCCGGCTTGGGTCGAAGCGGCCGCTCATCTGACACATCATGTGGGGCCGGCTTTGGAGAGGAAGTATCCGGCGCTCCACGAAGGCGGCCACCAAGTCGGCCCCGCTCAGGCCTTCCGACTGGATCATCACCCGAAGCCGGGCGACGGCAGCGTTCCCGGCCTGAGACAGTGACCTGGACCGGAAACTCCATGAGGGCTGCCTCCCAGCCGGCGGGCCAGCCACGTAAGCCGGCAGGTTGACGTGGTCTCCTTGCTGGGCGACGTTCTTCACGTAGAAGTACGACCTGCCAGATCTTCACCGACTGGATCAGGGGGATGGACGAGAACGGGTTGTTCTCGCCCGACCTCCTCATGGCGATGAAGGCCCCGCGGGGGGCGGGCACGCCTGCGACGACGGTGCCGAGTTTGCTCTGGAAGAATTCCCCCCAGAGCTCCAGCATGGGGAGCAGCCCCAAGAAACCTTCGCAGAGAGAGACGAAGGCCGACAGCAGCATCACCGCGTTGGGCGTGAGGTGATGCGACTGAAGATTGTAGAACTCGAGGAAGGAGCGCAGGGATCCGCTCACCGGAAGGCCGAAGCCGCGCAGGAAGTGTGAGCGGAAGACGACCCGCTCGCCCTCCTCCGGTGCCGGCGAGATCTCCGTCTCTGGCGCCAGGCGGACCCGCACGAGGTTGGCATCGGGCAGGCGCCGAGTCTGGCGGAGGAACTCAACATGGTCCTCATGGACGTTGGAGCCATCCCACGAGCTCGACAGCGCCATGGGAGCAAGACGATGTGGCGGCGCGGCGGCGCTGAGACGGGAGGCTGCGGCGGCAACGAGAGGAAGAAAGGAGGACGAGAAGGGGCGGAGCGAGAGAGAGCATGCGAACCTCTGTCTCTCCCCCTCCTCCCCCTACTTATAGGCTCGCATGGCGGAGCCGAGGAGGCGAGGCGTGGGGAAACGTGGGGATCGATCGTGCCCATTCCCCCACGTCCCGCGTTTATTGTGCCCTAACGGCGAAATAAAATCGCCACGGGAAGGCGAGCGGTCCACCTGGGCCGCAGAAGATCAGCGTTCGGGCCGAGGCCTAGGAGTGGCGGGCCCGGGCCTGCGGCGGCGTCCCGTCGCGCGCGTGCGCCGGCAGGGTCTCGCTGCCACATGGCCCGCGGTCAGCATGCGGGTCGACCACTTTCCCGCCTGCAAGACGCAGGGCTCCCCGAAATCGGCATACACCAGCAAAGCCGGCTCTTCAGGGTAGGAAGCTGACCAAGCTTCTCGTCCCTTTGTCCGCGTCGAAGCTCGATCAGCTTCGGGGACTACTGTCGGAGTAAATAGCCATGGGTAGCCTAGCCGGCTTCCCCTGGCCCTTCTGAAAAAATTACGAGCCCGTCCGGCTCTCAAGAATCCAAGACATGGGGCCGCCTTCCCCTTGCTGGCTGTCACCCAGGCCGGCTTTCGGAAGGCGGCCCGACTTTAGCCCTCGCAAAAGAAGCCACGGGAGGGCCGGCTTCGAGAAGCCGGCCGCGAGAAGGCCAACTCCGAGAAGCCGACTCCCACAAAGCGGTCGAGACTGTACCCTCAAAGTTTGCATCCACCTAGCGGCAATGTGACGGGGCGTGGCTACAGTGAAGCCTGCCACCCCCGAATCCTGGAGCACGCCTGGCACAATGCGCCGTACGGAGTGGGCATGACCCGTACGGCGCGGCACTGTTGCCATGTTGACCCTGATGTCACCCATGACGGGCCGCCAGCGCGGCCCACGGGCGGTGGGCCCCTTCGGGCAGAGAGACGCCCGAAGGCGGCCAGGCCTCCCCCAGTAGGCCCGAGACGGGGCCGGCTCCCCGCAGCCGGCTCGCTTCCCCCCTCGAAGGAGACGCCCCATTAAGGAGACAAGACGCGGTAAGGCTACGGCGATCGCCCGCCGGACGGCGGCACTGTAGCCACGCTTACATCGACGAAGCCCTCGTCATCAGGTTGAGGCAACAGTAACCAGCCACCGACAAGACCCTTGGCAGTGGGGCCTACCTGTTGCCAAGGAGTTGGCAGCCGGCGGGACCCACCAGCCGGCGGGCCCCAACAGTCGGCGCAGAAGCCGGCGAGCGTAGTCACAGACGGCTGGGCCCCGCGCCCAGTAGGATTACCATTGTACCCCTGGGGGGTAGGCCTATATAAACCCCCCGGGACGCCCATGCAAAGGGTTGGACCCCCAGCTAGTTTTAGACACCACACAAGGAGAAGAAGCAAGCTAGCCGTGCCCTTCTTCCTCCTCCCACCGAACAGCTCAAGGAGCATTGTGTAGCTACTTGTCCATCTAGTGATCATGCGGAGACCCCGCAGAGCAGCAGTAGGGGTGTTATCTCCACGGAGAGCCCCGAAGTTGGGTAAGATTCGCCGGCGTGCATGTCTTCGCCTCATCCCGTTTCCAGGCACCGGCGACGTCTTACTGGCTCCCACAATGATAAGCCACCCGTTGGCATATGTCGCACCTACCACCCGACAGGAACTGCCATCTAGCTCTGCACTTGATTCACCTTTTGTTTTGAGTAAACTTGCGACACCTACACCTGCTATTCATTCTGATATGTCGCATGTTATTGATGATGCCACTTCTGCTTTGCACGATACTTATGATGAAACTACTTCTATGCTTGATAATACTGTGCCACTAGGTGAATTTCTTGATGAACAACTCGCTAGGGTTAGAGAGAATGAAATTATTGAAACTGATAATATTGATGAAAGTGATGATGAAGATTCTCCCCCTAGATATGAATTGCCTATTGTGCCTGATGGTTATGTTATGGATGAAGAAACTACTAGAGACTTTCTTGCTTGCAATGATAGATCTGATCTTAAGAAATTATTAGCTAAGCTTAAAGAAAAGTCTTTGAATGCTAGAATGAAATATGACCCTGCTTTTGCTACTTCACCTATCTTTATTACTGATAAGGATTATGATTTCTCTGTCGATCTTGAGTTAATTACTTTGGTTGAATCTGATCCTTTTTATGGCTATGAATCTGAAACCGTTGTGGCACATCTTACTAAATTAAATGATATAGCCACCCTGTTCACTAATGATGAGAAAACTCGCTATTACTTTGTCCTTAAGTTACTTCCATTCTCATTAAAGGGTGATGCTGAAACATGGTTTAATTCTCTTGATCCTGGTTGTGTGCGTAGTCCCCAGGATATGATTTATTACTTCTCTGCTAAATATTTCCTCGCTCGTAAGAAACAAGCTGCCTTAAGGGAAATATACAATTTCGTGCAACTTGAAGAATAGAGTCTCCCACAAGCTTGGGGGAGGCTTCTCCAATTACTTAATGCTTTGCCTGATCATCCTGTCAAGAAAAATGAAATGCTTGATATCTTTTATAATGGACTAACCGATGCTTCCAGAGACTACCTGGATAGTTGTGCGGGTTGTGTTTTCAGGGAAAGAACTGTTGATCAAGCTGAATTTTTATTGAATAATATGTTGAGTAATGAAAATGATTGGACACTTCCTGAACCAACTCCTAAGCCAACTCCGAAGAAAAGGGGTATTCTATTTCTCAGTCCTGAAGATATGCAAGAGGCAAAGAAATCTATGAAAGAAAAAGGTATTAAAGCTGAAGATGTTAAGAATTTACCATCTCTTGAAGAAATACATGGTCTTGATAACCCGACACAGGTAGTAAAGGTAAATTCTCTCTATAGATTTGATAAATGTGAAATCCCATCTACTAAGTTTGCTAGCCAATGCTTGGATGAGTTTGATAATTTTATGGTTAAGCAAGAAGACTTCAATGCTTATGTTGGTAGACAATTGAAACGTAATGCTTATATGATTGAACACTTGAGTGATTATATGTCTAGAGTTAAAGGTGAACTTAAACTTATTAGTAAAAATGCTTCTATGGTTACCACTCAAGTAGAACAAGTACTTAAGGCTCTGAATGATTTGCTCAATGAATTGAATAATAAGAAAAATGATAATGTTGTTAGAGTTATGACTAGAGGGGGTAAAACGACTTAGGAACCTTTGTATCCTGAGGGTCACCCCAAGAGAATTGAGCAAGATTCTCAGAGAACTAATGTAGATGCACCTAGTTCTTCTAAGAAGAAGAAAAAGAAAAATGATAGGACTTTGCATGCTTCTAGTGAACCTGTTGTTGACACACCTGAGAATCCCAATGATATTTCTATTTCTGATGCTGAAACACAATCTGGTAATGAACATGAACCTGGTGGTAATGTTTAATGATGATGTTCATGTTGATGCTCAACCTAGCAATGACAATGATGTAGAGATTGAACCTGCTGTTGATCTTGATAACCCACAATCAAAGAATCAACGTTATGATAAGAGAGACTTGAATTTCCTGCTGGAGATCCATGAGTACCAACTATACCATGCTCCATTAAGGGAAACTATGTTAAAACTGCCTTATGTGATCTTGGAGCTGGTGTTAGTGTTATGCCTCTCTCTTTATATCGTAGACTTGAATTGAATAAGTTGACACCTACTGAAATATCTTTGCAAATGGCCGATAAATCAACTGCTATACCTGTCGGTATTTGTGAGGATGTGCCTGTTGTGGTTGGAATCATAACTATTTTAACGGACTTTGTAATTCTTGATATTCCCGAGGATGATAGTATGTCGATTATCCTTGGTAGACCCTTTTTGAATACTGCAGGGGCTGTTATTGATTGCAACAAATGCAATGTCACTTTTCATGTCAATGGTAATGAGCATACAATACAATTTCCGAGGAAACAACCTCAAGTCCATAGTATCAATTCTATTGGAAAAATTCCAACAATTACTATTGGAGGTTTTGAATTTCCTCTTCCTACTGTCAAGAGGAAATATGATATTCTTATTTTTGGGGATGTGCATATCCCCGTTGAGGTAACCTAGTGTTATTCGAAAATTCTCTGGTTTCATGTTATTCGAAATGAGTTTGTTAACAAGACTTGATCAACCTTGTTAGTGAATTCCTTTTGATGAGCATGAGATGGATGAAGTTAGAAAGCACAACTCTCTATACCCTCTTTTTACTTTCTGTTATTTAGTTTAAATAAAGTAAAAATATTATTTTCTGTCTGTTTTCTGAAATATCCTTGCAATATAAAATACCTTGAAAATAAAAGTTCTCCAAATGCTCTGAAAATGAAATATGATGTTTTCCAAAATATTTAAGAATTATTGGCACTAAGAACACATCAGGGGACTCACCGTGTGCCCACGAGGGTGGAGGGCGCGCCCTACCCCCTGGGCGTGCCCCCCTACCTCGTGGACCCCACATGGGTCCCCTCACTTATCCTTGCACCCACACACTTCGTCTTGCTCCAGAAAAAAATCACCCACCAGCTCAAACCCGAGTTCTTGCTCATCTTGCTGCCATTTTTGATCTCCTTTCTCAAAGCTCCATTCACAAAACTGCTTTGGGGGATTGTTCTTCGGTATGTGACTCCTCCAATGGTCCAATTAGTTTTTGTTCTAGTGCTTTATTTATTGCAAATTTTTGCTGCTTAGGTGACCCTGTTCTTCAACTTGCATGTCAAATTTATGTGGTCAAAAGTATTTTTAATGCATGATATAGCCTCTAGGCACTTGTAGGAGTAGTTGCTATCAATTTTTTTGAGTTTGGTTCACTTTTATTTTAAGTTACTAAACTTTTCAGAAAAAGATGAAGAGATTTTTGAGGGGCTCATCGAGCCTAAGCTCTAAGGATAAGCAAAGTGAAGAGAATAAGAAGCCCAAGTATAATCTCCCTCATGTTGCGGAGGTTCGGCCGTGTGAATGGCCTTGTGATGAGCTCTTGAGAGAAGCCGGGATTCATGAAGATTTTTATTATTAGGCTGAGAATGCAGGCCTAACCGACTTCCTCCACGACCAGCGCGAACAGTATCTCTTACTCACCAATATTTTTGTGCAAAATTTTCATTTCCATGCTAGGAGATCACCACCTTCAGTGTAATTTTATTTATATGATGAGCATAAGGAGATGCGCTTTATGATTTTTACCGGGTTTGTAGGATACCCTTTGAGGGCAGCATAGAGGAACCACATCGTAGCGATGTGGAGGGATTTATTGATACAATTGCTGTAGGGGAAACGAGGAAAGTGTCTGATGCAAGAATCACTAGCATACATTTTCCTGTTCTACGTTACTTTGCAATATTTGCTAGTAGATGCTTAATTGGTCGCGGGAACTACGAAATCTTAGTGCCCCTGATAATGTTATTTTGCGCCGTGCTTTGTTTCGTGATACCAGTTTTAGTTTAGGCGCTATTGTTGCTAAACGGTTAAATCTGAACCATACAAAGGGTCCCGTCTTGGGAGGCATCTTTGATAACCCACAAGTATAGGGGATCGCAACAGTTTTCGAGGGTAGAGTATTCAACCCAAATTTATTTATTCGACACAAGGGGAGCCAAAGAATATTCTCAAGTATTAGCAGTTGAGTTGTCAATTCAACCACACCTGGAAACTTAATATCTGCAGCAAAGTGTTTAGTAGCAAAGTAATATGATAGTAGTTGTAACGGTGGCAAAAGGTAACAGTAGCAAAAGTAATATTTTTGGGTTTTGTAGTGATTGTGGCAATAGCAACGGAAAAGTAAATAAGCGAAGAACAATATAGGAAAAGCTCGTAGGCATTGGATCGGTGATGGAGAATTATGCCGGATGCGATTGATCATGTAACAGCCATAACCTAGGGTGACACAGAACTAGCTCCAGTTCATCAATGTAATGTAGGCATGTATTCCGAATATAGTCATACGTGCTTATGGAAAAGAACTTGCATGACATCTTTTGTCCTACCCTCCCGTGGCAACGGGGTCCTAATGGAAACTAAGGGATATTAAGGCCTCCTTTTAATAGAGTACCAGACCAAAGCATTAACACATAGTGAATACATGAACTCCTCAAACTATGGTCATCACCGGTAAGTATCCCGTTTATTGTCACTTTGGGGTTAACGAATCATAACACATAATTGGTGACTATAGACTTGCAAGATAGGATCAAGAACTCTCATATATTGATGAAAACATAATAGGTTCAGATCTGAAATCATGGCACTCGGGCCCTAGTGACAAGCATTAAGCATAGCAAAGTCATAGCAACATCAATCTCAGAACATAGTGGATACTAGGGATCAAACCCTAACAAAACTAACTCGATTACATGATAAATCTCATCCAACCCATCACCGTCCAGCAAGCCTACGATAGAATAACTCACGCACGGCAGTGAGCATCATGAAATTGGTGATGGAGGAAGGTTGATGATGACGATGGCGACGGATTCCCATCTCCGGAGCCCTGAACGGACTCCAGATCAGCCCTCCCAAGAGAGATTAGGGCTTGGTGGTGGCTCCATATCGTAAAATGCGATGAATCCTTCTCTCTGGTTTTTTCTCCCCGAAAGTGAATATATGGAGTCAAGGTTGAGGTCGGTGGAGCGTCAGGGGGCCCAAGAGGCAGGGGCGCGCCCACGGGGGGTAGGGCGCGCCCCCACCCTCGTGGACAGGGTGTGGGCCCCCTGACATGGATCTTTCTTCTAGTATTTTTTATATATTCCAAAATAATTCTCCGTTGATTTTCAGGTCATTCTGAGAACTTTTATTTTTGCACAAAAATAACACCATGGTAGTTCTGCTGAAAACAGCTTTAGTCTGGGTTAGTTCCATTCAAATCATGCAAGTTAGAGTCCAAAACAAGGGCAAAAGTGTTTGGAAAAGTAGATACGACGGAGATGTATCAACTCCACCAAGCTTAAACCTTTGCTTGTCCTCAAGCAATTCAGTTGATAAACTGAAAGTGATAAAGAAAAACTTTTACAAACTTTGTTTGCTCTTGTTATTGTAAATATGTAAAGCCAGCATTCAGGTTTTCAGCAAAGATTATGAACTAACCATATTCACAATAACATTTAGGTCTCATGTTACTCATATCAATGGCATAATCAACTAGCGAGCAATAATAGTAAATCTCGGATGACAACACTTTCTCAAAACAATCATGATATGATATGACAAGATGGTATCTCACTAGCCCTTTCTGAGACCGCAAAACATAAATGCAGAGCACACCTGGAGATCAAGGACTGACTAGACATAGTAATTCATGGTAAAAAAGATCCAGTCAAGTCATACTCAATGTAAACTAACAGTAATGGACGCAAATGACAGCGGTGCTCTCCAACTGGTGCTTTTTAACAAGAGGATGATGACTCAACATAAAAGTAAATGGATAGGCCCTTCGCAGAGGGAAGCATGGATTTGTAGAGGTGCTAGAGCTCGGTTTTGAAATAGATATGAATAATGTTTTGAGCGGTATACTTTCATTGTCAACATAACAACCGAGAGATCTCGATATCTTCCATGCTACACACATTATAGGCGGTTCCCAAACAGAATGGTAAAGTTTATACCCCCCTGTCGTGGAATTGTCACGGCAGATGTGCTACTGAAAGGACTTAGTCATGGATCCATCGCAACTAGGAAGCTTAAAGGGGTTAATCAGACAAAGGACACGAGAGGTTTATACTGGTTCGGCGCCTTGCGGTGAAGGTAAAGCCTAGTCCAGCTGTTGTGGTATTGCTAGGTTTCGATGACCAAGGAGCGAAATACGCTACCTTGGCTCTCGATCTCTTGTTTCTTGCCCTAAGCTGCCGCCGGGTCGTCCCCTTGTATACACGGGTTGACGCCTGGCAGCCTACAGAGTCCCGACCGGCTCATACAACGTGTCCATCTCGGCAACTTCTTTCACATGCCTTACTTTACAAGTCTTACTCATACATGGTGGTTTACAATTATGGGCCTTAAGCCGCCTCTGGGCTTGGGCCTGCTACAAGTCTTATAATGAACCGTCGCCTTGTATACTCGTCGCGCTTCTTTGAGTAACCCGCCATTAAGATTGACTCGGCCCCTCCTGGGCGGGTCATACTTTGTAGTTATATCCCCAACACCCCCCTCCACCAACAAGCATCAATCCCTGGCTTGCTCGAAACAACGAGTGCCTCCAACTAACAAGAGTCCCGGGGGAGTTTTGTTTGCAGTTATTTTGATTTGATTTGCATAAAGCATGGGACTGGGCATCCCGGTGACCAGCCATTTTCTCGTGAGCGAGGAGCGGAGTCCACTCCGCTTGAGAATAGCCCGCCTAACATGGAAGATACAGACAGCCCTACTTCATACATGAGCTATTCGACCATACAAAACAGAATGTTTATTTAAAGGTTTAGAGTTTGGAACATACAAATTTACTTGGAATGGCAGGTAGATACCGTATATGGGTAGGTATGGTGGACTCATATGGAACAACTTTGAGGTTTATGGAATTGGATGCACAAGCAGTATTCCCGCTTAGTACAAGTGAAGGCTTGAAAAAGACTGGGAAGCGACCAGCTAGAGAGCGACAACAGTCATGAACATGCATTAAAATTAATCGTCACCGAATGCAAGCATGAGTAGGATATAATGCACCATGAACATAAATATCATAGAGGCTATGTTTATTTTGTTTCAACTACATGCGTGAACATGTGCCAAGTCAATCCACTAGAATCATTCAAAAGAGGATACCACCCTATCATACCACATCACAACCATTTTAATAGCATGTTGGGACGCAAGGTAAACCATTATAAACTCCTAGCTAATTAAGCATGGCATAAGCAACTACAATCTCTAATTGTCATTGCAAACATGTTTATTCATAATAGGCTGAATCAGGAATGATGAACTAATCATATTTACAAAAACAAGAGAGGTCGAGTTCATACCAACTTTTCTCATCTCAATAAGTTCATCATATAATCATCATTATTGCCCTTCACTTGCATGACCGAATAGTGTGAATAATAATAATAGTGCACATGCATTGGACTAAGCTGGAATCTACAAGCATTCAATTCAAGAGAGAAGACAAGGTAATACGGGCTCTTTGTTAGATCAACAATAATGCATATAAGAGCCACTCAACATTTTCATTATGATCTTCTCCTCTCGACCCCCAAAGAACAAGAAAAGAAATAAAACTATTTACACGGGAAAGCTCCCAACAAGCAAAAGAAGAGCAAGAAATCTTTTTGGGTTTTATTTTTAATTACTACTACAGCATGAAAAGTAAACTAACTAAAAGCTACAACTATTTTTTTTTGTTTTTCTTAAGGTTTATCAAACACACAAGCAGAAAGCATAAATGGGGAAATAAACTAGCATGGATATTATAATGAAAATGTATGAGCACCGACACCTACCATGAGTGTGTGAACATGAATGTAATGTTGGTGAGAGATACGTACTCCCCCAAGCTTAGGCTTTTGGCCTAAGTTGGTCTATGGCCACGTCTGGCCTGGCGGATAACCAAAGTTGTAACTGGGGTCGTACTGAGATGCAGCGGCAATTGCGTGAAGAGCTGCAGCTTGGAGGCGAGCTGTCTCCGCCCTCCTCTCGTACTCGGTCGCCTCCTCCCTGGTTATAACATATCTCCCCTTTGAAAGTCAAAGAAAGTAGGAGAAGGGAGAGCAACGTGACAGGTGTGTCATCTGTCAAAGATTAGTTGGTACTGGAGGAACCGATCATTCCTCTCAACAAACTGATGACGAACCATAGCATCATAATCTATATAAGAAGGAGACAACTCAATATCATCTCCACGTATGGGTATCTCAAGAAAGTTAGCTATATGAATTGCATAAATTCCACCAAAGAAATCTCCATGAATACGATTATTATGCAACCTACATGCAACAATATCCCCCAAGTTGTATTGTTTATCTCCTAAAACAGCGCTCCTGAGAACGCTAAGATCAGGCACACACATGTGACATGCTTCATCTTTACCGTTTATGCACCTTCCTATGAAGAGAGCAAAATAATGTATAGCAGGAAAATATGGTGGCTTGTGTTACATCTCTAGATTCCCCCACTGTAATACTAGCAAGAAAATATCTAAATTCATATTTGCGAGGTTCACTAACATTACCCCATTGTGGGAGTTTACAAGCAGTGTTAAAATCTTCTAAGTCCATGGTATAAGATT
Organism: Triticum urartu; assembly: GCF_003073215.2. NCBI lineage: Eukaryota > Viridiplantae > Streptophyta > Magnoliopsida > Poales > Poaceae > Triticum > Triticum urartu. The sequence goes on from NC_053027.1 coordinate 125,082,066, forward strand.
TATCATAAAGATCGGACAGGACAGTTTGAGAATTGCGTGATGATGAAAATTTAAACCTTCTCACAAATGAATCAGTTAAATAGAGGTATTGATGGCACTTATCGGCCTCGAAGCTCTCAAGATCAGCATTACACACATATGCTTCAAATTCCTCCTTTATTCCTGCTCAAACCATGAAGTCCTCTGACGGCCATTCACAAGACCGCACTTGAGCATACCTTGGTGGTTCCTCGTCCGCATCGTGTATTGTGGGTCTGGGTCCTTGCTTCCTTGAAGAACCACCTTGGTACATTTTCCTAAACATATTTCTTCCTCTGAAAAATTTCTGAATTTTTTTGTAACTCAAAGTAAAAGTGAACCAAACTCAACAAAATTGATAGCAACTACTCCTACAAGTGCCTAGAGGCAATATCATGCATTAAAACTACTTTTGACCAAATAAATTTGACATGCAAGCTCAAGAACAGGGTCACCTAAGCAGCAAAAATTTGCAATGAATAAAGCACTAGAACAAAAACTAATTGGACCATTGGAGGAGTCACATACCGAAGAACAATTCCCCAAAACAGTTTTGTGAATGGAGCTTTGAGCTAGGATATCGAAAATGGCAGCAAGATGAGCTTGAACTCGGGTTTGAGCTGGTTGGTGATTTTTTGGGAGGAAGAAGGAGTGTGTGGTAGGTGGAATAAGTGGAGGGGAGCCACCATGGGCCCACGAGGCAGGGGGCGCGCCCTGGACCCTCGTGGCAAGGTGCTTGCTCCCCCTGGTGTGTTCTTAGTGCTAGATATTCTCAAATATTCTAGAAAAAACATATTTAAATTTCAGGGAATTTGGAGAACTTTTATTTTCGGGGTATTTTTTATTGCATGGATAATTCAGAAAACTGATAGAAAATACCATTTTTTCTTTATTTAATATAAATAACATAAAGTAAAAAGAGGGTACAAAAATTTGTGTTTTCTAAATTCATCCATCTCATGCTAATCAAAAGGAATCCACTAACAAGGTTGATCAGGTCTTGTTAACAAACTCATTTCGAATAACATGAAACCGGAGAATTTTCGAATAACACTAGGTTACCTCAATGGGGATATGCATGTCCCCAGCAATAAGAATATCATATTTCTTTTTGACAGTAGGAAGAGAAAATTCAAAACCTCCAATAGTAATTGTTGAAATTTTTCCAATAGAATTGATACTCTGGACTTGAGGTTTTTTCCTCGGAAAGTGTACCGTATGCTCATTACCATTAACATGAAAATTGGCATTGCCTTTGGTGCAATCAATAACAGCCCCTGCAGTATTCAAAAAGGGTCTTCGAAGAATAATAGACATACTATCATCCTCGGGAATATCAAGAATGACAAAGTCTGTTAAAATAGTAATGTTTGCAACCACAACAGGCACATCCTCACAAATACCGATAGGTATAGCAGTTGATTTGTCAGCCATTTGCAAAGATATTTCAGTAGGTGTCAACTTATTGAAATCAAGTCTACGATATAAAGAGATAGGCATAACACTAACACCGCCTCCAAGATCACATAAAGCAGTTTTAACATAGTTTCTTTTAATGGAGCATGGTATAGTTGGTACTCCTGGATAAACAAGTTTCTTTGGTATTCCACCCTTAAAAGTATAATTAGCAAGCATGGTGGAAATTTCAACTTCCGTTATCTTTCTTTTATTAGTAACTATTTCCTTCATATATTTAGCATAAGGATTCATTTTAAGCATATCAGTCAAACGCATACGCAAAAAGATAGGTCTAATCATTTCAGCAAAGCGCTCAAAATCATCATCATCCTTTTTCTTTAATGGTTTAGGAGGAAAAGGCATGGGTTTCTGAACCCATGGTTCTCTTTCTTCACCGTGCTTCCTAGCAACAAAGTCTCTCTTATCATAACGTTGATTCTTTGATTGTGGGTTATCAAGATCAATAGCAGGTTCAATCTCTACATCATTGTCATTGTTAGGTTGAGCATCAACATGAACATCATCATTAACATTATCACTAGGTTCATGTTCATTACCAGCTTGTGTTTCAGCATCAGAAATAGAAATATCATTGGGATTATCAGGTGTGACAATAACAGGTTCACTACAAGCACGCAAAGTCCTATCATTTTTCGTTTTCTTCCTCTTAGAAGGACTAGGTGCATCAACGTTATTTCTCTGAGAATCCTGCTCAATTCTCTTAGGGCGGCCCTCAGGATACAAAGGTTCCTGAGTCACTTTACCTCCTCTAGTTGCAACTCTAACAACAAAGTCATTATTTTTACTATTCAATTCATTGAGCAAATCATTCTGAGCTTTAAGTACTTGTTCTACTTGAGTGGTAACCATAGAAGCATGTTTACTAATAAGTTTAAGTGCACCCTTAACACTAGCCGTATAATCACTCAAGTGTTCAATCATGTAAGCATTATGTTTCAATTGTCTACCAACATCAGCATTAAAATTTTCTTGTTTAATAATAAAATTATCAAACTCATCTAAGCATTGGCTAGCAGACTTATTATGAGGAATATCAACTTCATCAAATCTATAGAGAGAATTTACCTTTACTACCTGTATCAGGTTATCAAGACCGTGTGTTTCTTCAATAGGTGATGAATTAAGACCATGCATTTCTTCAACAGGAGGTAAATTCTTAACATCTTCAGCTTATACCTTTTTATTTCATAGATTTCTTTGCCTCTTGCATATCTTCTGGACTGAGAAATAGAATACCCCTTTTCTTCGGAGTTGGCTTAGGAGTTGGTTCAGGAAGTGTCCAATTATTTTCATTGGTCAACATATTATTCATTAGATTTTTAGCTTGATCAACTGTTCTTTCCCTGAAAAACAACCAGCACAACTATCCAGGTAATCTCTGGATGCATCGGTTAGTCCATTATAAAAGATATCAAGTATTTCATTTTTCTTGAGAGGATGATCAGGCAAAGCATTAAGTAATTGGAGAAGCCTCCCCCAAGCTTGTGGGAGTCTCTCTTCTTCAATTTGCACAAAATTATATATTTCCCTTAAAGCAGCTTATTTCTTATGAGCGGGGAAATATTTAGCAGAGAAGTAGTAAATCATATCCTGGGGAGTATGCACACAACCATGATCAAGAGAATTAAACCATATCTTAGCATCAACCTTTAATGAGAACGTAAATAATTTAAGGATATAATAGTAGCGAGTTTTCTCATCATTAGTGAACAGGGTAGCAATATCATTTAATTTAGTAAGATGTGCCACAACAGTTTCAGATTCATAGCCATAGAAAGGATCAGATTCAACCAAAGTAATTAACTCAGGATCAACAGAGAAATCATAATCCTTATCAATAATAAAGATAGGTGAAGTAGCATAAACAGGATCATATTTCATTCTAGCATTCAGAGATTTTTCTTTAGGCTTAGCTAATAATTTCTTAAGATCACTTCTATCATTGCAGGCAAGAAAGTCTCTAGCAGTTTCTTCATCCATAACATAACCCTCAGGAACAACAGGCAATTCATATCTAGGGGGAGAATCTTCATCATCACTTTCATCAATATTATTAGTTTCAATAATTTCATTCTCTCTAGCCCTAGCAAGTTGTTCATCAAGAAATTCACCTAGTGGCATAGTAGTATCAAGCATAGAAGTAGTTTCATCATAAGTATCATGCATAGCAGAAGTGGCATCATCAATAACATGCGACATATCAGAATTAATAGCAGAAGCAGGTTTAGATGTCGGAAGCTTACTCAAAACAGAAGGTGAATCAAGTGAAGAGCTAGATGGCAGTTCCTTACCTCCCCTCGTAGTTGAGGGAAAAATCTTGGTTCTTTGATCTTTCAAGTTCTTCATAATGATTAGCATATATAAATCCCAAGTGACACAAAGAATAGAGCTATGCTCCCCGGCAACGGCGCCAGAAAATGCTCTTGATAACCCACAAGTATAGGGGATCACAACAGTTTTTGAGGGTAGAGTATTCAACCCAAATTTATTGATTCGACACAAGGGGAGTCAAAGAATATTCTCAAGTATTAGTAGCTGAGTTGTCAATTGAACCACACCTGGAAACTTAATATCTACAACAAAGTGTCTACTAGCAAAGTAATATGATAGTAGTGGTAACGGTGGCAAAAGGTAATGGTAGCTAAAGTAATATTTTTGGGTTTTGTAGTGATTGTGACAATAGCAACGGAAAAGTAAATAAGCGAAGAACAATATAGGAAAAGCTCGTAGGCATTGGATCGGTGATGGAGAATTATGCCGGATGCGATCGATCATGTAACAGTCATAACCCAGGGTGACACAGCACCCAGTATTTGATGCGTCCATTTTGCATCATGCTTTTATATCAATATTTATTGCATTATGGGTTGTTATTACACATTATGTCACAATACTTATGCATATTCTCTCTTATTTTACAAGGTTCACATGAAGAGGGGGAATGCCGGCAGCTGGAATTCTGGGCTGGAAAAGGAGCAAATATTAGAGACCTATTCTGCACATCTCCAAAATTCCTGAAACTCCATAGGAGCACTTTTCAGAATATATAAAAAATATTGGGCGCAAGAAGTACCAGAGGGGGCCACCCACCAGCCACGAGGGTGGGGGCGTGACCCCTGCCTCATGGGCCCCCTGGTGGCCCTCCGATGCCCATCTTCTGCTATGTGAGGTCTTTCTCGAGGAAAAAACCATAAGCAAGCTTTCGGGTAGAAACTCCGCCGCCACGAGGCGGAACCTTGGAGGAACCAATCTAGGGCTCCGGCGGAGCTATTCTGCCAGGGAAACTTCCCTCCGAGAGGGGGAAATCATCACCATCGTCATCACCAACAATCCTATCATCGGGAGGGGGTCAATCTCCATCAACATCTTCACCAGCACCATCTCATATCAAACCCTAGTTCATCTCTTGTATCCAATCTTTGTATCCATACCTCAGATTGGTACCTGTGGGTTGCTAGTAGTGTTGATTACTCCTTGTAGTTGATGCTAGTTGGTTTACTTGGTGGAAGATCATATGTTCAGATCCATTATGCATATTAATACCCCTCTGATTATGAACATGACTATGCTTTGTGAGTAGTTACGTTTGTTCCTGAGGACATGGGAGAAGTCTTGCTATAAGTAGTCATGTGAATTTGGTATTCGTTCGATATTTTGATGAGATGTATGTTGTCATCCCTTTAGTGGTGTCATGTGAACATCGACTACATGACACTTCACCATTGTTTGGGCCTAGAGGGAGGCATTGGGAAGTAATAATTAGATGATGGGTTGCTAGAGTGACAGAAGCTTAAACCCTAGTTTATGCGTTGCTTCGTAAGGGGCTGATTTGGATCCACATGTTCCATGCTATGGTTAGGTTTACCTTAATACTTCTGTTGTAGTTGCAGATGCTTGCAATGGGGGTTAATCATAAGTGGGATGCTTGTCCAAGTAAGGACAGTACCCAAGCACCGGTCCACCCACATGTCAAATTATCAAAGTACCGAACACGAATCATATGAACGTGATGAAAACTAGCTTGACGATAATTCCCATGTGTCCTCGGGAGCGCTTTACTTCATATAAGAGTTTGTCCAGGCTTGTCCTTTGCTACAAAAAGGATTGGGCCATCTTGCTGCACCTTATTTACTTTTATTACTTGCTACTCGTTACAAATTATGTTATCAGAAAACTATCTGCTACCGATAATTTCAGTGCTTGCAGAGAATACCTTGCTGAAAACCGCTTATCATTTCCTTCTGCTCCTTGTTGGGTTCGACACTCTTACTTATCGAAAGGACTATGATAGATCCCCTATACTTGTGGGTCATCACTATTTTTTTATATTCCAAAATAATTCTCCATTGATTTTCAGGTCATTCCGAGAACTTTTATTTCTGCACAAAAATAACACAATGACAGTTCTGCTGAAAACAGCATTAGTCCGGGTTAGTTCCATTCAAATCATGCAAGTTAGAGTGCAAAACAAGGGAAAAAGTGTTTGGAAAAGTAGATACGACGGAGACGTATCAATCTTTGCCTTACGCCTTGCTGCACACTTTAACATACCTATTAGGCACTATGAGAAAGAGGAAAAGCTGCTGCCTCATATTTTCCTAGATTGTAAGAGCATGGTAGCACATGTTTTTATTGTTAAGAACAAAGAAGAAGATGCTTAACTATAGACTGATGTTTGATAAGAAACTCGTTGAGACTATTACCTTGCCTGCTCCCTCTTTGTTTAACATATTTTCGGGCACGTACCTTATTCTGCCGGAGGCCGTTCAGGCATACTAGAGCCTGACATCAGCTCCAGAGCCGGAGCCACTATTTGATCCTCACCGTCAGTCTGTTTATCAGTGGGATCCGGAGGAGATCGCCAATCAGTGGCACCCCGAAGACCCTCCTCAGTACGACCCCAGCTGCAACTTTGATCCGTGTCCATATACCAACTTAGGCCAAAAGCCTAAGCTTGGGGGAGTACGTATTTCTCACCGACATTACATTCATGTTCACACACTCATGCCAGTTGTCGGTGCTCATACTTTTTCATTGTATAATCCATGCTAGTTTATTTTGTTTTTAAGCTTTCTTCTTGTGTGTTTGAAAAACCTTAAGAAAAACCATAAAAATAGTTGTAGCTTTTAGCTAGTTTACTTTTCATGCCTGTAGTAGTAGTAATTAAAAAGAAAACCCGAAAAGATTTCTCGTTCTTCTTTTGCTTGTTGGGAGCTTTCCCGTGTAGATAGTTTTGTTCCTTTCTTTTCTTTGGGGGTCAAGAGGAGAAGACCATGATGAAAATGTTAAGTGGCTCTCATATGCATTATTGTTGATCTAACAAAGAGCCCATATTACTTTGTCTTCTCTCTTGAGTTGAATGCTTGCAGATTCTAGCTTAGTCCAATGCACGTGCACTATTATTATTATCCACACTATTCGATCGTGGAAGTGAAAGGCAATAATGACGATATATGATGAACTGATTGAGATGAGGAAAGTTGGTATGAACTCGACCTCTCTTCTTTTTGTAAATATGATTAGTTCATCGTTCCCGATTCACCCTATTATGAATGAAACATGTTTGCAATGACAATTAGAGATTATAGTTGCCCATGCCATGCTTAATTTGCTAGGAGTTTATAATGGTTTACCTTGCGTGCCAACATGCTATTAAAATGGTTGTGATGTGGTATGATAGGTTGGTACCCTCCTTTGAACGATTTGAGTGGCTTGACTTGGCACATGTTCACGCATGTAGTTGAAACAAAATCAACATAGCCTCCACGATATTTATGTTCATGGTGAATTATATCCTACTCATGCTTGCATTCAGTGTTGATTAATTTTAATGCATGTTCATGACTGTTGTCGCTCTCTAGCTGGTCGCTTCCCAGTCTCTTTCTAGCCTTCACTTGTACTATGCGGGAATACTGCTTGTGCATCCAACTCCATAAACCCCAAAGTTATTCCATATGAGTCCACCATACCTTCCTATATACGGTATCTACCTGCCGTTCCAAGTAAATTTCTATCTGCCAAACTCTAAACCTTCAAATAAACATTTTGTTTTGTATGCTCGAATAGCTCATGTATCAACTAGGGCTGTCTGTATCTTCCATGCTAGGCAGGTTATTCTCAAGACGAGTGGACTCCGCTCCTCACTCACGAGAAAATGGCTGGTCACCAGGATGCACAGTCCCATGCTCAAATTAAATCAAAATAATTGCAAACAAAACTCCCCCAGGATTGTTGTTAGTTGGAGGCAGCCGTTGTTTCGGGCAAGCCATGGATTGATGCTTGTTGGTGGTGGGGGAGTATAAAATTTACCATTCTGCTTGGGAACCGCCTATAATGTGTTTAGCATGGAAGATATCGAGATCTCTCGGTTGTTATGTTGACAATGAAAGTATACCGCTCAAAATATTATTCACCTCTATTTCAAAATCGAGCTCTGGCACCTCTACAAATCCCTGCTTCCCTCTACGAAGGGCCTACCTATTTACTTTTATGTTGAGTCATCATCCTCCTATTAAAAAGCACAAGTTGGAGAGCACTGCTGTCATTTGCATGTATTATTGTTAGTTTACATTGAGTATGACTTGACCGGATCTCTTTTACCATGAATTACAATGTCTAGTCAGTCCTTGATCTTCAGGGGTGCTCTGCATTTATGTTTTGCGGTCTCAGAAAGGGCTAGCGAGATACCATCTTGTTATATCATATCATGATTCTTTTGAGAAAGTGTTGTCATCCGAGATTTATTATTATTGCTTGCTAGTTGATTATGCCATTGATATGAGTAAACATGAGACCTAAATGTTATTATGAATATGGTTTTACATATTTACAACAACAAGAGCAAACAGAGTTTGTAAAAGTTTTTCTTTATCACTTTCAGTTTATCAACTGAATTGCTTGAGGACAAGCAAAGGTTTAAGCTTGGGGAGTTTATACATGTCCATCGTATCTACTTTTCCAAACACTTTTGCCCTTGTTTTGGACTCTAACTTGCATGATTTGAATGGAACTAACCCGGACTGATGCTGTTTTCAGCAGAATTGCCATGGTGTTATTTTTGTGCAGAAATAAAAGTTCTTGGAATGACCTGAAAATCAACAGAGATTATTTTTGGAATATATAAAAAATACTGGCAAAGGAATCAAGGCCAGGGGGCCCACACCCTGTCCACAAGGGTGGGGGGCGCGCCCCCCTGCCTCGTGGGCCCCCTGGTGCTCCTCCGACCTCAACTCCAACTCTATATATTTGGTTTTGGAGAGAAAAAAATCAGAGAGAAGGATTCATTGTGTTTTATGATACGGAGCCGCTGCCAAGCCCTAAAACCTCTCGGGAGGGCTGATCTGGAGTCCGTTCGGGGCTCCGGAGAGGGGAATCCGTCGCCATCGTCATCATCAACCTTCCTCCACCACCAATTTCACGATGCTCACCGCCGTGCATGAGTAATTCCATCGTAGGCTTGCTGGACGGTGAGAGATTTATCATGTAATCAAGTTAGTTTTGATAGGGTTTGATCCTTAGTATCCACTATGTTCTGAGATTGATGTTGCTATGACTTTGCTATGCTTAATGCTTGTCACTAGGGCCCGAGTGCCATGATTTCAGATCTGAACCTATTATGTTTTCATGAATATATGTGAGTTCTTGATCCTATCTTGCAAGTCTATAGTCACCTATTATGTGTTATGATCCGTTAACCCCGAAGTGACAATAATCGGGATACTTACCGGTGATGACCATAGTTTGAGGAGTTCATGTATTCACTATGTGTTAATGCTTTGGTCCGGTACTCTATTAAAAGGAGGCCTTAATATCCCTTAGTTTCCAATAGGACCCCGCTGCCACGGGAGGGTAGGACAAAAGATGTCATGCAAGTTCTTTTCCATAAGCACGTATGACTATATTCAGAATACATGCCTACATTACGTTGATGAACTGGAGCTAGTTCTGTGTCACCCTAGGTTATAACTATTGCATGAGGAATCGCATCCGACATAATTATCCATCATTGATCCATTGCCTATGAGCTTTTCATATATTGTTATTCGCTCATTTACTTTTCTGTTGCTACTGTTACAATCACTATAAAACCAAAAATATTACTTTTTCTACCTTTACCACTATTATCATATTACTTTGCTACTAAATACCTTGCTGCAGATATTAAGTTTCCACGTGTGGTTGAATTGACAACTCAGGTACTAATACTTGAGAATATTCTTTGGCTCCCCTTGTGTCGAATCAATAAATTTGGGTTGAATACTCTACCCTCGAAAACTGTTGCGATCCCCTATACTTGTGGGTTATCAGGATCCATGTATGAGAACAAAGTGTGGACTTTGGTTGACTTGCTCGATGATCGGCAAGCCATAGAAAATAGATGGATCTTCAAGAAGAAGACTGACGCTGATGGTAATGTTACTGTTTACAAAACTCAACTTATTGCGAAAGGTTTTCGACAAGTTCAAGGAGTTGACTACGATGAGACCTTCCCACTCGTAGCGATTCTTAAGTCTGTCTGAATCATGTTAGCAATTGCCACATTTTATGATTATGAAATTTGGCAAATGGATGTCAAAACTGCATTCCTTAATGGATATCTTAAAGAAGAGTGGTATATGATGCAACCGGAAGGTTTTGTCAATCCTAAAGGTACTAACAAAGTGGGCAAGCTCCAGCGATCCATTTATGGACTGGTGCAAGCCTCTCGGAGTTGGAATATGCGCTTTTATAGTGTGATCAAAGCATATGGTTTTATACAGACTTTTGGAGAAGCCTGTATTTACAATAAAGTGAGTGGGAGCTCTCTAGCATTTCTAATATTATATGTGGATGACATATTGTTGATTGGAAATAATACAAAATTTCTGGATAGCATAAAAGGATACTTGAATAAGAATTTTTCAATGAAAGGCCTCGGTGAAGCTTAATTGGACTCTCACAAAGCACATACCTTGATAAAGTTTTGAAGAAGTTCAAAATGGATCAGTCAAAGAAAGGGTTCTTGCCTGTGTTACAAGGTGTGAAGTTGAGTCAGACTCAACGCCCGACCACTACAGAAGATAGAGAGAAAATGAAAGTCATTCCCTATGCTTCAGCCATAGGTTCTATCATGTATGCAATACTGTGTACCAGACCTGATGTGTGCCTTGCTATAAGTTTAGCAGGGAGGTACCAAAGTAATCCAGGAGTGGATCACTGGACAACGGTCAAGAACATCCTGAAATACCTGAAAAGGACTAAGGATATGTTTCTCATTTATGGAGGTGACAAAGAGCTTGTCGTAAATGGTTACGTCGATGCAAGTTTTGACACTGATCCGGATGACTCCAGGTCACAAACCGGATACGTATTTATATTGAATGGTGGAGCTATCAGTTGGTGCAGTTCCAAGCAGAGCATCATGGCGGTATCTACGTATGAAGTGGAGTACATAGCTGCTTCGAAAGTGCTACGTCTTGAGCACTGCGTTGGTTTTCCCTGAAGAGGAAGGGATGATGCAGCAAAGTAGCGTAAGTATTTCCCTCAGTTTTTGAGAACCAAGGTATCAATCCAGTAGGAGGCTACGTGAGTCCCTCACACCTACACAAAACAAATAAATCCTCGCAACCAACGCAAATAGGGGTTGTCAATCCCTATAGGGCCACTTACGAGAGTGAGATCTGATAGATATGATAAGATAATATTTTTGGTATTTTTATGATAAAAGATGCAAAGTAAAATAAAGGCAAAGTAAATAACAAAGGAAATAACTAAGTAGTAGGAGATCAATATGATAAAGATAGACCCGGGGGCCATAGGTCTCACTAGTGGCTTCTCTCAAGAGCATAAGTATTCTATGATGGGTGAACAAATTACTATTGAGCAATTGACAGAACTGAGCATAGTTATGAGAATATCTAGGTATGATCATGTATATAGGCATCACGTCCGAGACAAGTAGACCGACTCCTGCCTGCATCTACTACTATTACTCCACTCATCGACCGCTATCCAGCATGCATCTAGAGTATTAAGTTAAAAACAGAGTAATGCCTTAAGCAAGATGACATGATGTAGAGGGATAGACTCATGCAATATGAAGAAAACCCCATCTTGTTATCCTCGATGGCAACAATACAATACGTGCCTTGCTGCCCTTACTGTCACCGGGAAAGGACACCACAAGATTGAACCCAAAGCTAAGCACTTCTCCCATTGCAAGAAAGATCAATCTAGTAGGCCAAACCAAACTGATAATTCGAAGAGACTTGCAAAGATAACCAATCATACATAAAAGAATTCAGAGAAGATTCAAATATTATTCATAGATAGACTTGATCATAAACCCACAATTCATCGGTCTCAACAAACACACCGCAAAAAGAAGATTACATCGAATAGATCTCCACAAGAGAGGGGGAGAACATTGTATTGAGATCCAAAAAGAGAGAAGAAGCCATCTAGCTACTATCTATGGACCCGTAGGTCTGAGGTAAACTACTCACACTTCATCAGAGAGGCTATGGAGTTGATGTAGAAGCCCTCCATGATCGATGCCCCCTCCGGCGGAGCTCCGGAACAGGCCCCAAGATGGGATCTCGTGGATACAGAAAGTTACGGCGGTGGAATTAGGGTTTTGGCTCCTATTCTGATCGTTTGGGGGTACGTGGATATATATAGGAGGAAGGAGTACGTCGGTGGAGCAACAGGGGGCCCACGAGGGTGGAGTGCGCGCCTGGTGGGGGTGGGCGCGCCCCCCTACCTCGTGGCCTCCTGTTTTATTTCTTGACGTAGGGTCCAAGTCTCCCGGGTCTTGTTTGTTGAGAAAATCACGTTCCCGAAGGTTTCATTCCGTTTGGACTCTGTTTGATATTCCTTTTCTTTGAAACCCTAAAACAGGCAAAAAACAACAATTCTGGGCTGGGCCTCCGGTTAATAGGTTAGTCCCAAAAATAATATAAAAGTAGATAATAAAGCCCAATAATGTCTAAAACATTAGATAATATAGCATGGAGCAATCAAAAATTATAGATACGTTGGAGATGTATCAGGAAGCAGCAAATGAAGGATTCCGAATGAAGGAGTTCATATCCGATCTATATGTAATACCTACTGCATCGGGCCAATGAAAATCTTCTGTGACAATACTGGAGCAATTGCCTTGGCGAAGGAATCCAGATTTCACAAGGGAACCAAACACATCAAAAGGCGCTTCAATTCCATCCGCGATCAAGTCAAGGAGGGAGACATAGAAAATTGCAAAATACATACAGATCTGAATGTTGCAGACCCGTTGACTAAGCCTCTTCCACGAGCAAAACATGATCAACACCAAGACTCCATGGGTATTAGAATCATTGCTATGAAATCTAGATTATTGACTCAAGTGCAAGTGGGAGACCGAAGGAAATATGCCCTAGAGGCAATAATAAAGTTGTTATTTATATTTCCTTATATCATGATAAATGTTTATTATTCATGCTAGAATTGTATTAACCGGAAACTTAGTACATGTGTGAATACATAGACAAACAGAGTGTCCCTAGTATGCCTCTACTTGACTAGCTCGTTAATCAAAGATGATTAAGTTTCCTGACCATAGACATGTGTTGTCATTTGATGAACGGGATCACACCATTAGAGAATGATGTGATGGACAAGACCCATCCGTTAGCTTAGCATTATGATCATTTAGTTTGTATTGCTATTGCTTTCTTCATGATTTATACATATTCCTCTGACTATGAGATTGTGTAACTCCCGAATACCGGAGGAACACTTTGTGTGCTATCAAACGTCACAACGTAACTGGGTTATTATAAAGATGCTCTACATGTGTCTCCGATGGTGTTTGTTGAGTTGGCATAGAACGAGATTAGGATTTGTCACTTCGAGTATCGGAGAGGTATCTCTGGGCCCTCTCGGTAATGCACATCACTATAAGCCTTGCAAGCAATGTGACTAATGAGTTAGTTACGGGATGATGCATTACTGAACGAGTAAAGAGACTTGCCAGTAACGAGATTGAAATAGGTATGATGATACCGACGATCGAATCTCGGGCAAGTAACATACCGATGACAAAGGGAATGACGTATGTTGTTATGCGGTTTGACCGATAAAGATCTTTGTAGAATATGTAGGAGCCAATATGAGCATCTAGGTTCCACTATTGGTTATTGACCATAGATGTGTCTCCGTCATGTCTACATAGTTCTCGAACCTGTAGGGTCCGCACGCTTAACGTTCGATGATGATTTATATTATGAGTTATGTGATTTGATGACCGAAGTTTGTTCGGAGTCCCGGATGAGATCACGGACATGACGAGGAGTCTCAAAATGGTCGAGAGGTAAAGATTGATATACTAGACGAAGGTATTCGGACACCGGAAAGGTTTCAGGATGTTTCTGATATTTATCGGGGAACCGAGGGGTTACCGGAACCCCCCGAGGAAGTTATGGGCCCTAATGGGCCATAAGGGAGTAGCAGAGGGAAGGCCACAAGGTGCCCCCCCAAGGACAGTCCGAAATGGACTAGGGGGAGGGGGCGTGGCCCCCTTCCTTTCCCTCTCCCTCTCCTTCCCTCTCCTTCCCTCCTTCCCCTCCTAGTAGGACTCCCCCCTATGGCACGCCCCCCTTGGCCGGCCACCTCCTCCTCCCCCTTTATATACGGAGGCGGGGGGCACCCCAAAGGCACATAAGACAATCTCTTATCCATGTGCGGTGCCTCCTCCATAGTTTAACACCTCGGTCATAACGTCGTAGTGCTTAGGTGAAGCCCCGCGCTGGTAACTTCATCATCACCGTCGCCACGTCGTCATGCTGACGGAACTCTCCCGCATCACAATCTGGTTTCTCCGTCTTTAGCGGTTGTGGCGGCAAACATGACCACTTCGGACTGCAGCGGAAGCCTTGCTGTGGGCACCGAAAGATCTTCATGACGGTTCTTATTTTCCAGATCCGAGGGCTTTCTTCGGCGGTGTGGTGCAATCTACAAAGGAGGGCTTTACATAGAGGGCATAGCTGTGTAGCGGCGGCAGTCTATTTTGTACTCCAGTGCATGTAATTGTTGGGATCACGAGAAAGTAGTGGCAATAACACATGATTGACTTCCGACGAGCTCCGGGTGAAAACCTAGGTCTGACCTAAGTTGGTTATACCTAGCAATGACAATTTTTTTGCGCCTTTAGCTTGTTGAAGGCATTGCTCAGATATGATCGGACTAGTTCTTCATTGTGAAAACCTAGAATCTGGCCATTGGCGGATGGATCCAACGCATGTAGTTGTTGGGATCGCGGGAAAATAGTGGCAAGAACACATGATTGACTTCGAAGGGCTCCGGGTGAAAACCTGGGTCTGATCCAAGTTGGTTATACCTGGCAATGATAATGTTTTACGCCCTTACCTTGTTGAAGGCATTGCTCAGATATGCTCGGACTAGTTCTTCAGTGAAAGCCTAGAGTCTGCCATTGGCGGATGGATCCGAAGGACGGTGCTTGAGTATCACAACTTCCTTGAAGGTGTTGCTGTTGAAGAAGCTAATTGTCTTTGCGATATCATGAGATGATTGGTGCGAATATGGCCATAGTAGTTTGTCGATCACGGATTTGATCATTTTTTTCCTTTCATTTTTCCCGCTTAGGCATATCTTTTGTCTTTTATGACTTTGTTATTTGCCAGCGGGTATTTGGGTGTGTGCGCGCGCATTGGTTGTGTGCATCCTACCTAGAGGCCGGGTATGTGCTCATTATATTTATATCCTCTTAATTATTCTCTTAAGGACAGTGATATTTGGCACACATGTGCCATAAAGCAAAAGTACCACACACCTTCTCCCTCTCTCTAATTACATGCATGCATTAAGATAACTCATTTTCACGTGCATTTCTTGCTTTAATTACATGCATGCACTATAGGACAAAAAGATGATGTCATCCTAGATTTTCACTATTCTAGAAATTCAAAAACGTTTTGTAGCTCAAACCGTCGGTCCGATGTAAAAACTATTTTCACATAAAAGATTCGCCGCGACGAGATTTTCGAAATTACATCCCATATTGGTATGTTCCGACAACTTTTTTTCGGGCCAAAAGTTACCATGTCTGACCTACATTTGTTATCACGTCTGTGATGTGCAAATTACCGTGTTATTTCCACATGTACATGCATGTACGTATTAGAGGACAAAGTCATGCTAGATTTTTCCCAATTCCAAAACTTTAAAATATTTTGTATCTCAAACTATCAGTCCAATGTAAAAACCGTTTTCACATAAAAGATTCGTCGCATTGAGATATTTGAAACTAAATCCCATGTTGGTATGTTTCGATGGCTTTTTTTGGACCAAAAGTTATCATGCTTGAGTTACATAAGTTACCACGTCCGTGGTGTGCAAGTTAACTTGGTAATTTCATATGAGTTACCGGGGGCATAAAAATGGTCCCCCCACCCTTCTTCACATGCACATGAATGTACCCACCAGAGAACCGAAAAGCTGATGTCATCATAAATTCTCCCTATTCCGAAAATTCAAATGTTTAATAGCTCAAATCGTCAGTCTGTTGCAAAAATCGTTTTCACATAAAAGATTCGACCTGACAAGATCTTCGAAACTAGATCTCATGTTGGTATGTTTCGACGATTTTCCTGGGCCAAAAGTTACCATGTCTGGGCAACATAAGTTATGACGTATGCGGTGTGCAAGTTACCGTGGTATTTCCACATAAATTACATGAGTTACCATGCCCGTGGTATTTTCACACAACTTATCGAGGGTTATATTTTTCAATAATTTTGCCCCCTTGGTCAATGGTACCATGGTGTTTTCATGTAAGTTATTAGGTATGCGATTTGTATATAACCATTTTGTTTTGACATAAGTTATCGGACGGTATGTTTTCCAACATTTTTTCACCCCTTGATAAAAGTTACCATGGTATTTGTACATAACTTAATAGTATGCATTTCATACATTACCATGCTATTTTCACATAACTTACCGAGGGTATGCTTTTCAATAACTTTTCCCCCTTCTTGGTCAAAATTACCGCCGTGTTTTTATGTAAGTTATCGGGTATGTGGCTTGTATATTACCTTGCTCACATAAGTTACCGAGGGCACGTAAATTATCAAGTATGTGCTTCGTATATTACCGTGTTACTTCGCACAAGTTATTACCATGGGCATGTTTTCAACAACCTTTTTGCCCCGGGTTCAAAGTTACCACGTTGTTTGTACGTAAATTATCGTTTATGCGGTGCATAATTTATCATGATATTTCTGCAAAAGTTATGGGGGTATGTTTCAATAACTTTTTTTCCCACAGGTGAAAGCTACCATGGTATGTGTACGTAAATTATCGTGTATGCGGTGCATAAATTGTCATGATACTCACAAAAGTTACCGGCGGTATGTTTCGATAGCCTATTTCCCCATGGGTCAAAGTTACCACGATGTTTGTATGAAAGTTATTGGGTATGCATTGCGCAAATTATCATGTTGTTACGTAGAAGTCACCGAGGGTATGTTTCAATAACTTTTTTTCACATGTCAAACTTACAATGGTGTTTGTGAGTAAATTATCGGTTATGCGGTGCATAAATTAGCATGTTATTTATACATTAGTTACCGGTGTATTTTAAAAAACTCCTCGAAAGTAAAGTTTACCATGGTGTTGCAAGTAAGTTATCAGGTTGGTGCTCCATAAATTACCATCATATACACATAAAAGTTACCGGGGATGTTTCAACAACTTTTTTCCTTGGTCCAAATAGTTATCAGACCTAGGTTGTGCAAGTTACCGCGTCTGCGCTTTGTAAGTTACCATGATGTTTACACCGATATTACTGGGCTTGAAAACCTGAACCTTTTTCATCGTTTTAATAGATTTTTGGGTCAAAAGTTATCGTCCGGTATTGCCAAAAGTTACCAATATTGTGCATATGTTGTTATGGACAAAAACATTGTTTGGGTTATCAGACTACTCGTCTATTGTTATCAATTTCAAAACTAAAATATCATCGCAAACTCTAATTAACCACATGGCTACGAGCAGTCATGTATGTTATACCAACTACCAAATCATCAAATATTTGAATTTAGACAACTTATTCATCACAAAAACTAAAAACCAACTCAAAAAAGAAAAGGAACGAAAAAACCTCAAAAAGGGACACACCTGACCCTTCCTCTCAGTTCTCCTCACCTCGTCACCTACCTTCACTACTGTCGGTGTCAAAACCGGTGGATCTTGGGTAGGGGGTCCCGAACTGTGCGTCTAAGGCTGGTGGTAATAGGAGGCGGGGGACACAATGTTTACCCAGGTTCGGACCCTCTCGATGGAGGTAGTACCCTACTTCCTGCTTGATTGATCTTGATGATATGAGTATTACAAGAGTTGATCTACCACGAGATCGTAGAGGCTAAACCCTGAAGCTAGACTATGATTATGATTGTTGTTGTTGTCCTACGGACTAAACCCTCCGGTTTATATAGACACCAGAGGGGGCTAGGGTTACTCAGAGTCGGTTACAAGGGCGAAGATCTACCTATCCTAATTGCCAAGCTTGCCTTCCACGCAAAGGAGAGTTCCACCCGGACACGGAACGAAGTCTTGAATCTTGTATCTTCATAGTCCAACAGTCCGGCCAGAGTATATAGTCTGGCTGTCCGAGGACCCCCTAATCCAGGACTCCCTAAGTAGCCCCTGAACCAGGCTTCAATGATAATGAGTCCGACGCGCAGATTGTCTTCGACATTGCAAGGCGGGTTCCTTCTCCGAATACTCCATAGAAGATTTTGAACACAAGGATCGTGTCCGGCTCTGCAAAACAAATTCCACATACCACCGTAGAGAGTATATTATTCCACAAATCTAATCTGCTGACAACTTTTTATAATGTGACGTCCTGCCATGACCCGGTCATTATGAACCATTTTTCCCTGCCTACCACTGCACGTGTTGCGAGGCGGTTTTATTGGCACGTCTTGTCGAAGCAGAGATCGTGTTCCCCTTATCACGGGATTCTCATCAATATGGATATGGGTAACCCAATCGTGCTTGTTAGTATGACTCCTAGATTTTAGGCAAGTTCCAAACGGCCACGCGAGGACGCTTGATATTCACCCTCTTTATAAAGGGGCCAAGGCCTATCCTTTTCTTCTCGTGCTCGATCCTTCCCCTCCCCCACCTCGAGTTCCAACACCCAAGGCTCAGGCTAAGCGCTTCGGACCTTCAACCATGTCCGGATCCAACCTTCAAGGCTGGTGGATGGCCTCCTCTGTCACAGAGGAGGACATCAAGAAGCTAAGGGAAGCCAGGTATTTGACCGTTGAAATCTCGCACAGGCTGCCTGCTCAAGGGCAGGTCATCCCCACTCCCGAACCCAACGAGAGTGTCGTGTTTGTTTCCCACTTCCTCCGAGGGCTAGGCTTTAGTCTTGATCCCTTTGTTAGAGGGCTTATGTTCTATTACGGGCTCGATTCCCATGATCTAGCTCCAGATTCCATCCTTCACATCTCGTCGTTTATTGTCGTGTGTGAGGCCTTCCTCCGCATGACCCCACACTTCGGCTTATGGCTCAAGACCTTCAAGGTGAAGCCGAAGACGATCGATGGGCGACACGCAGAATTCGGAGGTGCCATAATAGGCAAAGGCGCCGACGCTCTATGGCCAAAGGGTTCCTTCCCGAAGGTGTCCAACTTATGGCTGCGGGAGTGGTTTTACATCACAGCTCCCCGAAGTACGAAGTGGGCAGCTACCCCCGCCTTCCGCTCGGGCCCCCCGCCACAACTGGCGTCATGGGTCAACAAGGGGCTGGACTGGGGGCCAGTTAATAACGTGCTGACATTGCAAAGTCGCATCCGAGATCTCCTCAAGAGGGATGTCAATCTTGTTAAGGTAATGCAAGTTATGCTAGTTCGTCGGGTCCTTCCATGCTAATGTCGATCTCTCCGTATGTGAGAGTTCAACCCGGAAGGACCGCAAACTATTCAGCAATTGTTCAGCGTGACGCTCGAAGAGATGTATGGATTGTTCTTCGGATCACGAATAAAGTGTCCGGACACCACCGAGGATGCGGGTCTCAACTACAACCGTCTAGATACCCACGTAAGTAATTCTGCGGCTGAACATGCTGTCTTTTTATTTGTCACAACATCATTCTGAAAAAATCGCTCCCGGCCAGGACTGGATAAGAAAGGCGAAGATGATCAGGTGTTCGGCCCCCCTTCCTGAAGGCTCACCGGATCCTGTACTAACCAGGATGCTTGAGCACGCACCTTATCAAGTGCCATTAGGGGAAGATAAAGGGAGGAATAAAGAAGCTGAAAGCGGGCTTCACTCATTACTCATCCAAACCGGGGGAATTAGTGTCTCCGCGAGGGAGGATAATCGAGGAGAAGAATCCAGAATCCCCTCTCCCCAAGGAAGGAAAAGGGCCATCTCTAAAGACTTGGAAACGAAGGTTTCCAAACCAGGGAAGAAACCTTCGCCAAGGGTCCCTGCCCCGGAGGGCGTCCTTACTGCACAGTGCCCGCAAGGGGGCCATCCCTCCACCAAGCTGTAAGTGAACAAGAGTACTTTTGGTAAATATATCCTGCTGTATCTCCGAGGACAATAACCGAGACATATATCTTGTAGTCCGACTAGTATCCCTTCTCGACAAAGTTCGTCTTCGGGGGATCTTCTTCCGGAGATGATTGACAGCGAAACGCCTCCCCCTGTCTCCCTGCCTCCTGGGGCGGATGACCCTGAGGTGTCATCACGGAGGATTTCTCCTGATCCGCCAAGGCCAGAAGGTAACCCTTCGGCCACCCAAAGTCCGGAGTACTTGGCTCCTAAAGAGAGCAACAGAAAGAGTTTGGGATTGTCCGGTGCACAACCGGACGCACTGATGGGTCTTTTGGAGCAAGCGGCTATCTCAGAGGCGCATCGTACTTTAATGGGTACGGTGGTTGAGAGGATTTCGTCTGCCAAAAGTGGGTTGCATGAGGCTTTTACGAGCCTGCTAAGAGGCTTTGAGGTACGCAAAGCAATATATAAATTTTTTTGACGGTACCGCACATGCTAGGTGTGCTCTATACAGATAGTAGCCCCTGAGACTCTGGTTGCTATCCAGAGGCGGCAAACGGAGGATCATAGTCCTAGGTAATGATCGCGTTGCTTTCATGTGCAGGCGGCTGAGGGTCCGGTCGCTGGCCGGACTGCTGAGTTTGCCAGACTGAGGCGGCAACTTGACGCGGCAGATGCCGACATTGCGCTTGTGAACAAGCGGCTTGACGAGGCACAGGGTATGTATTTTTGGATGGTCAACAAATATTAAGAGGAGCATGATGCTAGTATCTATAATATGCTGTGCTTGCGGATGGAGCTGCCGCCGTGGAGACCCTTCAGGCGGAACTTGCCCGAGCCAAGGAACAAGCCATGAGAAAATATGCGGCCGCCCTAAAGGCGGCCGAAGACTTAAGAGCCGAACAGGCTGCTCGTCGCCAGAGGGAAGATAAAATAGCCAAGATGGCTGTTGAGCTGAAAGATGCTGCCGGCCGATATGAGCTTCTTGAAAAGGAAAGCCAAGCGAAAGCGGCTGACCTGAAGAAAGCCGTGGAAGCAGCCAAGGAAACCCGCTCTCAAATCAGAGTGGCGAAGGAGGAGCTCCGTCAAACCGGAGATATCACGTCTGGGAAGCCCTTTTTGTTGCGAACGAAGTTCGGAAACTCGAAGTATGTGTTGACACCAGATTTGGCACGGTCAAGAACTTAATTAATATGGCCTCAAATGGAGAAGTGATCTACATAAAAAAGTTCCGTATTGTCGATATGAACATATTTGAAGTTTGGGCCATCGCCATCCGATATCATCTCACAGGCCGAAGTTGTGCTCGAAATACTGAGATTTTGTATTCAGAATACTATTCGGCTCATTACTCCCTCAAGACCGCCTCTTATGAAAAAATTATCTACACGGATTGTCTTCGTCTCGTCAAAATGATCGATTTTGATATAAAAATCGTTCCAATCCGAGTTCGTTTGCAAAAGTTAGAGCTATCGGAGTGCAGCCCTGTCATGAGGCGTGATGTGGCGCGCCCCACCAGACCTATGTCTGATGGGTAGCGCAAGGGAATGGGTGTTTTGCATAACAGTCCGTTTTGTGCGAGTGATTTGACCATCAAAATGACCTCTGATCAAAAAAATTTCAAAACAAAAGTTTTGCGTCTCGTCGAAACGGTCAAGATTGCTTTTGGACTCGTTTCCATCCGAGGTCGTTTACTGCCTCAAACAAGACCCGCAAGGTGCAGCCAGGTTGTAAACCGAACCGTTTTGAAAAGTTTGACTTCGAGTTGGACCCAAACTAGGGTTTTGGACGTGAATCCAAGCCTTTTCCTTGCATGGGAAGTCCAGCCACCTCTTATATACCTAAGGGGTGACGGCCAATTAAACAACAACACACAATCGCAAAACCCATCTACAAACTTTCATCTCCTACCCTAGTTTTCTACTTCTCGTTCATCGGTGTTCTTCGCTTCGGAGAGCTTCGATCTACGAAGCCCTAGGGGCGGGCGAACTGACCTAGGGCAGCCCATCACCGCCGTGCATCCAGATGGGGTCTCTCCCGACCGCATGGGGTTTCGGGTCTTCAAAAGAGCTCGCCGTATTGTCTTGCGTATCACGCTTCCGGTGAGCCTCCTTCGGCGACGTGTCCTGTGTATCGCGCTCGACACTGACAGTACATGGTGACGTGTTCGTGTGCGAACACACTTTTTGGCGACTCCACTGGGGACAAAGAGCAATCATCATCATCCATCATGGTCGATCTTCCCAAGCCATCTGAAGTGGATGCCGATAACATCATCAAGCCCAATTTTGAGGAATTATCGGCAGAACATCGCCAAGCTTTGAGGAGTACAAGAAGGCGTGTGAAGAGAAGGAGATGCAGGAGTTCCTTGCTAATTTCAAAAAGGATCGCCAAGGCAACATCACTTCAATTGAAGAAATCAAGTTTCCTCCTCTTCACAATGAGCAGGTAGAACCGGCTGTAAGCAAAATCTTCTCTCCTGAACAGTCGGCTGAAATTACTACTCTTATTGCTCAGAATAATGATCTTATTTACCAAGCTATCATAGACAATAATACTGCTCGAAATAATACTCCTGAGTCATATCATGGTAGTGGTAGTATGTCTGCTGGTGTGGAAAACTTTAGTCCAACCTTACCTATTTCATCGGTGCCGCCCGTGCCGTTGAATTCTTATCCCAGTCAGTCAAACCAACTTGTCGGTCCACCCTTTAATCCTGCCATGAACGTACCAAGTTCAGTGAATCCAACTGCATTGCTAGGTTATGGTTCGGCAAGTCCAAGTGGATTGCTGTCGAACTATGGTACAACATACACACCACCATCTCTTCTGACTAGCACTGTACCAACTATTAGAAATCATATTCACCATGCGCCACAACCACACGCAACGTCACTCAATACGAGTGATATTTTGGCTAATGTCAGAAGGAAATTTCTAGGGTGTTCCGAGAGCATTGTGGGATTGAACTACCTAAACCACGAATTTCCAGGAAACCATATCTAGAAATTTTTGATGCCGTGCCATGTCCTTCCGGATATAAAGTTCCAGATTTTGTTAAGTTTAGCGAAGAGGGAAGAAAGACTACATGGGAGCATGTTAGTCAATACTTGGCACAATTAGGTGAGGCAAGTTCACGAGACGAGTGGAAAGTACGTTATTTTCCTTTATCTTTAACCGGTACTGCTTTCTCGTGGTTTTCTGGATTACCACCCGGTTCTATTACTACATGGTTTCAATTGGAGCAAAAGTTTCATGATCACTTCTACAGTGGTGACAATGAGCTTAAACTATCCCATCTTACATCGGTTAAGCAAAAGCATGATGAATCGGTCTCCGATTATGTCAAAAGATTTAGAGATACAAAAAAACGGTGCTATAGTTTGGTGATAACCGAGAGAGATTTGGCTGATCTTGTGCTTAGTGGTTTGAGAACTCACATTAGAGAAAGGCTAGAAGGACATGATTTTTTAAATATCAACCAAGTCTTGCAAAGGGCTTTGGCTCAGGAAAGCCGAAGCAAAGATCTTAAAGAGGTGCATAGATATAAAACTGATCATCCTAAGATGAATATGGTTGAGTATGATAGTGATCACTCGGATGATGAGGGTGATATTTATGCTGCTGAATTTGTTTGGCCATCTAAGGCCAAACCGTTTACTTGCAATGATTTAAAGCCGATTCATAAGAATCGTGATGAAGAGATGAAATTTACTTTCAACATTGCTAAGTGTGATAAAATATATGATGCTTTGTTGCAAGCCAAGATTATTAGAATATCTCATACTTTACCGCCGTTCGAAGAGCTGAAACGGCGTGCTTATTGCAAGTATCATAATTCTTTTTCTCATGCTACTAATGATTGTAATGTTTTTCGACGATAGATACAATCAGCCATTAATGACGGACGATTGAATTTTTCTGAGATGCAAGTTGATAGGCCGTCTTTCCCAATGAACACCATGGATTTGGAGGGGAAGAAGATGTTAATTCGGCCCAACATAGCTGAATCGGCTAATAAAAATAATATTGTCCTTGGTGAGCCCAGTAAAAATATGGAGAGTGACAAGATCTTGGGGAGACAAGTTGTGCTTGACAAGCGACCCGGTGTAAAGGAGGTAATCAAGATCACCATCAAGATTCCTACACTCGGGGGGCAACCACAAGTGCAAGAGAACACTCATGTCAAATTTGTTAAGCCCAAGAGTCCAGAGGTTGGCAAGTGGAAGACGAATGAAGCTAAAGTGCAGCGCAAGAGAATGAAGCCAACTTTTGATATGCTGTTGTCCAAGTATGCCAATCAAGCGGCCGGTTCTAGCTCTGACCGGGCATTAAATTTGAAGCGCTCAAGGTCACCTCCTCGGGAAGAATTTCAGCATCACGCGAGGCCATATGGGTCATGAGCACCGGGACCATGGATGGCGCCACCCCCCTATGCGCCATACTACATGGGAGGCTACAATGGAGGATGGGGGCAGCCCTTAATAGCCCCTTATGATTTTCATCCGGGTTGGGATGAACCAAGGAGGCCCGTTCATGAGAGGCTTTTTTATCCCACACGAGGCCGTTTGAACAACAGTGTCAATCAGCCAATGCAAGATAATCATGGAAGGGTTGGCAAGCAAGTGTGGCGTGCTAAATCACCAAGTGCTGAGATTTCAGAGCCTGGCAAGCAAAAGGAGAAGAATACTAGTGCTGAAACTATTATGATAGGCACTAAAGAATTAACAATCAAAGAGCCGATTATTGGTGATAATCCGGCTGATTCTAATAAAGATGTGGCTGCTGTCCAGCAGGGTCCCATGGCTAATGATCATAAAGCTACCACAAGCAAGGCCAAGTCGAGGGATCCAAAATATACTCAGCCTAAGTGGTGTCCTTCTGGTCTTACCAAGGCGCAAAAAAGGAGATTGCAGCGCATGAGGAGTCATGAGAAGGAGGAACAAGAAGCAGAAAAGCTAAGGGATAAATTTTTCAATGAAAGCCGTCCCATGGTACCCCCAAAACAAGTGTGGAGGCCAAAGCAAAAGGAAAACATAGCAGCTTCTGCATTGATCATAGCAACACCTACACACCAATGGAGGACGATGCGGCTACTATTACATCGTCCACTTTGCCTATTACTTCCTCTTCCCTTGAAGATATTTTGGAGTCAGTGGACATGCTTGCGGAAGAAGATGAAATGCTTGATTATGAGTCTACACCGGTACATGAAGGTATGGATATTAATATGGTGTATTACTTACCCGCTGAATTTCATGCTATAGATGAAGAAGGGGAAGTAGCTCAGCTAGATTTCGGTCCTAGAAATGCTATATTTGAGAAGCCAAAAGAACCGGTGACGCACTTGAAGCCATTATTCCTTAAAGGTCATATTAATGGATCATCGGTTGCTAGAATGCTTGTCGATGGTGGTGCTGTGGTTAATCTTATGCCATATTCGGTTTTCAAAAAATTGGGGCTGCGTGATGAAGAGTTAATAAAGACCAACATGGTGCTTAATGGATTTGAAGGCAAAGAGAAAAGTGAAGCCAAAGGTGTAATGTATGTGGAGCTTACGGTGGGAAGCAAAACTTTGGCTACCGCCTTCTTTGTCGCCGAGGTGCAAGGTAACTACGATGTGATATTAGGCCGCGATTGGGTTCATGCAAACCAATGCGTGCCATCTACTATGCACCAGTTTTTAATTCAATGGGTTGATGATGAAGTAGAAGTCATTCATGCGGATAATTCAGCTTGTGTTGCTTTGGCCGATGCATCGGTGGATTGGCAACATCCCAATGCTACTTGCCTGACGGGGTGTGACTTATCAGAATATGATTTTCTTAGCGCCACGAAAAGTGGTTTTGTGCCCGTTTCTTTAAAGCCGGTTGGCGGTAATCGGCTCCAAGGTATGATGTATTTAAATGGAGCCTAACTCAGAGTGGTTACAGAAATGTCTTGTAGAATATCGGTCCGATGAGAACGATATGTATGAGTCCATAGAAGAGTTAGATGATATGGATAAACTAGGACAAGGTTTTACATCGGCCGATCCATTAGAAGAGATAGATATAGGAGATGGTTCAATTCCTAGGCCGACATTTGTAAACGAAAATTTAAGAGCCGATCATAAGGCTAAGTTGATCAAGCTATTAAAAGAATATGTTTGTTGCTTTGCATGGGAATATCATGAGATGCCAGGTTTAAGACGAGAGCTAGTGGAGCATCGGTTACCTATAAAGGCCGTTTTTAGGCCATATAAGCAATCGGCCAGAAAGTTTAATCCAAAAATGTATGACCGGATCAAGGAAGAGATCGGTCGTTTGCTTAAAGCTAATTTTATTAGATCTTGCAGGTATGCCAAGTGGATTTCTAACATTGTACCAGTAGAGAAGAAAGGCTCCGGCAAGTTGAGGGTGTGCATTGATTTCAGAGATTTGAATAGAGCTACACCTAAAGATGGATATCCTATGCCAATAGCCGATATGCTTATTAATGATGCTTCTGGACATAAGGTCATTAGCTTTCTTGATGGTAATGCGGGGTATAATCAGATTTTTATGGACGAAGAGGACATGTCCAAAACGGCTTTTTGATGTCTCGGTTTCCTTGGTTTATTTGAGTGGACAGTGATGACCTTTGGATTAAAAAATGCCGGTGCCACGTATCAAAGGGCTATGAATGTAATTTTTCATGATTTACTTGGTGTTATACTTGAGGTTTATATTGATGACATTGTTGTCAAATCGGATGCTTTTGAATCTCATCTAGCCGATTTGCGCTTAGCTTTTGAAAGAATGAAGAAATATGGGCTGAAAATGAATCCTTTGAAGTGTGCCTTTGGTGTATCGGCTGGGAAGTTTCTGGGTTTCATTATTCATGAAGATGGCGTGGAAATTGATCCCCCAAAGATAGAAGCTATACAAAAAGTAGAGGCTCCAACATGCAAGAGAGATATGCAAAAATTCCTTGGCAAGGTCAATTATTTGAGGAGGTTCATAGCCAATCTATCAGGGAAGGTTGATGCATTTACTCCTATCCTTCGGTTAAAGAATGATGTTGATTTTACTTGGGGGGAAACAGCAAGAGGCATTTGATATAATTAAGAAATATTTGTGCACTCCTCCGGTTATGAAAGCGCCCAGGCACAGGGAGCCACTTAGACTTTACATTGCAGCGGAAGAAGGTGTTATTGGTGCTGTTTTAACTCAAGAGACCGAAGGGAAGGAGCATGTTATTACTTATTTAAGCCGACGCTTATTGGACGCCGAGACAAGGTATACATTTATTGAGAAATTATGCTTATGCTTATATTATGCTTGTACAAAATTGAGACATTACCTAGTGCCTAGTACTTGCATTATAGCTTGTCAAACCGATGTCATCAAGTACATGTTGCATAGGCCAATTCTTAGTGGTAGAATTGGCAAGTGGGCTTATGCTTTAATTGAATATGATTTGGCTTATGAATCTCTGAAATCCATGAAAGGACAAATCGTTGCTAATTTTATTGTTGAGCATCGGGTTGATGACAAGCATGATATTGATATAAACCATGTCTCGTTAGTACCATGGAGATTATATTTTGATGGTTCAGTTTGTAGCAATGGCCAAGGTGTTGGTATTGTTTATATATCTCCTCGTGGTGCTGTTTTTGAAGCCTCGTGCCGCTTAGAATATTTTTGCACAAATAATCAAGCCGAATATGAAGCATTGTTATTCGGCTTAGAGATGTTGCTTGCCATAGGTGCTACACATATTGAGGCTTTTGGTGATTCGTTATTAGTAGTGCAGCAAATATCCAAAGTTTTTTCAGTGTTTTGACTAATCACTTAATGTTTATCTTGATAAGTGTCTAGATATAATTTCTACTTTGGATTATTTTAGCATTGCTCATATATCTAGACATGACAACTGGAAAGCAAACGGGTTGGCACAACAAGCATCTGGCTATCATGTGGATCATGGCATGTTTCATATTTCTCAAAGGCCGATGTCTAGTCTTGCCAACAGAGGGGAGGCCAAACCGGAGCCCACCATTTCGGCCACTAATGAAATATTCAATGCAGGAGAAAATCAAGACTGGAGGAAACCCATTGTTTATTATTTGCGTGATCCTGGTAGAAGGGTGGACAGGGTTGTTCGGCGTATGGCTTTTAAATACAAATGAGAGATGATGGTCTCTATCGCCGAAAGGTTGATGCTGTTCTTCTAAAGTGCTTGGACGAGGACCAAGTGAGAGTTGCTATGGGGGAGGTCCATGAAGGTATTTGTGGCACTCATCAGTCGGCTCCCAAGATGAAATGGTTGCTACGACGTGCTGGATTTTATTGGCCGACTATGAGTAATGATTGCTTCACATATTACAAAGGGTGTGAAGCTTGTCAAAAATTTGGTGATATTCAGTTGGCTCCTGCTGCTATGTTACATCCCATTATCAAGTCGTGGCCTTTCAGAGGATGGGGTTTAGACTTTATTGGACAAATTCATCCGTCTTCCTCAAAGGGGCATCAGTTCGTATTGGTGGCAACCGATTATTTCACTAAATGGTCTGAAGCAGTACCTCTCAAGAACATGACACATGTGGAGGTAATTAAATTCATAACCGAGCACATTATTCATAGATTCGGCATTCCTCAAACGTTGACTACAGATCAAAGCTCATATTTTATGTCACACCAAGTCAGAGAATTTGCCGAATCTTATAACATAAAGTTTTTCAATTCCTCTCCATATTATGCCCAAGCCAATGGACAGGCTGAGTCTAGCAATAAAATTTTAATCAAACTCATCAAGAAGAAGATTGAGGATAATCCAAGGAGATGGCATGAGCTACTGTCTGAAGCTTTGTGGGCGCACAGAATATCAAGGCATGGTGCTACAAAGGTAACTCCATATGAGCTCGTATATGGTCAAGAGGTCGTTTTACTAGTGGAAGTGAATTTGAATGCGTTGAAAATAGCCAAACAAAATGATTTATCGGTGGTGGACTTCTATAACTTGATGATGGACAATATTGATGAAGTCGCCGATAAACGTTTGTCTGCTTTGAATGCCATAGAGAGAGATAAGTTGAGGGTGGCAAGAGCTTACAATAAGAAGGTCAAGTTGAAGAATTTTCAAGTTGACGATCTTGTGTGGAAGGTGATTCTACCAATTGGTTCAAAAGATAGAAAATTCGGGAAGTGGTCTCCAAGTTGGGAAGGTCCTTTTAAGATTACAAGAGTGGTTCCCGGAAACTCATATTTGGTGGAATCCGTACAAGGCACATTATTACCTCGAGATCTCAATGGAAAATATTTAAAGAAATATCACCCAAGTGTGTGGCAAGAAGTCTAGATAGGCAATGGCCGATATGTCACTATCGTCCTAAGCAAAGACATGGCCGATAAATAGCTATCGCCCTTAGCATAAACATGGCCAATATATAATTATCGCCCTAAGAAACTATAAATGGCCGATGGAGTGTTGACATCGTCCTTAGAACAAACAAGGTATAAGTTATTTTTCGGCGCGCTAGCTTTGCCGAAAAACAGCAGGGCATGTGTTGACATCAGATTTTGGCATGGTTAAGAACTTAATTAATATGCCCTCAAATGGAGAAGTGATCTACATAAAAAAGTTCTGTATTATCGATATGAACATCTTTAAATTTTGGGCCATCGCCATCCGATCTCATCTCGTAGGCCGAAGTTGTGTTCGAAATACTGAGATTTTGTATTCAGAACACAATTCGGCTCATTACGCCCTCAAGACCGCCTCGTATGGAAAAGTTGTCTACGCGGATTGTCTTCGTCTCGTCGAAACGAATGATTTTAATATAAAAATCGTTCCAATTCAAGTTCGTATGCAAAAGTTAGAGGTATTGGAGTGCAGCCCTTTCGTGAGGCGTGATGTGGCGCGCCCCACCAGACCTATGTCTGATGGGTAGCGCGAGGGAACGGGTGTTTTGCGTAATAGTCCGTTTTATGTGAGCGATTTGACCTTTAAGATGACCTCTGATCAAAAAATGTTCAACATAAAAGTTTTGCGTCTCGTCGAAACGGTCAAGATTGCTTTTGGACTCGTTTCCATCCGAGGTCGTTTACTGCCTCAAACATGACCTGCAAGGTGCAGCCAGGTTGTAAACCAAACCGTTTTGGAAAGTTTGACTCCGAGTTGGACCCAAACTAGGGTTTTGGACGCGAACCCAAGCCTTTTCCTTGCACGGGAAGTCCAGCCGCCTCTTATATACCTAAGGGGTGATGGCCGATTAAACAACAACACACAATCGCAAAACCCATCTACAAACTTTCATCTCCTACCCTAGTTTTCTGCTTCTCGTTCATCAGTGTTCTTCGCTTCGGAGAGCTTCCATCTACGAAGCCCTAGGGGCTAGGGCAGCCCATCACCGCCGTGCGTCCAGACGGGGTCTCTCCCTGCCGCGTGGGGTTTCGGGTCTTCAAAAGAGCTCGCCGGATTGTCTTGCGTATCGCGCTTCCGGTGAGCCTCCTTCGGCGACGTGTCATGCGTATCATGCTCGACGCCGAGGGTAAACGGTGACGTGTTCGTGTGCGAATAGTATGCCCCTCTGGATGAATCATGGAGTGCTGCAGATGCGTACTTGGACTTGGCAATGAGTGCTGCAGATGCGACTGAGTTTTTCAAAGATCAGAAATATCATGAAGTGGAAAGATTGTTCTGGTCGCAGTTCAGTGCTCCAATGCGTCTGCTGCTGTTAAATGAACAAATGGCCGAGTGGGCCGAGCTCCATAGGTTGTCCAGACTTGCCATAAGGTCTGTCGTGGATCATCTTTGGCCGAAGGGACCAAGGCCGAATAGTTATTTTGGTCTAGTGCAACGATTCCTTGGTGTTGTGCCGCATATCAACGCTGCAAAGAGGTCGGCGTGCATAGAGGGTGCACGGATGGCTCTTGCCCGTGTTAAGACATACTGGGCAGAGATGGAGGCCACCGCTATTGCAACCCGGGATCCAGCTGTAGGCCAGGTCTCGGCTGAGCACTATTTTAAAGAAGTCCTAGAAGGCGCTCGTTTAATAGAGGCTCAGTGCTCGAAGAGTATCATGTTTGAGTGACGTGTATCCCAATTGTAAAAACAGTGCTATTTGGATTATAAAGGTTGTGTTTATAATTTTGCCTGAAAGTATTATGGTGCCTCCTGTGCGGCCGTTTATGTATGTATATAACCTGAAAGTTTGCAGTCGTCGGCTTCAACCCCCACGCACATAATGTGGGGGTGTTCGGAAAAGCACGTATTCACACTTAACCCAACGTCTTGGTCCATTAAGGAGGTGATAGCACGGCGAACAAGGCAATCGGACTATATAGCTTTAACACTTTCACTTAGCCATAGGAGTTTGATGGTGGGGCTACTATATAGCCCCTGGTACTTCCGCGCTCATCCGAGTACGGTGTGCGTACATACATGACCGGGAAACTGGTCCTTCGTTAATGTGGAGGAATCGCGAAGATTCCGCTGAGTCATCGAGTGGTTGACCAGTCTCGCGCTTTATCATGGCAGTCCGTTTTTTTGGCTTTCTCTACTGAGGTGCTCATCCAGATGAACCAGGGCACAATCACAGTAGTTCTCCCGGTGCCACCTTAGCCGATAGAGCGGAACGTAAGGTAGCAAAACACGGGAGCCTGGCAAACCCAACTATTGACCAAAGACATGATTCAGAGCTGACGCATATAAGGCCAAATTCGCGACGCCGAACACTCCCTAAGGCATTCGGACTTCACAACATATACTGGGCTGAGTAACGCCCTCGATAATGAGCCCTGATTTTCCAGGTACTTGCATTAGTCTGACGTGACGAAATGCCAATAACGCCGGCATCCCTTTCGGTTGTGTTGAGTATCCGGAGGGAGTGAAGCAACAAGAGACAGTAAAAAAGGTTTACATAGGGTCTTAATCTAAACAGAAGCCTTTGAGCGGGGCCTTGCTGCACGTCTGCGCCTGTGTCTCCGTTGTGCCGTATTCTGGAAGGGCGTAGCATGATGATCATCTGTAAAAGAGAAAAACACAAGTGAAAGTCTTCGTGTGAAAAATTGGTTATTCTTAATGAACCATTAAAATGCAATCTAAATGGGGTCAAGCCGAATTGTAGCCCTTTTTACATGCGGGAAGCCCCTAGCACCACCTATGGGGGTATATCCATCGACCCAATCTCAGGTTTATCTGAGCTGTTACAGCTAGTGGTGCGTCGGACTCATCTAACCATGTCCGCGGTCTTGACAATCGATCATTTCTTCTGTTTGGAGAGGCCGTTCAGTGATTGGCTGCTAGAGCCGCCACGTATTCCTTCGTATGTGAGGAACGCTCTGTGTTTCCGCTAACTATGATGATGCCACGTGGACCGGGCATCTTAAGCTTAAGATAAGCGTAATGTGGTACTACATTAAAACGAGCGAAGGCCGTTCTTCCAAGTAGTGCGTGATGGCCGCTTCGGAATGGAGCGATGTCGAAGATTAATTCTTCGCTTTGGAAGTTCTTGGGAGAACCGAATACAACCTATAGTACTAGAGAGCTCGTGCAGCGGGCCTCTGGGCCTGCTATTACTCCTTTAAAGGTAGTATTGCTTTGGCTGATTCTTGTTCGGTCTATCCCCATTTTGTGGGCGGTGTCCTAATATATCATATTAAGACTATTGCCGTCGTCCATATGGACTCGGGTGAGATGGTATCCGTCAATTATTGGGTCTAGCACCAAGGTAGCCGATCCTCCGTGCCGGATACTAGTCGGGTGATCCCTGCGATCAAAAGTGATCGGACAGGCCGACCAAGGGTTGAACTTGGGGGTGACGGGCTCCACGGCGTATACGTCTCGGGGTGCGCACTGGTGCCTCCTATTCGGTATGTGAGTTGCGTAAATCATGTTCACCGTTTTGACCTCTGGTGGGAATTTTTTCTGTCCCCCAGTGTTCGGCTGGCGAGGCTCATCCTCGTCTTCGCTTGGTGTCTCCCTCCCCTTGTGTTCGGTGTTTAGCTTGTTGGCCTGCTTGAAGACCCAACATTCTCTGTTGGTATGATTTGCAGGTTTGTCGGAGGTGCCATGAATCTGACATAATCTGTCTAGAATCTTGTTTAGGCTGGACGGTCCATCTCTGCTGCCTTTAAATGGCTTTTTTCGTTGACTGGGTCGAGAGCCCCTGAATCCGGCGTTTACTGCCGTGTTGTCTGGGCTGTCTTCGTTGTTTTGACGCTTGCTTTTATTGCGTCACAGTTTCCGTTGCCATCCCTGACTTCGGATGTGCCTGGGTTGCTGGTGCCGCTACGGGCCAGCCAACTGTCTTCACCCGCGCAAAAGCGGGTCATAAGGCTTGTTAGGGTTGTCATTGTCCTCGGTTTTTCTTGGCCGAGGTGTCTGGCGAGCCATTCGTCCCGGACACTGTGCTTGAAAGCCTCTAGGGCTTCAGCATCCGGGCAGTCGACGATTTGATTCTTCTTCATGAGAAATCTGTTCCAAAGCTTTCGGGCTGACTCTCCGGGCTGTTGAATTATGTGACTTAAATCGTCTACGTCCGGAGGTCGTACATAGGTCCCTTGAAAATTGGCCCTAAAAGCATCCTCAAGCTCTTCCCAGCTTCCAATTGAGTTTTCGGGGAGGCTTTTCAGCCCGTGCCGAGCTGGTCCTTTCAACTTGAGGGGCAGGTATTTGATGGCGTGGAGATCATCTCCGCGAGCCATGTAGATGTGAAGGATAAAGTCCTCAATCCAGACCCTAGGGTCTATCATTCCGTCGTATGCCTCTATGTTCATGGGTTTGAATCCCTCTGGAAATTCATGGTCCAGCACCTCACCGGTGAAGCATAGGGGGTGCGCAGCACCCCTGTATTTGGATGTGTCATGGAATTCTTCGGACGGTTGTAGCATTTGGTTTTGATTTCGAGCTGTTATTTGGTCTGTATAGTCGTTTGGGCGGCCATGATTTTGTGCCAGAGCGCGCTTCCTAGATCCGTAGATGGGCCTGGTCATACCTGCTTTTTTGTGCAGGTCTTCACGTAAATCGTGCACTGACTTGTGTGCGACGTCGTCAGCCGCCCTGTCGCGGCCACGGGGTGGTCGATCCGGCTGATCGGCCGTTTTATTTTTTGGCTGAATGGGCTCTAAAGCCTCGTCGTCGAATTCAGGCAGCAGCTTGCGCTTTGGATAGCTCTTTTTGTGGTGACTGCCGCTGTACATTTCTTCAGTGTCAAGAACTTTGTTCCATCTGTTGTTGAGCGTATTCTGTGCGGCCTTAAGCCTTTTCTTCTGCTTCTTCAGGCTCCTCACGGTGGCAATAAGCCTTCTATGGAGGTTCTCTTGTTCCAAGTGTCTTTCCGGGATGATGTGTGCATCGTCGTCCGGACTGTTCTCCTCTCCGGAGACAAGTTCATGAGCTTTACCCTCGACGTCGTCATGATCGGACAACGGCTCTGTACTATGTTTCCCTTCCACTGGCTCATCCTGCTCCATCGCTGGGTCCATGTGGTCGTCGTTTCCTTTGGAGTCGACTGGGGTATTATTATTTCTTGCGCTGTTATCGCTGTTTTTGCTGAGGCGGGATTTGGAGCGGCGCCTAAGTCGTCGCTTTGGTTGCTTCTCGAGGGGACTATCCTTCGCTGCATCCTCTCGTTCCTTGTCGTTGTTTTCTTTGGGTGTATCCACCATGTATATATCGTGTGATGAAGTGGCTGTCCAGCGCCCTGTGGGCGGTGGTTCCTGTTTCTCTCCTACATCATCGTCCATAGCGTCGATGTCTTCGGAGTCAAAATCAAGAATGTTGGTTAAGTCGTTGACAATGGCTATTAAGTGGGTGGTGGCTGGGGAACAAATTCCTTCGTCGTCTGCTTCCCACTCGAGCCGGACATAGTTCGGCCGAGGGTCTCCTGACAAGGAGAGAGACCTCAATGAATCTAGCACATCGCCCAAGGACGAGTGCTGAAAAATATCCGCGGAGGTAAACTCCATGATCGGTGCCCAATCAGATTGGATAGGCATGGACGCAGGCGATTCGGAGCCTGTGGCCGGGGACGAATCCAAGGGTCCGGTAACACAGGTCTTATAGGAGGTGAAGTCAGTATTCGGCTCTATCACCGCTGAGTGTGCGGCCTCCATGGCGGGGTCCATCCACCCGTCCTCGGATGGCACGATCTGCTCTGGATTGAGGGCCGGAGTAACCGCAGGTGCGATCTCTCGAACATCGTCCGACGGCAGAGCTAAGTCATGCTCGTCGTGGCCGTGCGGCGCGCCTGACATGAGCTTTGAATCCGTCGAAGATCAAGTCTCCGCGGATATCGACAGTGTAGTTCAAGCTTCCAAATCTGACCCGACGGCCAGGGGTGTAGCTATCGATCTGCTCTAGATGGCCAAGCAAGTTGGCCCGTAGTACGAAGCCGCCGAATACGAAGATCTGTCCGGGGGAAAAAACCTCACCCTGGATCGCATCGTTGCCGATGATCGAAGGAGCCATCAAGCCTTTACGTGACGGCACAGTGGAACGCTCAATGAAAGCACCAATGTCGGTGTCAAAACCGGCGGATCTCGGGTAGGGGGTCCCGAACTGTGCGTCTAAGGCTAATGGTAACAGGAGGCGGGGCATGTTGGGGAACGTAGTAATTTCAAAAAAATTCCTACGCACACGCAAGATCATGGTGTTGCATAGCAACGAGAGGGGAGAGTGTGATCTACGTACCCTTGTAGACCGACAGCGGAAGCGTTAGCACAACGCGGTTGATGTAGTCATACGTCTTCACGGCCCGACTGATCAAGCACCGAAACTACGGCACCTCTGAGTTTTAGCACACGTTTAGCTCGATGACAATCCCCGGACTCCGATCCAGCAAAGTGTCGGGGAAGAGTTCCGTCAGCACGACGGCGTGGTGACAATCTTGATGTTCTACCGTCGCAGGGCTTCGCCTAAGCACCGCTACAATATTATCGAGGATTATGGTGGAAGGGGGCACCGCACACGGCTAAGAAAATGATCACGTGGATCAACTTGTGTGTCTAGGGGTGCCCCCTGCCCCCGTATATAAAGGAGCAAGGGGAGGAGGCCGGCCGGCCCTATAGGCGCGCCAAGGAGGAGTCCTCCTCCTAGTAGGAGTAGGACTCCTACTAGGAGGGGGAAGGAAGTGGGGAGGGAGAAGGAAAGGGGGGCGCCGCCCCCCTCTCCTAGTACAATTCGGACCAGGGGGGAGGAGGCGCACGGCCCACCCTGGCTGCCCTTCTCTCTCTCCACTAAGGCCCATATGGCCCATTACTTCTCCCGAGGGGGTTCCGGT
Source organism: Triticum urartu (assembly GCF_003073215.2). Lineage (NCBI taxonomy): Eukaryota > Viridiplantae > Streptophyta > Magnoliopsida > Poales > Poaceae > Triticum > Triticum urartu. Next base: position 125,118,361 of record NC_053027.1, read on the forward strand.
AACCCTCCGGTACTCCGGTTTTCTCCGAAATCACCCGGAACACTTCCGGTGTCCGAATATAGTCGTCCAATATATCAATCTTTATGTCTCGACCATTTTGAGACTCCTCGTAATGTCCATGATCACATCTGGGACTCCGAACTAACTTCGGTACATCAAAACTCATAAACTCATAATATAACTGTCATCGAAACCTTAAGCGTGCGGACCCTACGGGTTCGAGAACAATGTAGACATGACCGAGACATGTCTCCGGTCAATAACCAATAGCAGAACCTGGATGCTCATATTGTCTCCAATATATTCTACGAAGATCTTTATCGGTCAGACCGCATAACAACATACGCTGTTCCCTTTGTCATCGGTATGTTACTTGCCCGAGATTCGATCGTCGGTATCTCAATACCTAGTTCAATCTCGTTACCGGCAAGTCTCTTTACTCGTTTCGTAATACATCATCTCGCAACTAACTCATTAGTTGCAATGCTTGCAAGGATTATGTGATGTGCATTACCGAGAGGGCCCAGAGATACCTCTCCGACAATCGGAGTGACAAATCCTAATCTCGAAATACGCCAACCCAACATTTACCTTTGGAGACACCTGTAGAGCTCCTTTATAATCACCCAGTTACGTTGTGATGTTTGGTAGCACACAAAGTGTTCCTCCGGCAAATGGGAGTTGCATAATCTCATAGTCATAGGAACATGTATAAGTCATGAAGAAAGAAATAGCAACATACTAAACGATCGGGTGCTAAGCTAATGGAATGGGTCATGTCAATCACATCATTCTCCTAATACTGTGATCCCGTTAATCAAATGACAACACATGTCTATGGTTAGGAAACATAACCATCTTTGATTAACGAGCTAGTCAAGTAGAGGCATACTAGTGACGTTTAGTTTGTCTATGTATTCACACAAGTATTATGTTTCCGGATAATACAATTCTAGCATGAATAATAAACATTTATCATGATATAAGGAAATAAAATAATAACATTATTATTGCCTCTAGGGCATATTTCCTTCAGTCTCCCACTTGCACTAGAGTCAATAATCTAGATTACACAGTAATGATTCTAACACCCATGGAGCTTTGGTGCTGATCATGTTTTGCTCGTGGAAGAGGCTTAGTCAACGGGTCTGCAACATTCAGATCCGTATGTATCTTGCAAATCTCTATGTCTCCCACCTGGACTAGATCCCGGATGGAATTGAGGCGTCTCTTGATGTGCTTGGTTCTCTTGTGAAATCTGGATTCATTTGCCAAGGAAATTGCACCAGTATTGTCACAAAAGATTTTCATTGGACCCGATGCACTAGGTATGCCACCTAGATCGGATATAAACTCCATCCAGACTCCTTTGTTTGCTGCTTCCGAAGCAGCTATGTACTCCGCTTCACATGTAGATCCCGCCACAACACTTTGTTTGGAACTGCACCAACTGACAGCTCCACCATTTAATGTAAACACGTATCCGGTTTGCGATTTAGAATCGTCCGGATGAGTGTCAAAGCTTGCATCAACATAACAATTTACGATGAGCTCTTTGTCACCTCCATATATGAGAAACATATCCTTAGTCCTTTTCAGGTATTTCAGGATGTTCTTGACCGCTGTCAAGTGATCCACTCCTGGATTACTTTGGTACCTCCCTGCTAGACTTATAGCAAGACACACATCAGGTCTGGTACACAGCATTGCATACATGATAGAGCCTATGGCTGAAGCATAGGGAACATCTTTCATTTTCTCTCTATCTTCTGCATTGGTCGGGCATTGAGTCTTACTCAATTTCACACCTTGTAACACAGGCAAGAATCCTTTCCTTGCTTGATCCATTTTGAACTTCTTCAAAATTTTGTCAAGGTATGTGCTTTGTGAAAGTCCAATTAAGCATCTTGATCTATCTCTATAGATCTTAATGCCCAATATGAAAGCAGCTTCACCGAGGTCTTTCATTGAAAAACTCTTATTCAAGTATCCCTTTATGATATTCAGATATTCTATATCATTTCCGATTAGTAATATGTCATCTACATATAATATCAGAAATGCTACAGAGCTCCCACTCACTTTCTTGTAAATACAGGCTTCTCCAAAAGTCTATACAAAACCAAATGCTTTGATCACACTATCAAAGCGTTTATTCCAACTCCGAGAAGCTTGCACCAGTCCATAAATGGATCGCTGGAGCTTGCATACTTTTTAGCTCCCTTTGGATCGACAAAACCTTCCGGTTGCATCATATACAACTCTTCTTCCAGAAATCCATTCAGGAATGCAGTTTTGACATCCATCTGCCAAATTTCATAATTATAAAATGCGGCAATTGCCAACATGATTCGGACAGACTTAAGCATCGCTACGGGTGAGAAGGTCTCATCATAGTCAATCCCTTGAACTTGTCGAAAATCTTTTGCGACAAGTAGAGCTTTGTAGACAGTAATATTACCGTCAGCGTCAGTCTTCTTCTTGAAGATCCATTTATTCTCAATTGCTTGCCAATCATTGGGCAAGTCAACCAAAGTCCATACTTTGTTCTCATACATGGATCCCATCTCAGATTTCATGGCTTCAAGCCATTTTGCGGAATCTGGGCTCACCATCGCTTCTTCATAGTTCGTAGGTTCATCATGATCTAGTAGCATGACTTCCAGAACAGGATTACCGTACCACTCTGGTGCGGATCTTACTCTGGTTGATCTACGAGTTTCAGTAGTATCTTGTTCTGAAGTTTCATGATCATTATCATTAGCTTCCTCACTAATTGGTGTAGGTGTGACAGAAACTGGTTCCTGTGATGTACTACTTTCCAATAAGGGAGCAGGTACAGTTACCTCGTCAAGTTCTACTTTCCTCCCACTCACTTCTTTCGAGAGAAACTCCTTCTCTAGAAAGTTTCCGAATTTAGCAACAAAAGTCTTGCCTTCGGATCTGTGATAGAAGGTGTATCCAATAGTTTCCTTTGGATATCCTATGAAGACACATTTCTCAGATTTGGGTTCGAACTTATCAGGTTGAAGCTTTTTCACATAAGCATCGCAGCCCCAAACTTTCAGAAATGACAACTTTGGTTTCTTGTCAAACCATAGTTCATAAGGCATCGTCTCAACGGATTTTGATGGTGCCCTATTTAACGTGAATGCGGCCGTCTCTAGAGCATATCCCCAAAACGATAGCGGTAAATCAGTAAGAGACATCATAGATCGTACCATATCTAGTAAAGTACGATTACGACGTTCGGACACACCATTACGCTGTGGTGTTCCGGGTGGCGTGAGTTGCGAAACTATTCCGCATTGTTTCAAATGTACACCAAACTCGTAACTCAAATATTCTCCTCCACGATCATATTGTAGGAATTTTATTTTCTTGTTACGATGATTTTCAACTTCACTCTGAATTCTTTGAACTTTTCAAACGTTTCAGACTTATGTTTCATTAAGTAGATATACCCATATCTGCTTAAGTCATCTGTGAAGGTGAGAAAATAATGATATCCGCCACGAGCCTCAACATTCATCGGACCACATACATCTGTACGTATGATTTCCAACAAATCTGTTGCTCTCTCCATAGTATCGGAGAACGGTGTTTTTGTCATCTTACCCATAAGGCACGGTTCGCAAGTACCAAGTGATTCCAAAAGTCCATCAGTATGGAGTTTCTTCATGCGCTTTACACCGATATGACCCAAATGGCAGTGCCACAAATAAGTTGCACTATCATTATCAACTCTGCATCTTTTGGCTTCAACATTATGAATATGTGTGTTACTACTATCGAGATTTAATAAGAATAGACCACTCTTTAAGGGTGCATGACCATAAAAGATATTACTCATATAAATAGAACAACCATTATTCTCTGATTTAAATGAATAATTGTCTCGCATCAAACAAGATCCAGATATAATGTTCATGCTTAACGCTGGCACCAAATAACAATTATTTAGGTCTAATACTAATCCCGAAGGTAGATGTAGAGGTAGCGTGCCGACCGCGATCACATCGACTTTGGAACCATTTCCCACGCGCATCGTCACCTCGTCCTTAGCCAATCTTCGCTTAATCCGTAGTCCCTGTTTCGAGTTGCAAATGTTAGCAACAGAACCAGTATCAAATACCCAGGTGCTATTGCGAGCATTAGTAAGGTACACATCAATAACATGTATATCACATACACCTTTGTTCACCTTGCCATCCTTCTTATCCGCCAAATACTTGGGGCAGTTCCGCTTCCAGTGACCAGTCTGCTTACAGTAGAAGCACTCAGTTTCAGGCTTAGGTCCAGGTTTGGGTTTCTTCTCTTGAGTAGCAACTTGCTTGCTGTTCTTTTTGATGTTCCCCTTCTTCTTTCCTTTGCCCTTTTTCTTGAAACTAGTGGTCTTGTTGACCATCAACACTTGATGCTCCTTCTTGATTTCTACCTCCGCAGCTTTCAGCATTGCGAAGAGCTCGGGAATAGTCATATTCGTCCCTTGCATATTATAGTTCATCACGAAGCTCTTGTAGCTTGGTGGCAGTGATTGGAGAATTCTGTCAATGACGCAATCATCTGGAAGATTGACTCCCAATTGAATCAAGTGATTATTATACCCAGACATTTTGAGTATATGCTCACTGATAGAACTGTTCTCCTCCATCTTGCAGCTATAGAACTTATTGGAGACTTCATATCTCTCAATCCGGGCATTTGCTTGAAATATTAACTTCAACTCCTGGAACATCTCATATGCTCCATGACGTTCAAAACGTCGTTGAAGTCCCAATTCTAAGCCGTAAAGCATGGCACACTGAACTATCGAGTAGTCATCAGCTTTGCTCTGCCAGATGTTCATAACATCTGGTGTTGCTCCAGCAGCAGGCCTGGCACCCAGCGGTGCTTCCAGGACGTAATTCTTCTGTGCAGCAATGAGGATAATCCTCAAGTTACGGACCCAGTCTTGTAATTGCTACCATCATCTTTCAACTTTGCTTTCTCAAGGAACGCATTAAAATTCAACGGAACAACAGCACGGGCCATCTATCTACAATCAAACATAAACAAGCAAGATACTATCAGGTACTAAGTTCATGATAAATTTAGGTTCAATTAATCATATTACTAAAGAACTCCCACTTAGATAGACATCCCTCTAATCCTCTAAGTGATTATGTGATCCAAATCAACTAAACCATGTCCGATCATCAGGTGAGATGGAGTAGTTTCATTGGTGAACATCACTATGTTGATCATATCTACTATATGATTCACGCTCGACCTTTCGGTCTCCGTGTTCCGAGGCCATATCTGCATATGCTTGGCTCGTCAAGTATAACCTGAGTATTCCGCGTGTGCAACTGTTTTGCACCCGTTGTATTTGAACGTAGAGCCTATCACACCCGATCATCACGTGGTGTCTCAGCACGAAGAACTTTTGCAACGGTGCATACTCAGGGATAACACTTCTTGATAATTAGTGAGAGATCATCTTAAAATGCTATCGTCAATCAAAGCAAGATAAGATGCATAAAAGATAAACATCACATGCAATCAATATAAGTGATATGATATGGCCATCATAATCTTGTGCTTGTGATCTCCATCTTCGAAGCACCGTCGTGATCACCATCGTCACCGGCGCGACACCTTGATCACCATCGTAGCATCGTTGTCGTCTCGCCAATCTTATGCTTCCACGACTATCGCTACCGCTTAGTGATAAAGTAAAGCATTACAGCGCAATTGCATTGCATACAATAAAGCGACAACCATATGGCTCCTGCCAGTTGCCGATAACTTGGTTACAAAACATGATCATCTCATATAATAAAATTTAGCATCATGTCTTGACCATATCACATCACAACATGCCCTGCAAAAACAAGTTAGACGTCCTCTACTTTGTTGTTGCAAGTTTTACGTGGTTGCTACGGGCTTAAGCAAGAACCAATCTTACCTACGCATGAAAACCACAACGATAGTTTGTCAAGTTGGTGCTGTATTAACCTTCGCAAGGACCGGGCGTAGCCACACTCGGTTCAACTAAAGTTGGAGAAACTGACACCCGCTAGCCACCTTTGTGCAAAGCACGTCGGGAGAACCGGTCTCGCGTAAGCATACGCATAATGTCGGTCCAGGCCGCTTCGTCCAACAATACCGCCGAACCAAAGTATGACATGCTGGTAAGCAGTATGACTTATATCGCCCACAACTCACTTGTGTTCTACTCGTGCATATAACATCAACACATAAAACCTAGGCTCGGATGCCACTGTTGGGGAACGTAGTAATTTCAAAAAAATTGCTACGCACACGCAAGATCATGGTGATGCATAGCAACGAGAGGGGAGAGTGTGATCTACGTACCCTTGTAGACCGACAGCGGAAGCGTTAGCACAACGCAGTTGATGTAGTCGTACGTCTTCACGGCCCGACCGGTCAAGCACCAAAACTACGGCACATCCGAGTTTTAGCACACGTTCAGCTCGATGACGATCCCCGGACTCCGATCCAGCAAAGTGTCGGGGAAGAGTTCCGTCAGCACGACGGCATGGTGACGATCTTGATGTTCTACCGTCGCAGGGCTTCGCCTAAGCACCGCTACAATATTATCGAGGATTATGGTGGAAGGGGGCACCGCACACGGCTAAGAAAACGATCACGTGGATCAACTTATGTGTCTAGGGGTGCCCCCTGCCCCCGTATATAAAGGAGCAAGGGGAGGAGGCCGGCCGGCCCTATAGGCGCGCCAAGGAGGAGTCCTCATCCTAGTACGAGTAGGACTCCTACTAGGAGGGGGAAGGAAAGGGGGGCGCCGCCCCCCTCTCCTAGTCCAATTCGGACCAGGGGGAGGAGGCGCGCGGCCCACCCTGGCTGCCCTTCTCTCTCTCCACTAAGGCCCATATGGCCCATTACTTCTCCCGGGGGTTCCGGTAACCCTCCGGTACTCCGGTTTTCTCCGAAATCACCCAGAACACTTCCGGTGTCCGAATATAGTCGTCCAATATATCAATCTTTATGTCTCGACCATTTCGAAACTCCTCGTTATGTCCGTGATCACATCTGGGACTCTGAACTAACTTCGGTACATCAAAACTCATAAACTCATAATATAACTGTCATCGAAACCTTAAGCGTGCGGACCCTACGGGTTCGAGAACAATGTAGACATGACCGAGACATGTCTCCGGTCAATAACCAATAGCGGAACCTGGATGCTCATATTGGCTCCTACATATTCTACGAAGATCTTTATCGGTCAGACCGCATAACAACATACGTTGTTCCCTTTGTCATCGGTATGTTACTTGCCCGAGATTCGATCGTCGATATCTCAATACCTAGTTCAATCTCGTTACCGACAAGTATCTTTACTCGTTTCATAATACATCATCTCGCAACTAACTCATTAGTTGCAATGCTTGCAATGCTTATGTGATGTGCATTACCGAGAGTGCCCAGAGATACCTCTCCGACAATCGGAGTGACAAATCCTAATCTCGAAATACGCCAACCCAACATTTACCTTTGGAGGCACCTGTAGAGCTCCTTTATAATCACCTAGTTATGTTGTGACGTTTGGTAGCACACAAAGTGTTCCTCCGGCAAACGGGAGTTGCATAATCTCATAGTCATAGGAACATGTATAAGTCATGAAGATAGCAATAGCAACATACTAAATGATCGGGTGCTAAGCTAATGGAATGGGTCATGTCAATTGCATCATTCCCCTAATAATGTGATCCCGTTAATCAAATGACAACGCATGTCTATGGTTAGGAAACATAACCATCTTTGATTAACGAGCTAGTCAAGTAGAGGCATACTAGTGACGTTTAGTTTGTCTATGTATTCACACAAGTATTATGTTTCCGGATAATACAATTCTAGCATGAATAATAAACATTTATCATGATATAAGGAAATAAAATAATAACATTATTATTGCCTCTAGGGCATATTTCCTTCAGGGGACACAATGTTACCCAGATTCGGGCCCTCTCGATGGAGGTAATACCCTACTTCCTGCTTGATTGATCTTGATGATATGAGTATTACAAGAGTTGATCTACCCCGAGATCGTAGAGGCTAAACCCTAGAAGCTAGCCTATGATTATGATTGTTGTTGTCCTACAGACTGAACCCTCCGGTTTATATAGACACCAGAGGGAGCTAGGGTTACTCAGAGTCGGTTACAAGGGAGGAGATCTACATATCTGAATTGCCAAGCTTGCCTTCCACGCAAAGGAGAGTCCCACCCGGACACGGGACGAAGTCTTCAATCTTGTATCTTCATAGTCCAATAGTCTGGCCAAAGTATATAGTCTGGCTGTTCGAGGACCCCCTAATCCAGGACTCCCTCAACTACCCTTATCACTTCACTGTCTCCCCACTTCTCCCTGTGGCCACAAGCCCACAACTCTCTCTACCTCCTCAGGTCGACCCTCCTCTTCGTCTCCACTGCCGACACGAGGTCTCGCACCTCCTCTCCCCACTCTTCTCAACACTTCCTCGTCGAATCGGTCTCTGAAGTGCCCGAGGATCCGCTCGAGCTCGGCATGCTCGCTGGCCAACCCAGTGCTAGGCATGGACAAACGCTGACGCGTAGGCGCGGGACTCGCCTGCACCAGATCAGTGGTCGTGGAAATCGTGCATCCAAAGCTTCATGGCCCGGCTCCGTGCCTTCCTCTCCATCTCGCTCGCCCGGCTCTTAGAGCGTCTGCTCATCGTCGGCTCCCACCACCCTGTGCATGCAGCTATGTTGTGCCCTGCCCTGGCCAGGTGCGGCAGTAGTGCCGTAGTGGCTGGTCCCCTGCAACTGCAAGCCGGCGCTGGTTGATGATCATTCCCCACTCCAGCTTTCATATATGCTTAATTCTGACTTGAGGTACGCCCCATTCCCCACTTTTGCAAATTCCTTTTTTTGGGGAAACACTTTTGCTAATTCCTAGTTGATATTCATCATTGTACAGTACATATGTAGCTCAGTATCTTAGGTTTAAGCATGAGAGTCATTTTAGGATCGGGGAGAAAAAAATAGAAGTTGGAGTAAGCTGTTCGATTAGACATTCTTAACTTTGTTGTAACAACTGTTATGAGTGGAGTTTCTAGTTAGTTAATATTCTTGAGGAAACCATGTTGTCATAAAGTGGATAGATTGGTGGATTTGAATTCTGGGTGGCTAGGGGCATTGTGAGGAGCTAGGGTACCAAGGCAGATGAGGTTGATTTGGCTTGATCCTGCCAAAGAAATTTACTTCTTCTGAAAAGACGGAAGCATGTTTTTAGAAAGTTCATGGTTAACTTTCCAAATCCGGTATTTATAGCAAAGCAAAGAGATAGGTTGAAGAATGAATAATTGATATAACACAACCTTCTAGATGTATTTCTTCTTGTCCCGGACTCCCGGTTATAATAGAAGTGCTTTTGCAAGCTTACAAGGAATGGATATTGAAGACAATGGAAGAGTCATCGAATTTGTTCCATCATAAATTTTTGGGGCTCTGGAATAAACAGAAAGATGTGAATGGGGAGGCATGCCTGCCTGCCATATACATCAACCCGAAGCTTTTGAGCATTGTACAGAAGAAGTACTTGACATGTTTACTTCATGATAGTATTGGATTTTGTTCGGTCAGAACGATCAGGTACTTACTCACTTAATTTCCGAATATACCAGTTATTTGTTGAATGTATTGGTTCGACTCGGTGATATATCAAAGCTTCTCTTTACCTGAAATGACTTAAGGGTGTATTAAGGTAGTCCAATGCATGGGTTTCATATTTCAGTTCTTATATGTCATCCTGTTTTCATAATGCTATGTAGTTAAAAATAGGAATACATAGCTTACAAAATGCGCCTTGTTAAGAGCTCAAAATCACATTTGACTCAGAAGACCAGCATTTATGATTGCAACACCAAAAAATGATCAAATGTGCTTTGGGAATGCTATGCAGGAAAAAAATAAGCACAATAGCATACCAAATGTACCCTGCTAAGACTCTACACATATTCTCGTGCCTTAAGCATGATTTTGTGACTTCGGACTCTGACTAAAAATTACTCAACTTTCGTTTCCTATACTTGCTCTTCTCCGTACAAGAGAGTTTTTGTAATTATTGTCCAAAATGTGTACGACAAGTATGTGTGACTGTACGGTATGCTTTGGCTATCTTAAAACCTATTTTAATTTGGTCCTGGTATAGTACTTTCTTAGGTCTTAGTTTGGCCTTTACCGGAAAACCTACATTTACACTCTGCATATGGCAACATGTTTATGTAATTACACTGTGTAAGTGTTTGACTAGTCTCACATCAAAGCATAGTTTGAGACATTTCACTGATGAGCACATACATGTATAGAAAGTTTGCACATAATCTGTTCAAATCGGGAGGGATACAGGGATTTTTTTAGATGAGGACAAACTTGTTTGGAAATCCTAGCTCTGCCATTGATTCTACCTGAATTTACTTTAGTAGGTCTTCTCTTGTAAAATCCAAACTGTTTCCGAGCCTATATGGGTGTACGTTGCAAATAGTATATGTGTTCATCTAACCAAAAAGACCAGGTGCTATCTTTTCTATACATTTTATCAGCACATATTAAAATTGTTTGAGAACAATTACTCTGGTCTATGCTACTTTTTCGCAGGACCATTACTCCTTACAATGGTGACGCATAAAAGGGCGTGCGCTAGCATTATTTTTATTAGCGTCTGCCCGTGTCGTGCTGCTGGGCGGATACGTGCGCAAGTCACCGCCCTTGCTACATCAACACACGACGGATTCTCTTGTCCGCGCCGGCTTACAGTGTCACTGCCGACTCTCCCGTCCGCACCGGCTTCCAACGTTGTGGCTACTCGCTCATGATTAATTTCAGCTTCATCGTGGTGATCATCAACTCCACGGTGAATACTTTCCGGCCTAACATATCAGTTCTCCAATACAGGACAAGTTATATCACTGAGCTATTGACTGACTCATACCGGTTTATATCATGGTCAAATATGGAGAATCTCAAGACAACTCCTCGAGCCGCCTTAAGACATGGGGGCTACAATGGCTTGACTCAGCAAAATTGGCCAGTATCAATAATCCAGAACTCCGGGTCACTGAAGGGAAGATAACCCGGTCCTGGAGGCTACCGCCATATTGGTGAAAACTTAAAAGGCCGTCAGAAAATTTCCGGCTCAAAATAAAGATTCCGGTTTAAAATCCGGTTTAAGAGACATCTCTCTCCCGCAAAGCTTTGAAGCTCTCAAATCCGGTTCAAACATCCGGCTCAAGGTAAAT